>NC_092807.1:93632232-93994732 GCF_040954645.1 Diabrotica undecimpunctata | reverse complement strand
AAGTTTATAGTGTCTTATTGCTTAATAATATATATTTTTAGGTCTCAATGAATCCATTTTACCAAGCCAACGAAGCAGAGAATTTGATTAAACAGGCAAAGATAAAAGGCCTTATATGTGGTGATGTGTTTCGCAAACAAGATTATTATCAGATATTGAGATCAATTTGTCCGGAATTAGAGGACAGTAAACCTGGCAAAATCTATAGTAATAAAATTCCCAGTTTGCGAACTGTTATACATATAACTGAAGAAAACAAAAAGTAAGTATACATTAGTTATTATTCCTATTTTCTTGTTTGTGCTTTGCTTTTTAAGATATGTTATTAAAAAAATTTAAATTTTTTTAAATTTATATCCAGATTGCTCTTCTCATTTCCTATTTCCTCATTTATTTCTTGCAATAGTGTTTTTAATATCATTTTATTTCGATGCTTTTATGGGTTTATCACCACTTCTTCCCTTTTTTGTTCTTAGATTTTGTATAAATCTACTGGATTCTCTAAATTTCCGCTTCCCCTCCCCCAATACATGTGTCTATTTCTTGGCATTTATATTCCCAACCTTATATTCTGGCTTCTGTTTTATGACCAATATTTAAATTTATCGAATCTGTATGAATGACTAAAACCATTCAAAATACGCGAGAAAAAACGTATCTACAAATTTCTGAGTACTAGACAATACCTTGTAGATTCGATGGTACAGTGTCCAAGATCGATCGACCCAATTCCATATTAATGAAAAACCGAAAAGGAATAACTTGGCCTTATGACAGTTTCAGAGAATTTATTTTCCTTTACTCTACTGCATGAATCTCTCTCTACTCATATTTAGTTATTACTTTGTAATACTGATCCTAGCTATAGACCAAATTTCAGAAAGAAACTATCATTATCATGGATTGTACGCTTTTTTTTTTCTGATGGAAATGTTTGCCTATGGATGGCTCGTTTAGGCAAAGTCTTCGTCTCTTCTCTCAGGGCGTATTTATGGGTAGAGGATGGTAAAATGGAGATGAAATATGGTTTTTTAGATGTTTCTTTTGTATTGTTTAAATTTACTATATTTTATAAAGCGCCTTGCACAAATACTTCTTGGTCATTATAAATCTCAAAACTACTATTACAAAAAAACCCTAAAGCCTAAACGCTTGTCATATTTCTATGTACAGTTATATTTTTGATTTGTTTTAGAGGAACATTTAAATTTACTGATATACTGAACATGGCTGATGAAGATACTATATTACAAATTAAAAATCGCCAAAACAAAATAAGATTTGATGAACCTTGCAATATTCAATTTACATCGGTAAGTATTAGATAATTTGTCTTTTTTGAGAAGTAGATATCAATAATTGTTTATTTAATAATTTTTATTAAATTCAATTTTTTGTGTTTTAGCTATGTACATTGGCTTTTAATTTAAAATTTTAAAATAGGCACGTGCTTCGTTTGTCTGTTGTTATTAATTGTGTTTTAAATCTTCTAAAGTGCTAAATTGATAAATTGCTAAATTTTCAAGCTTCATTGTAACATTTAAGGCTATTTTTATACTACAACTATACTTGTTTAAATCTGTTATACATGGATTAAGTAAGTTACTGTGATCTTTCAAATACGATAACACTATGTGAATTTTTTATCTTATGACCTATTCTTTGTAAAATTGGGTAGCTCTGTTTACTATTGATATTGTATTAGAACAAATATATGGACTGACGCTGTTTTGTAAATACGAAACGAAACGTTTCCGCTAATATATGGAATAGTTAACTAGGGTATTTTTTAAGCTTAAATTGTTTTCTGTTCTATGTTTCCACTGCAGGATGCTTAATATATCTCTTCTTGGATTGGAAGCAATCGATGCGCAGTCGCATAACTAGTTCTAGTCTAAATTTCTGTAAGCACAAGCAGTTACGCTCTTAACAGACAACAAATACCGTCTCTGCATCTTTAAAATTAAACCTAAGTAATGAATAGGACTTCTTGTGTATTTTGATAAGAAAGACAGTGTTTTTTATCATAATATGGCACTTCTTATTAAATCTGTATTTATTGTAGCCAAAATACAAGACATAATTTGTAAGTCACTTTATTATTTACCCTATTTTAAAAGTCTCTGCTGTTAAATTATCCTACCCATGTTTTAGGGCACCACAGGTATGCCAAAAGCCCCTGTACAGAGTCACTTCAATATTGTTAATAATGGATATTTTTGTGGCAAACGGATAGGGCTGCATCACAAACACCATACAATATGCTTGCAAAATCCATTATTTCACGTATTTGGGACTATAGCTACACTAAGTGCAGCTGTTGGTCATGGTGCTACAATCGTTTTACCCAACGACGCATACAGTCCAGAGAAAAATTTAAATGCTATTGTACAAGAAGGGTGAGTTAAATTTAAGTTGTATTAAAATAATGGTGTAAAGGCCAAAGGGCGTAACCCTCAAAAACTGGAAATTTAGATTTTTTTTTTCTGAAAGACTATCGTTAAATTAATAGATAGATAGAGGTGTTGCAGTTTCATGTGAAACTTACAGTAAGTTTGTAGAGTATAGTATTTCTAATTAATAAATTAAGTTTTGCACAAATTCACTGCTTCTAAACTTTGACAACTTTAAACATTTATTCTAAGATGCTCTCTTTTCTTCGTTCCCTTATTTTTATCTTTTCGCTTCTCACCTCTCAAAATAATTCCTAGCCATTCCGCTTCTTTAATTTTCTCTCTGCAAAGCTTTTTCCATCCTACCTAAATTGAAAACAAAGCGATCTCTTCGTAATAATACCTTCGCCTTTTTCCAAAAAAATTTCGTGTAATTAGAAAGTTATAGAAATTTAACACATGTACGATCTAAGAGAATATGGGAAAAACCTTTACTGATGTTCCATTTACAGACGAATATAAAATTCCTAATCTGTTCTCAATTTTCTATTCTTATTCTTTGTCTTATCTACATACTGAAACGTAGACAAAAAAAATCGACTATTAAACTCTATACCTTTCTACAAGAAAGAAAAGACTTTAAATTTCTATGAAGGTTTTTATAGAAAAGCTTCTAAACCGCACAAATAAAGTTTTAATAGCCTGCACACTACAACATTGTTATTTTTTTCTCCAAATCACTAATTACTACTTACTCTTGAAAATTATAGTGGAAGTGAGGATTTTCTGGGGTACATTGAAATAACAAACGCCATGTTTCGTTCGATAGCAACATCGAGTTAGAATCTATGGAGAGGGCATCACGTGACTAAAAACGACCTCACTTCGACAATATTGTTAAGATTGTTTTGACACTTTTGACAGATCGTATATGTTTGTTTACGTTTGTTGTTTTTCAAATATTTTTAGTTTTATAATACTTTTATAGAAACTGTAATAATATATTGCGATAGTGCATAATAATGGTTTCTTGTTCTCAACGTAGTTGCAGTAGCAGAAGCAATGTTAATAAAAAATCTTCAGGAATACCGTTCTACAGGTTAGTATACAAATATGTAAACAAAGTAATGGCCCGTACTTCAGAGAATAAATTAATAGTATTTGACTGTATTAATTTATCTTTATGTATAATATATCGTGTTTTTAGTGTTTACCGCGGGATAAATAAATCATAGTTTATTAAAAATGTATTGCAATTTTTTAGATTATGATTAAATCTTCTGAATAACTAGTCATATTTTTATAGTAGTTTTAATATTATTGAGTCCGGCCATGATCCCACCGCCATATTGGTATCATCGTTAGCCACGCCTACCTACGCCGTTTTTAATACACACGTTAATATGCTCATAGCTTCTCCATAGATTCTAACTCGATGGATAGCAACGACTTCTTCTTTATTTCAATAAGCAATATTGGCAACACGCCATATATCGACTGTTTACAAAAGTCATACAAAGATGGCGCTACATGTATTAAAATACCTTTTTTTGATACATCACAACATTTACACTAAACCATCTACATATATCTAATTATACTGTAAACATTTGGGATTTTGCTGCAAATTTGTATTTCTAATCATTTGACAGCATCAAACATTCATATCATTTTAGAATCATGACACTAACATCGTTCTAAAGCTTTCAGTAAGCTTGGATTTGCAGTTTACCTAAAGTTGAGCACTCACGTTTCAACTTGCGGTCTTACTTAGTAGGACTGCTAGTTGGATATTCGTCTCCACTCACGCTCCGACTTGCTATCCAACTAACGGTCCAACTTCAGTTCTAGTTTGTTTTCACGACGGTCAGGATGCATAGGATGGAGGTGTATTTAAAGGATTGGTGCCTGTTCTGGCTGGCCTTTGCACTTCTGCCAAAAAGCTTAATTCATTGTAGTGCACCCAATTAGGCACATATACTTCGTCTGCTCCGGTACCAGTCCCACTTTCACTTACTTGAACTTTTTTATGTTATCGGAAGAAGATAGAATGTAGAGAGTCAATTTTTTTACGCACAGAAGCTACATTGGCTGTGTTTTCGTACTTCAACATTACATTCAGCAGCTGTTGTTGGGTTGTTTTCTTTAATTAGGTACTTTAGGGTTCATAAATAAGCATGACGTATTAAGTTTCGTTTCTCTAGTTATTTGTTTAGGGCTGAACTAATTAATTTTTACGACTCTTGTCTGTCACTCTCAATTTTTATGACTTTTTAAGATGTAGGGGAAAATTATAATTTTTAAGGATTTGTGTAGTTATATTCTATTGAAGAAAGAAATAAAAAGGGAGGAAATATCGATTACAAAGTGATCTTGTAGTAAATTTACTATTTCAATTGGGAATAAGCCACAATATGAGTTAGAAATTAAATGTATTTAACGTTTGGACTTCCACTTCGGAAATCTTTATTAAAATATTCCGAAGTTGAAGTCGAAACGTCAAATAAATTTAAATTATAACTAATATTCAGGCTTATTTCCCATTAAAATAGTAAATTTGCCTAAAATGCCACAAGAAAATAAATCCAGAATAATATAAAGAAACAGTTACTTCTAATTTCAGTACAACTATGATTTAATTTTCGTTGTTTGTTGATAATTCTTCTGTAGCCAATCCAAAGTGTTGGAAATTGTACCTGAGTGGGAGTGTCTGAAATAAATCTGCAGAAAGGAAAATGATTTGCCCTAACAAAAAGTAGAGATAATGAAAAATCGTGTATTTGTATTGGTAATTTTCGTGCAATTGAAAGTTTATTTTCTATTAAATATTTGCGAACTGGGTATCTTTGCGTAGAGTAATTCATAGAAATCTTATACGTAAGAGGTGCTGAAGGTCAACTGACGGAGGAAATTTTCGATCCGACCTGTGATCCGACTTCCAACTTCACCATTCACGCTCCCACTTTGTCGCCAGTCTGAAGTCGGACCTTCAAGTCGTCCCTCTTCTAGATGTTTCGACTCGTACTACTAGTTGTCCAACTAATCCATCCAGCCTACTCACTGACCGATTTCAGATCCAACGCCGGAAGTTGGACCACTAGTCGGACTAAAAATCGGAACGTGAATGGCCTGTTTAAATTCATATTAGAAAAAAATTACGATCATACCTGCAAAAGTTCGAAAGAAAAACTATTTTTAAAAATACACTGTCAGGAAATAAAAAAAAAATAATCGATAAACCGTAAAATATAATTAGATAAATATATTTCTCTTCTGTAAAATATTGATAACTAACAGTTTTAATTGTACTTTAGATGTACTGTGATATATGGAACGCCCACGATGTATGTTGATTTGGTTTCTCAACAAAGGAAACGTAATGAAAACCTGAAAGCAGAACTGGCGCTATCTGGAGGAGCATTGTGCCCTCCAACATTGTTTAAAGACATGATTGATATCCTTAAAGTAAAAACAGTAAAAGTAAGTATAACTTAAGTACAAGAGAAACATCTTGTTCTTCAGCCTTCTATGCGATACATGCCTTTCTCTCTTACTTGAAATCCATACTAATTCTACAGGTTTCTCTATTCTGGACTAGCCGGTACCAACTTGTGTTTTATGGAATGTAGACGAATATGTAATGTATGGAATGTAGTGTGATGCAAATGATTTATTTAAAATCCTTTATAAAAGGTATAGGTATAATTAAAACACCCAATCGGGCTACATCACAAAACGTTTTCGGAATCTATATTCAATCATCAGTGTGTCTAGGTGTACATGTTTTGAGCCACTAACTATTTGGGTAAAACCCCGTTAAATGTTATTAATTTAAATTAAGGTAACATTATTTGATCTTATATGTTATGATAAAGTTACATTCAAGTAATTTGTAGTCTCCTCCTTTGTGCATCTACCAACCCAGTGTTTGTAGATGCAATCTTATTGCAAGATACCTAGAACCTATCCTGATTTGTCTCTGTTTCTGACGAGTATGACAGTGTTTTTGTTCCGTGGTATCTTTATTAAACATTTTTAATTATGTAGCATTTTTTAGTCTATATATGGACTCACTGAAACAACAGCTTCCGTATTTTTTTCCATGAATAAAGAAATCGAATATTATGGCAGCCATACTGTAGGAAGAGTTCTAGATCATTTGGAGGTAAAAGTAGTAGATAAGGATGGCTACATTGTCCCAATGGGTACTCCAGGTGAGCTATTTGTACGTGGATACACTACTATGGTAGAATATTTTGAGAATGAGGAGAAAACGAAGGAAGTTATTGATAAGAATGGTTGGTTTAGGACGGGGTAAGTTTTTTGTAAAATTTTTATTACCGGTTAACACTTTCGCTTATCTCGGCTCCTAAATAAAAAACCAAGATATGCAGTGAAGAAATTAAAAGACGAATTGCACTCTAGAGCGTTCCACGTTAAGAAAATAACATTGCGGAGATAGGGCCATGTATTTCTCATGGACGAAAGCAGCGCGGCGATGCCACGGCGTACACAAGCACGATTCACGATTGTATTATTTGTATTTTCGTTTTCACCGACATGAATTAAAATTAATGCTTTTTAACGTAATTTACCAAAAGTGCCCATTCGAAACAAGAGATGAAAAGTAGAGAAAATGATTTTAATTAAATAAATAGTATTTACAATAGATAATTTTATTTTCCTATTTTAATTACAGTAACGACAGTTTATTTGTTTTTCGGTGAGAATACCATATGCCATGAATCATGGAAATCAGTAGAAAATATTGCTTAGCTAAATCATGCATCTTGCCGGCTATTAAAGATAAGCAATTAAATGGACCGCTTTGTGTGGTGCGGTTGTCCAGCTATCCGTTGGAATTATATCTAATTACTAATTGCAACTTAACATAATACGGTGTCCGTATGTCAGCGATTTTATGTCGTTTTTTGACTTCATAATGATAATAGAGTTTTGTGGTTCTTTAGTAGTTATTCTGACTTTACAGTTAAATGTTAATTGAAAATGGAAATTCAAAAATTAAGCCGGGGGAATATCTTAGACACCTGTTTAAAACAAATTGTTTTAAATGTATTTAATTATCATATAAATTTAAGAAGTGGTGAAATTGTTAGAAGAATAAAGTAAGTGCTATGACGGGAGTAAGTTTTAGTACTATTTCTAAAATACGAAAAGAAGCTACTAAAGGAGGACTGAGGGCCAAAGAAAAACAAGAAAACGTACCAAAAGTAGAGTGAACAGCAGAAAGTTCACTTACGATACAGTAGTTCCTACGCAGCTAAGTGCCATCGTGCATAGTTTTTTCTTTAAAAATTTACCGCCGTCATTGAACAAAGTTTTTGCATTGGTTAAAAAAGATAAAGATTTAGCAAACATGTCACGCACAACAATGTGGAGAATACTCTATGAAATAAACTTTGTTTTTTGCAAAACAGGATTAAAGTCAAGTATGATTGAACAGCCCGATATTCTAAAATGGAGGCATCAGTATATGCGTGAGATAAAAAAATTCATTCTCAAGGATACACCGTTGTTTATTTGAACGAAACCTTTAATGAGTGTTGGACATAGTATTTCCAAAGAATGGAAGGACCTCTCAGTGACATCAACCAGGAATGCGTTTGTTAAGGGATTGTCAACAGGCCTAAAACAGCCCACACAATGAGGCCCCCGATTTGTTATAGTGCGGGTAGCGAATTGGGCTGTGTAGGAGGTGCTGCTTTTTGGTTTTTAGCTAACAAAACTCAGCGGACTATTATGATGAGATGGATGGTCCTATATTTGAATAATGGTTTAAGGAAATGCTGCTTCCTAATGTTCCAGAAAAAACTGTTGTGGTGATGGACAACGCTTCGTACCATTCGAGAATAGAAGAAGTGATTCCGACACAAACTTTATAGACACAAAAAACTGGAGCTTTGCCCAGTTTCACGTCATTTGAAGCAGTTGCCACCTCATTCTCAGTAAATGATATGGATAATTCTGACAAAGATTGATGTTCTTTTTACGTGATTTGAGTTTATGTTAAATCTCCAAGATGTGTGGTTTGTCTCTGTATACCTTTTACATTTTTACAATGTTATTTGCAATCTCGTTAGGTGTTTTAGTTGGATTTTTCTGTGCTGGTGCTGTCGCACCACCGAGTTTACATAGCAGATTCCATAGCTTCGTACTTAATTGAATGAATATAATTTTTTCAATAGCTTCAATCCAGCGTTGTCTTCTAGCGGCATTTAGGTTATGGAGATCATCAGCTATGTCTTGGTTGCAATAACTAATAAAGTTCTCGTAAAGCTGTTCACGTTATTCACTCCATCCTGTAATATATATTGTCTCCTGTGGTATCAACGTAAATTATTTGTCTAAGCTTTATATATTTTTTCCAGTCAGCTTTATGTAAATTCCATCTACTTCGTAAAAAGGGTCGTACTAGCAGTACTGTTATACCAATTTCTAAGGTTACAGGGCTATGATAACTGTGTGAGAAGTTTGTAGTAATCTTTTTCTGTGTAGGCAGTGGTTTAATCTTGTTATTGGTGATAAAAAGGCAGAGATCCAGATTGTAATTTCTGCCCCAGGCGGCCGAATAAAATGCGCTCTTTTTCTTGGCAACAAAAACAATGTTCAGTGTTCTCGTCGGCCCATTCGACAAGCAACAACAAAAAATGTGGAGAAATATGTTCGTTGTTCTAAACATAACGCCATCTCGTGATGGCTCTTAAGTTTTCGGCGTATATAGTTGAGTGTTCATATACGGGAGATACTCGGCCAGTTTTGATTTGGTAGTTTGTAGACATCTATTGTACTTTATTGTCTACTTATATATATCTACAGTACGGATGTTGTTTTCTGCACTAGTAGAGTATAAATTCACATGTTCAGTATCATTGTGTCCTCTTCTTTACAGAAGAAAAAAGTAGATTATAGAGATGTCAGTCAATACAATCAGGTTTATAAAAAGAAAAAACATATTGGCAGATAAAGAAATTATCGAAAAACTGTAAGGACTAAATAGAGCAAGAAAAAGTAAAGTTCATATAACCACCTGGCTAATGTCTAGTGTTAGGGTTTTCAGGTCGTGCAAGCGCCCCCAAGATGACTTAAGGATCACATATGTAGTCGGGACCAATGGCTTCGCGTACCCTCCAAAGTACGGTGGCGGCTCAGTTAAATTAAGAATTTAAAATTTTTACAGTGGCGGGAATAAAACTCAAGCCTTCTTAAGCCACTAACATAGCCACTGCGCTACGGCCGCCACAATATAGAGTACAAAAACAAAATAAAAATAGAGTACAAAAAACAATAATTGTGTCTCTGACATTCCTAACTTGTTACTTGCCACGTTGCCACAGTGCAGTTCTCTTAAATTTTATCTATACTTGGTTGCAAAAAAATCGACTTAAAACATGTTATAAACGAAAGTCATTATATAATGTAATATAAAAGTAAAATAACATAAAAAATCTAAATTAATACTCAGTATTTCCTCCTCTGAGTTGTATTACAACATACGACCTCCCAAGGTCCTTATTAAGATTCTGACTGACTCCTGGAGAATGGCTTCTCACTCTTCATACAAAGCAGTTTTTAGCTCCGGTACTATCGTTGGTGTTGGATTACGGGTCCAAACCTTTTCTTTAAGTTCATCCATAGGTTATATTGGTGTTGGCCAGATAATCCGCGCTGTGCCTCGACATCGAGCGTTATCATGCATGAAGCCGTCGCCTAAGTAGCAGGCGTAAGAAACAACATGGTGTTGGAGAATATCCATAATGTAACGATCCGCTGTCAAACCTTCTCTGCGACCACCACTGGGCATAAACACAAGCTATGTTTTTTCTTCTAAAGATATACCACCTCAAAACATACACGAAGCACCTCCATATCTCACTGTTTCGACACTGAGAAAATCATTTTTCGGGCCTTCGAAGACGTCATTCTTATACAAGCACATTTGACCCCCATCAGAGAATAAAGCTCTGTTCCATTGGCCAAGGTCTCAACTGACGTGTTCTCGGGCAAACTGAAGTCGAGCTTGTTTCTGACGTGCTTTCAATTTGGGCCCTGTGTTAACTCGTCTGGAAGTCAAAGTGGTAGCCTTAATTCTTCTCCCAACTGTCCACTGAGCGACAGTGACACCTCGTACATTACTCAAGGATTGTTGAAGATCAACTCATGTCACGTGCCGATTCTGAAAGATACTCAGGACAATGAATCGATCATCCCTTTCTGTCTTTACACGGTCGTCGACTCTAGCTACCGGTCTCCTGGTATCGACGGTAAGCCCTTGAGACTGTACACTGCGTCATAAGTAGGCGACTGGCGACAGTCCTCTGACTATAGCCCTTCCATAATATTGCAATTACCTGAGCCGCCTTCACTGGTGAAGTATCCATTTATAAAATATTCACTAACTGAAGTTTGAAGTGTACTGAGTATATGTATATATGAAGCAAATGAGACGACCACTGGCAACCTGATAGAGATCTATATTGCGTAGAATACGCCCTTTAGAATGTTTGCTGCATTCCCTGTGCCACACAGAAGTAGGCAAATTTCACAACACGTTGCCAATTTGCATAAAACAATTATTTTTTGGAAGTTCTATATTGGACAATATTTTTTTTGCATTAGTTGTTATAATTCAAAGTAACACAACATAAAATTACTAAGATAGAGTGAGTGGATTTTTTTGCTCGCAAATGTATAATAATGTTTTACATAATTAGTTTTATAAATGATATTTGTTTGTATAAAACATACTGATTTGCAGTGATCAGTTTATATTGACGGAGGATGGATATGGTAAAGTTGTGGGTAGAATAAAAGATATGATAATACGTGGAGGTGAGAATATTTATCCAAAAGAAATAGAAGAATTTCTAATCACCCATCCCGAAATCATTGAAGTACAGGTAAGATTTTCTTAGGATATTATGAAAAAATGTTAAATAGTTATTGTCTTTTATTAAACTTTAATGCTACAAATATTATGAGAAAGTTTTTCGTATCTCTTAAATAAAATTTACTTATATTTATTTTTTAAAAGTTACTGTTACTACTAACCCTTTGGTAATTTGTGAGGTATACTGAAGTATGTGAATTTGAATGTATGTATTTGTGAAGTATATAATATTGCTGTATGTGTACCGAGAGTTGGTGTCAAGTCGTACCTGAACCATTTGTAACGTTCAAACTGAACGGCCACCAAGCTTCATCGGCCACTTACCCAAAAATTTCTTTTACTCGTTTTTGTAGAGGTGAAAACAACAAGTCGCTTTATCGTGGATTGTGGAAAACACGCTGTAAGTACCTACATTTTGCATAAATCTTTCTCATTTTTATTTTTAATCATTTTATAATCTTTTTTATTTTTTTAAATCATTTTATATATTATTTTTGCTTTAAATCTTTTCATCATCTTTCGTATTTTCATTTTAAATCATTTTATTATCTTTCTTGTATTGATCTTAAATCATTTTATTGTCTTAATTGAAATCAAATGGGACTGTGGATAGTTCATGAAAAGGAATACTTTTTAGGAGTTCGCAAGGGACACCGAAATTCACATTACGAGTCCTTGGGTGAGATATAATCATTGATAATATAAGTTATTTATAACATCTTGAAAGACTAAGCAGTCCTGTCACGTAGTTGGACCATTTTTTTTTTTAATAAATAACAGCTGTTGTCAAATGTATGTGAATAAATTTTAAATTGATGAGAAACTCTAAATCGAAAAAAAAATTTATTAAAACACAAAATCTAGTCAAAATTGTCAAAAAATTAAAATAAACTTACATTGTATTTTACCTATTATAAGAAACTAAAATCCAATCAAAAACTTGATTTAAGTTGAAAATTTACAACAGACAGTACCAATTTCTAAGTGTAGTTACTATTCAGACGAAATTATTTTTGTAGTGGAGGTACCAAAAGGATTTTTTTCACTGATAGGTAACGGCGAAAGACTTGTCAACAATTGAAAATTTACTTTTCTGTGTAGGTAACTCAAAAATATTATGTCAAAAGAAACCTTTTTTTGAATATAGTTAATATCTTTAAAATATTTCAAAAAATTTCTCTGGATAGTCAAGCAGAAAAATAGTTTTGATTACCTATGATTAGAAATAGTTCCACGTTGCATCGCTATTTTACTATGTGTGGCACTTAAGGCTTACTAAAAGGGGGAGGGGAGACAAGATCACCATGTATTCTCAGTTGCTCAGTACGAAAGAATACTGATTGCATATGTAAAACAGCATATTAAATTTAAATGGGATAGACATTGGATTGAGTTCGATGAAACTATAGGCACTAATTTGGTTAAATTAAAACAAACAGTTACTGCGAACCAATTTTACAAAGTTGTTGCACTAAGTAGAAATACAGTGTCCACCATCCTAAGATTAAAAGTAGATCATGGATGTTTCCGAGGCATCTACATAAAATCAGAGTTCTCCCAACAGACAGATGTAAGTGTAGAACTAGTATCGCTAATCTAAATCACATATTCTTTGCCTGTCCCTTACATACATGTCAATACAAGTACGTGGCTGCTTTAAGAATTGCTGAAGACAGCTTTAAAAACCTTAAATCCCTCAGATATTTAAGGTCACGAAAGGACTAAAGCAGGGTTGCTGTATTTCGCCTACCCTTTTCAAAATTTATCTGGAACAAGCACTCAAGCTGTGGAACAGAAAATGAAATGTAATGGCATGGGAATCCCTCTCAATGACGAGACTACACTGTACACCTTATGTTTAGCTGATGACCAAATACTGATTGCTCAGGATCATGACGACTTGAGTTACATGACTCGGAAGCTAATAGAAGAATATAACAAATGGGGTCTCGAAGTTAACAATAAAAACACTGAAACCATGTGTATTGGAGGGACAAAGCAGTCTATTATATTAGACGATGGGGTAGAAATTAGACACTGTGATGAATACAAGTACCTGGGTATGAAGATAACTCAAGATGGAACACTCGATGCTGCTATAAAAAACAGAAACATACAGGGTAGAAAATCGATATCCATGATGAACGGCATTCTGTGGGACCAAACAATATCTAAAGCGAATAAACAACTCATATATAACACCATACTTAAAAGTGTAATCACATATGGCAGTGATGTCTGGCCAATGAAACAAAGAACAGAGAAACTGTTACTAGCAACAGAAATGGACTTCTGGAGAAGAGCAGCAGGCAAATCAAGAACAGATCGGATACCAAATGAGAGAATACGAGAAATGATGGGAGTCAAGCATACAATAGTTGATGACATAAAAACAAAACAGTTAATATGGTACGGCCATTATACAGGGAATGCCAGATGACAGGATTCCGAAACAGATTTTGACGTGGACACGACAAGGGAGAAGAAAAAGATGAAAGCCGAGAAAAAGCTGGAGAGAGGGAATTAAAAAAGAACTAGAGGAAACAGAAATCCCTCCAGGATTATGGTTAAATAGAGAAGAATGACGGTTAGGAGTCGGAAAGCGTCGGAGAACGCTGTAAACCGATAGTAGTAGCAGTAGCTTTAAAAACCCCATTAACCCTCCGTTACTCGCGCGGGGTGTTGTGAACACCCCATGCGTATATAACTGTTAATATTTTCTACGCAATAATATCATCGTCACCGTGCCCCTGTGTAGCTGCATATTTTCGTCGTCTCTACTACCTGGAAGAATCTGATCAGTGTACTGTTAGTCGTTGTACCGTAAGCAAGTGCTTGGGGTGCTGCAAACACCCCGCAAGTAGTTAAGTTACATTTTGTTTATCGATATTTATTTTTTGCCGGTAAGTATATTTATTCTTTTTACACATATATGGTAGTCTGAACATGTACTTTGTATATATATAATATTTCCAATATTATTTTTAGGAAAAATGGGCGAATATGAAGCCGAACAAGCGCGATTACTCAAACTTTTTGATGAATGTACGAGCGATGATGAAATACCATCAGAAGAAGAATATCCTTCAGATAAAGAATTGACCCAAATACGAAGTGATTCTGAACCAGATAGTGAGCATGAAGTTATGAGTGAATCTTCTAGTGACGAGAACTTGACAAGTGATGACGAACTAGAAGACGGAAATCGTTTTTATCTTGGAAAAGACAAAATCACTAAATGGTTAAAGGAGAAGAGTCGTGAGCAGGTGAAAACTAGAAGTCATAATCTAATTTCCCATCGACCAGGAACAATAAATATTGCCAGAAACTGTAAGTCTGTTATTAAATGTTTTAATTTGTTTATAACTGAAGACATAATCAAAGAAGTTACAGAAAGTACCAACATATTTGTTAGTAAACTTTCGGCCAATTACAAACGTAATAGGGACTGCAAAGAAACCAATGAGACAGAAATTCGTGCTTTAGTTGGATTACTAATATTATCTGGCATTTGTAAATCGAGCCATAGGAATATCAAAGATTTGTGGGATATTTCAAGGCTTGGAATTCAAACGTTTTACAAAACTATGAGTTACAACCGTTTTTACTTTCTCATAAAATGTCTAAGGTTTGACAATATAAATACCCGCGAAGAAAGAATATTGCTAGACAAGTTTGCTCCCATTAGATGAACAACTTTTAAATTTTAGGGGTAGATGCTCTTTTCGACAGTATCTACCAAACAAGCCGGCACGATATGGTCTTAAATTTTTCGCTATATGTGATTCCAAGACATTTTATACTTTCCAATTTGAACCTTATATTGGAAAACAGCCAGATGGTCCTTTCCAAGTTAGCTATAAGCCCATTGATATTGTGCAGCGTTTGTGTCGTACACTCTTCGGTTCAGGAAAAAACATGACAACGGACAACTGGTATACCAGCATGCCATTAGCAGAAACATTACTGTCTCATAAATTATCGTTAGTGGGTACAATCAGAAAAAACAAAAAAGAGATACCACCATGCTTTGTCACTAATAAGGTTCCTGGGCAATCTCTATTCGGATTCCATCAGAAAATACCAATGACTCTAGTTTCATATTGCCCAAAGCAAAATAAAAATGTAATTTTATTATCAACTATGCACATAAATGACAATACTGTAGTTGAAGTTTCTCCAAATGTGAATAAGCCTGATATAATATTATTTTATAATAAAACCAAGAGTGGGTTTGATAGTGTAGACCAAAAATGCCAGACATATAATGTGTCAAGAACTTGTCGTCGTTGGCCCTTGAGGATATTTTATCATTTGTTAAATACAGCTGCAATTAATTCCCACATCGTTTATTTCTCTAATAATCCTACTAAAAAAATTCCCAGATCGAAGTTTCTAGAAGAGATTGGATTTACTCTGGTACAACCACAGATGGAAGCTAGGTCACAAATACAATCTATTCCAAATTTTTTGAAAAGAGTACTAGGTAATGCAGGAACAAACAATGTGCCTATAAAAAAGGCAAGATGCACTATATGTCCACGAGCAAAAGACATTAAATGTAAGAGTGGTTGCAAAAATTGCAATAAAAATATGTGCCTCAGCCATATGAACACAATATGTAATGCATGCTACCGAGGCCAGTAAATTTATTCTAAGTTTGTTTATTGTTCTTTATATATAATAATAAATTTTTGCTTTCACCTTTTTTACTTTATTTATTTATTTTTTTTTTATTTTTGCTCAGTTGTGTGCAATTTTATTCCTAAAATCTATGTTTATAAAATTCAGCGACTACACATGTAGACTGCAATATTTGCTGAAATAAATAGTTTTATTTTGTGACAAACTTTTAACATTATATACCTGAAATATAAAAAAAGTTTGGATTTTATTACTTTAAACAAAAAGTAAGATAAAATAATGGGGTGCTGAAGACACCCCGCGAGTTGACACGTTCCTGAAATAGGCGCGAGTAACGGAGGGTTAAACTTAAATGTACTATTAAGTGAAGATAATAGATTTTTAAATTTAATATGGTATTTCTGCAAAAAATTAAATTAAATGTGTGAATGAAAAATTTGATCGTTTGAATGGATATTTCCTTTGTATGTGTACCTGTTTGTTGCCCACCTATCTAACCGTGGTTTATGACTTGTGTGTTAAAATGAATTAAATGAAAATTACATAAAATTGCATCAAAATTACATAAAAAATAGAACATGTTCTAATGTTTGGTCTAGCACAGATATTGCATAAAAATATAGAGTGGGCAGGCGCAGTTGAATAATCTCTACCTCTTGCAAAGCATTAAAATTGCATAATGTAAATTATGCTGTATGTTTATTTTTTATTTTTTTTTTTTCATTATTAATATTTATTATTATTAAACGTATTTTGTTACAACGGTGTGTTAAATCTGTTTACAAGTAAATTAAAAAAGATCTGTCACACCTGCCTCAAGATGTCTAAATCACTCTAGTACCTAGTAACATCACAAATTGTATGTCCTTTTGCATATTATGACTTTTACGATTCTTCAAATTTAAATCTAAGTTAGATTTTATATTTCAGGTGGTTGGTGTACCTCACGAAAGGTTAGGCGAAGAAGTATGGGCTGTTGTTAAGACAAAAAGCGGCAACGAGATGACAATTGAACAACTTCACGAATTCTGTACAGGAAAGCTGTCTACGCACAAGATTCCTACCCAAATAAAAACGATGGAAAAGTTTCCCACCACAACGTCGGGAAAAGTACAGAAGAATAAGATAGTTGAACTTCTTTCAAAGAATAAAATATTATAATAAACGGGTTTTTTATTACATTTTTATGGATTCCTACCTAAACAGGAAGTAAAAATGTTAAAATATTTTACGAGCAACTGCAGAAGAACAAATAAACACATCCTGGCTCTGTTGGCATGACGGTCGTGTATATGTGTACCTGAACCTTCTGTTGGCTAGGTATGACGCAAGGAGACATGTCACCGTCTCGCTGTATCCAAGATCACTCGTTTTATCCAAGACAACAGTCTTTATCAATCCTCTATCTTTGTTGATCCTCATTAGTTTTTCTAGTTGTCCAAGGTATCTTAAGCATGCGTCTATGAATCCACATTTCCAGTACTTCATTATGTTTATGATGGATACTTTTAGTGTTCACACTTCTGCTAAATACAAAAGTACAGACCAAATATAGCACTTAACCATACTTTTTCTTAATTCGAAACTCAGATGATTATTGCCAAGAAATGTCTGATCGGCTAACGATTAGTTTACCGTGAGATATAGTTGCTATAAAATACTATTTTATCAAATTAAAATAATATGCGACGACAAATTTTGATAGAACTTTTATTGACTAAGCTAAACGTGTGTACCTACACAACTGAGTTTTGAATGATACTCTTAAAAATACATTACAAAACGTCTAACAGAAGCCCCTAGTGAAGGGGAGGGCGTTTCTAAAAATTATAAAATTTTATCTTTGGAAAGCACGAATTGTCCTTCTCAGAAATACATACATACATAGCGGGCACGAGAACAATGAACCGCTTGATTCGATTAACTGTAAATGTTAAAACTACCCAATTTCTAAAGACAAGAATTATTATCTACAAATTTTCCCCAGAAATATTTAAACTGATAAACATTATAATCTTTAAATAGATTTCTGGAAGCTAATTTACCCAAAACTTTAAGAATTACCGATATCAATCTAAAATATTAAAGTAAAATCGACAAACAACATGAAGTAAATTATAATGGGACGGAACAATGTCTTTATTTTCAAAAAAAGTAATTTTATTCATTGCTATTCTGCATTTTATTTCTATGTCTGGATTTATGTAGTTGGTCCGTTATGGCAGTTCCCAAAATTGTAATTTTGTGAACTTTTTCAACCAAGACTTCATTTAATTGAAGCTCGGAATCTAAAGGCTAAAAATTTAGTTTTGTTTGAGTTTATTTTAATGCCCACTTTCACTCCTACTTGGTGAATACAATTAAGCAGAATTTGGAAACTTCTGTATTGCCCGCGTATCTAATAACATTAAGTAGTTCCCTGTTGATTTTTATTCCATATCTCTGTCTTCTAAGTGCCTTTTTAAATAACTGGTATGAGTAAACATTAAAAAATGTTGTGGACAAAATGTAACCTTGTCTAGCTTCTCGATGTATGGAGATTTCGTCAGTGTAGTTGTCTCCAATTTTAACGATAGCAGTTTGATTCCAGTACAGATTTTTAATGACATAAATATCTTTGCCATCTATTCCTTTATTTTTAAACATCTTCATTAGTTATTTATGGTCTACTTTATCAAATGCCTTTTCAAAGTCCACGAAGTATTTAAATTCATGTTTTCTTTGATCACGGCATTTTTGTTACAATTTGAGATGTTCGAGATCTTCTTCGCATTAGCGTCTAATTCTATTGTCCAGTATTCTTAGGAAAATCTTACGAGTGTGGCTCATTAGGCTAATTAATCAGTAATCTGAGCATTTTCTAGGAGTTTGTTTTTAAGGTATTGACAAAGATGGACTTAAGGAAGTCTGCGAGAATCACTCCAGTGTTATATATTGTATCTGAAAGTGATCTACTACTACTACTTTTATGTGATCTTCATCTATAAGCTTTAGCAAATCAGTTGGTGTTTCATTAGGACCACAAGGTTTTATATTTTTAGCATCATTTAAAGCATGTTCTACCTCTGATTCCATAATTTCTGGACCGTCAGTATATTTTTGGTAGGATTCGGTAATATTATTTCTGTTATCTTCAAACAACTCTTATATATACAGTTGCCAGTCACTTCTTATTTCGTTCTCATTTACCATAATTTTGTTGTTTCTGTCAATTAGTACAAAGTCTATTTTGTCGCATCTTTATCTCATCCATTTTTCTTTGGCTAATTTTTATCTCCCTTTTAATTCTTCTCCGTAGTTGTCCATATTCTGTTTCATTAAATTTTATAAGTCGACGTTGTTCCATCAATTTAAAGATACTTGTGGAGATTTCTTACATTCATTTCATAGTTCTTCTGGATCTTCTAGTTGTTCTCCGATGTTTTTTATTGTCTTGTTAAATTATTTTTTATTGTTGTCTATTTGTTTGGAGATTAGATCCCATATCTGATTCTTGAAATGTAGTGACTTATATGTATATAATCTATTTGGTTTACTGAAGACTCTATGGTTACTGTTACCATCAAATGGGGCTTTGGTAGTTTATACCAGCCGATTGTAATGACCATGTTGTTATTTCTAAAAAATTCATACAATCTCTCTCCTCGATCGTTAGGTTGTCCAATACCATAAGGACCTACAATTTGATCCCGTTGACCTTCCCCAATTTTCCCCTGTAATATATCAAATTTCGAGTTTATTAAGGTTCTATAAGGTGTCTAGGATTTGATCATAGAATTTTTCGACATCATCGTCATATTTCCTATCTGCAGTCTGGGCATATACTTGAACCATAATGGTTTTGAGTGGTTGAGTATGTATTTGGAGTAATATTATTCTCTCCGAGACGTTATTGGATGATGTTGGAAATAACTTTTTATTCCGACAATAGATCTACAGTTTATCCTTTAAAACACTTTGTTCCAGTTTTCGAAAGACTCATACTCATTTAGTCGCTTCTCAAGAGAATATAAATATTATACAAGACTACTCCCCTACAGCAAATAAGTCAGAGGAAGAACTATAGCAAGATATTCAGGCATTACAAGGAATCAACTAGATAACGTGACAATTATTAAAAGGTCCAGGAATGCTATTTCTAAGGTTGCTGCATTACCTAAAACAGATATAAGATCCCATCACAATCCCTTAATTGCAAATTTTAAACTGAGGCTCGCTAAAACCAAAGGAAGGACCTGAAAACATCATTAATTACAAAAGAATACAGAGGCAATACAGAAGAAATAAACAATAGGTTCTCTGATATGGAAACTATAAAGGATATTGAATAATCATGTACCAGGCAGAACCAAGTGTTAGACCAGGCAGAACCAAGTAGAGTACCAAAAGATACACACAAAAATTTATTAAGAAATTATAGCGGCGAAAGAGATCTGAATTACTACATTTTGTACCGAAGTTGAAAACCTAGCAAACAGCAGAAAAAAAATTCAGAAAATTGCTAGGATCTTCGACAAAAAACAAGTCCTTGGTGTATAGAATGACCAAGATAAACTATAAATGGACCCTCATAATATACTTAATAACTGGTAAATATACACAGTTAATTTTTTCAACGATCACCAAACACAAAAGCCACCAAAATTTTAAGACCATTTGAATGGCACAAGTATTTGTAAAGCTAAGGTTGTACACACTATCAAACTATTGAAAAGTAACAAGGTCGCAGAAGCAGATGATATGTACCTGTGCAGACACAATCAAGTTATTTTTTGAATAAAATCTAGATATTATTGTGAAGCTCTTTAACGACATATACGATACAAGCCAGATTTCAATAGATTGGCTTCTCTCTACATTTATCTCCCTACCCTAAATAGCACGTGCGAAATTCTGCAAAGACCACCGAGGAAGAAGCCTATTAAGCCTCTGTTTAAAACTTTTCTTAAAAATATTACAGATAAGATCATTTAAGAAATGGGAGTAGGTCAGTAGCTGGAGTCAGTTTGGTTTTTAAAATGGACGTGGCGCGAGAGAGGCAATCTTTAGTATGCAATAATACAGAATTGTTTGGATTAAAAAAAGGTGTTTTTCTTTGTTTTATCGATTAAGAGAAAGCATTCGATATCGTAAAACACAAACTAATAATTCAAGAGTTGGTATCTTATACCAAGGATATCGCAAAGATTATCGCCAATCTGCGTTGGAACTAAACAGCAAACGTATATCTTAAAAATTTGAACAAAACGGGAATTTTCTTACTAAACAAAGGGAGTAAGGCAAGGTTGTACACTTTCTTCAACGTTGATTTGCATAAAAGCATTCATTGAAAGCATTCGCAGAAGCAGTGACAGACTCACAACAATATAAGATATACCGATAACACAGCGATACTATCAGATATCATCGAAGATCTTCCATATCTTTTAACCATCTAACTCTTGCAAGAGAAGCTTTGAGTTTGAAAATAAATATCAAGAAAAATGATTACCCAATTGCAAAGATATGTGTAGCTGAAGAATAAATTTAGGCAGTTTAAATACTTGGGTTGCCTGTTTAACCATAATTGGGATCCTGAGACTGCAATAAAGATCAAAGTAAAACAAGCCAGAAGTGCTTTTTTGAAACTTCGTAAAATTACAGATCGCAAGTTGTATTTTAACATGAAATACAAGATGTTAAAGTGTAACATTTTGCCTGATCTCTTGTACGGTATAAAAGCATGGACGTTAAAGATCAGATACATTGATAGACAAACTAGAAGTTTTTAAGTTTTTGAAATGTGGTGCCTGCGTCGAACGCTTAGAATATTATGGAAGGGCTGAGTCAGAAATAAGGAAGTATTAAAAAGAGCGGATACGGAACTGCATATTTAGGGCACGTATTACGAGGAAAACAACACACTTTTCTGCAATTAGTACTAGAAGGAAAGATAAAGGATAAGAGTGGTTGAAGGCATAAAAAGATGTCATCGCTGCGTAATATTCGGACGAAATGCTGCAACAATCACTGCGGATAACAATATCGCGGAAGAGATTAAAGGAAGAATTCAGGCAGCAAACAGATGTATGTACAGCCTCCACAATACTATTAAATCTAAAAGCCTAACACGAACATCAAATATTAGAATATATAAAACGGTGATTAGACCGGTGCTCATGTATGGGTGTGAGACGTGGACCCTAACCAAAGAAACCGAAAGAAAACTTAGATGTTTTGAGAGAAAAATCCTCAGAAAAATCTTTGGGCCTTATCACGACATTAATAGCAACCAATACCGAATGAGAACAAATGCTGAGGTCAAGCAGATGTATAGAGCGAGCGATATAGTCCAAGAGATTAAATCCCAACGTCTTAGATGGGCTGGCCATGTCCATAGACTCCCTAATAACCGCCTTGCCAAATTAATATGGGAGGAAGCCCCCACAGGAAGAAGACCCTTAGGACGTCCACGAATGCGATGAAGAGACAATATATGGTCAGATCTAAGAACAATGGGACTGCCCACTGACCCAACTATTATGGACGACCGTTCAAGATGGAAGCAAGTTGTGCAGTCAGCCAAAACCCACCCCGGGTTGTAGTGCTAAGAAAAGAAGAAGAAGAAATGCTGCTAAAAATAGAATAATTTAATCCTGACTATCTAACCAGGCAAGACAATGTACGGTAGACGCCTACGCAGAAATGCACGGCACCTTATGAAGAAAGATAGTTTTATTTTTCCAAGACACCAGAGATTAATAAAGTGGTAAGATAAAGTTGTCAATTTTAATTTAAAAATAAAAATATTATTTATTTGTTTTTATTTTATTTTTGTTAAGATATCGAATAATATAAAGACCACTCGAATTGTACTTAATATTTTTAAACTTCTTGTTTCAGTGAACCGAATAGTTTTATTTTGTGGATTAAGGGTTATCTTTGACTTGATATTGTTTTCTAGTTAAATTTCGATGTATTTCTAAAGGTTTCGTAAAATAGATAAGTTAACCAAGTCACATTATTTATTTGAGTTCGACTTTTTTGTCCAGGACTGTAGTCGATACGTAGCATAGTTGATTTATTATCACTAATAGAGGTAAGGTAAAAACAACTTTTTAAATAAATTGGTCTAGGTTTTTCTATATCGCAAACTCAACTTCTTTGACTTGGACACAATTTTGATCTGTTTTCGGTCTACCTTTGAGGTGAAGTGTCTATTACCAGGTAAAGATTTTAATTTAAAATTATAATTTTATTAGTTTTTCTTAATATTTTTGAAATTATTGTTTGGGACCAAACTATTTATTTTAATTTCAAACTTTCCATTAATTTAAGTAAATTTTTCCTCATAAACTATTATAGATTTAATTTTTATTATCTTTTTTATTACATATATTTTTTTTGTTTTCGAAATGCAGTTAGTGCTTGCTTCTTTTATTAAGTTCTTTTTACCTCGTACGTCTATTCGTTGGTTTTTACTTTAATTTTACACGATTTTTTTAATTTGGTAACTTTTTGTCTTTTATGTGGACGGTGGAATACAGCCCTCGTGAGCCCTGGCCTGCCTCAAAAGATTCTTACTCCAATCTCTCTTAAATCGTCTTGCACATCTTCCAGGTACCTGAGTTTAGATCGTTCTCTTCTTCTTCTGCAGACGGGCTTATTTAGCATGGTGAAGGCCTAGGCCAAAATAACATCGGTTAGCCACGCATATTTCTTTTTCTTATTTTATTGAATGTGTTGTTTTTGCAGTCCACAACTCTTTCAACAGTTTCTATTGTTTCGTGTTGCATCTCTAAGTTATTTTGTTGCCTTCTTAATATAACCGGCATATATTTAGTTTTTTGGGAGTTAATCAGATGATCGATGTATTCTGTGGCATTTTTAATACGTATGGAAGTGTCAATTACTTCATTTCGGGTTCTTGCAATGATCATGGTATCATCAGCATATGCCATTATTTGTATACTAGGTGTATATATCGTGCTCGTTAAGTATATGCCTAAATGTCTCATGACTTTTTCTAACGCTACATTGAACAGCGTACATGATAGCACATCTCCCTGTCGCAGTTCTCTGTTAGTTGCAAATGGTTCTGAAATATCCCTTTGTACTCGCACTTTACATTTAACTTTTCTCATTTTCAGTTTAGTTAATTCCATCCATCCTTTTAGTATTCCAAATTCGAGCATAACCGGATATAATTGGTGTCTATTAAAAGTATTGTACGCTGCCTTAAAATCAACCAAGATGTAATGGCAGTCTATGTCTTACTTCGTCGTTTTTTCTAATATTTGTCTGACGGATGATATGTGATCAATGGTGGATCTGTTTTTTAAAAAGCTTCTTTGGTATGATTCTATTATATTGTCAATATATTGTGCCAATTGTTCGTTAAGTATCAGGGACAGATTTTTGTATGCGGTATTAAGAAGGGAAATCCCTCTAATGTTGGAACAGACAAGCACGTTTTTTCTTGGTGTATAGGGCATATAATTCCAGTATTCCAATTTTCTGATAAAGCGCGTTTTTACCATACTTGTATTAATAGTTTGTGAAAGAAGGTTACAAATGGTTTACCGCCGCATTTAAATATTTCTGCGGGTAAAGTATATGATCCGGGTGACTAGTTTCTGGTTAGAGACTGAATTGCTTTATTCATTCCTTACAAAGTTGGTAAAGTTGTTAGCTCAGTGTTCTCCTGTTCTAGCTCTGTATCAACTCATACCTTCAGTTTTACTTTCTTCATAAAGTAGCATACTAAAGTATTCCTACCACATTTTCAGTAGTTCTACTTTGGTGTTCAAAAGTTTCGTTATGGGTCTTGGTTTGGTTCGCTTTTGGCTTAAAAACTTTTCTTTTTATACATTAATTTTTTGTTCAGATATTTGACCTAAATTTTTTGTTCGTAAGTACAGATATCTAGATTTACGAAAAAGGTTTTTATTTCGTTTATCGCATTGTAAAGTTAGAAAATGCGGTTGTTATTCGTCATAGTTGATTTCTCCCGTCAGTGTTAAAAAACTAAATCAAAAACCATTTTTTTATAAAAAGAAAAGAAAATAAGTTATTTATCTTTAATAAATATATTTTCGTACTTCAGAGCAAAATTTTATTAAGTCACAAACTATAAATTGTACAGGAGAGCGAATATTAAAAAATTATTTTTAGTGTTTTTGTAACATATTTCGCTTATAATTTGTAATATATTTTGTAACATATAACAAACGCTTATAAATATGAATAATGATCTTCTTAACATGCTTCATCAAGTCCTCTTGATGTTGGAAATTAACACGGCAAGACTCTCTTTGTTTTGAGCTGTTCTAAACTGCTGTTTGACTCTCCGTATCACTGTCCATTCTCTGTCATTTTTTCACCACAAGGCTTATTATTTATCAATTTCCTTGCTTCATTCAATCATAATTAGTGAAAGAATATTACACTGTCCAAGATGCTATTTTCCTGGATTTGAAATTGTCATTCAGCTGACGCGTAGCTTCTGCTCTGTTGAAAACATATTATTCATTTATGCAAATTCATTTTCTTTCACGGATTCTAGGGAGATGTCGCGTCGAATCACCTCGTTGGATACATAGTATGGCGCCTTGACTATGGCACGCAGTGCCCCATAGCTGAATCCCATATGGGCCATATAAGTCCATATGGGCTTGAGGATGCACTTGTAGAGTAAAATTTTGTTATCCAAAGATAATTTTGAATTGCGTCCACTGACCCAATACGTATTTCTCAATTTGAGTCCAAGCTGTTTTTGTTTGCTAAAAATATGTTTTTTCCAAGTTAGACGGCGATCCAAGTTCATGCCAAGATATTTAGCGTACTCGGATTGAGGAATTAGAAAATTATCAATAAATACAGGGGAGCATGTTTCTCTACGTAGCGTGAATGAAACATGTATTGACTTAGTTTTATTAGATCTGATGCGCCATACTTTTATCCATTGCTGAATTGTATTTAGGTTTGATTGAAGATTTCTTGATGCTGTTGATGGATCTGTGTGGGATGCCAGGATAGCAGTGTCACCTGCATACGTTGCAACAGTAGTTTTACTACATGTTGGAATGTCCGCTGTGTATAAAAGATATAGAATTGGGCCGAGATCGCTGCCTTGTTGGATGCCTGAGTGAATAGGATATATCTTAGAGTGCTCGGTACCGTGCTTCACCAGGAAGCGTCTATTTTCTATGTAGGATTTTAAGAGCTGGAAGTGAGGATAGGGTAGGAGCTTCTTTAGTTTTATTTGTAGTACTAAGTGCCATACCTTGTCAAAAGCCTGAGATATGTCATTGAAAGTAGCAGAATAGTATCTTTTGGCGTTAAAATCCTTGTTTATTTGGTTGACTAGCCCATGCACTTGTTCTATGGTTCCGTGTTTGTATCGGAAACGGAATTGATGTTCTGGAATTATTTTATGTTCGTATATTATCGTTTTTAACCTTTTTACGTACATTTTTTTAAAGACTTTGCTAATCATAGGCCAAATGCTTATAGGCCGGTATGAAGATGCATTTTCCGGCTTTTTTCCGGGTTTAAGGATCATTATGATTTGTGCCACTTTCCGTGAACTAGGGAAGTAGTTTAGGCGCAGGATTGCATTATATATAAAGGTTATTAGGTTTATGCATTTATCCGAGACTTCTTTTAGAATCTTGCCAGAGATTAGGTCAAATCCAGGGGCTTTTTTGATGCTGACTTCATTTATTGTTTGTTTTACTTGGTTGACTGTAAATTTCGTGTGGGGCAGATCCATTTAAAACGGTGCTGTTAGGAATCTGGTTAGTTCTGTTTCTTCCTCTGTAGATGCTGTGGAAGGGTATGGCGTGAATACTTTTTGAAGGTGCTTGCCAAAAAGATCAGCTTTTTCGTTGTCGTTTCTACGTGTTTGCCTCATCTTTGACTGGTGGGTTATACTGTTGTGGCCGTTTAAGTTTTTTCGTGGCTTTCCAGAGTGAGTAATCTGTAGCTTCAGTCGGTGTTATATCTTCTAAATATTCTTGAATTTCATGGTTCTCTTATTCATGAATTAATTCCTTTAATTCCTTTGTTACGTAATTGACGTTTTTCTAAAACTATTTGTTTAAATGTGGGAGACACATTATTTCTGTTTGGAGATGGTTCGTATCTGGGAGTCGCATACCATGCAGCAATTTGTATGCTTTTTGTTAGGTTATCTACAGATGATTCTAGTTGGATTTTATTTTTCCAGGACAGATTTAGTGAAATCATTCTGTCTAGTTTTTCTCTAAATTAGGACTAGTCTTGGTGTTAAGGCACTACTTTGCATGCCCGTTTTCTTACAAAAAGCTGTCAGTTCAGAAAAACGTTTGTTTGTTTCATTGAATTCGAGCAGGTATTTGACCGAGTATCTTCGACTATCGACGATCTTTATGCCACTCGCATTTTTAGTGCTGTTGTTTTCGTGAGAGTGAGAGTTTCTGCTCCGCATGTCATAATGGGAAGAACGCATTGGTCGAATGTCTTCCGTTTCATAGCTATCGGGATTTTGTTCTTAAAGATGTCTCTTAGTGAACTGTATGCAGCCCAGGCAAGTGTTATTCGTCGTTAAAATTCACAGGTCTGGTTATCCTTGCTTATTTTAATTTCATGACCGAGATGAGTACTTTGCTGTCAATTCTACCACTTTATTTTGGATGATTAGGTGTTCGCTGGGAATCAAATTTGGTCTTACTGATGTTCATTTTTAGACATATTTTTGAAGATACGTTTTCTAATTCTTGTAGCATTTGTTGTGCTTCACGCAGATCCTCGGTAATAATTACTATATCGTCGGCAAAACGCAGATGATTGAGCATTTCCCCGTCTATATTTATTCCTCTATTTTCCCACTTTAGCATTTTAACGGCGTATTCGAGGACCGTTATAAATGGGTGAGAGAGTCTCGCCCTGTCTCACACATCGCTTTATATGAATTTCTCTGGTGGTATCATGTACATAGTTTTATACGCATTGTAGCGTTTTGGTACAATGTTTTTACTAACTTTTTGAGCCTGTAGTATATTCTACTATTGCTCAGAGCAGATATAATGCTGTCTAGTTCGACGGTATCGAAGACTTTGTGAAAGTCTACGAAGATAAGTACCAGTGATCTGTTATATTCTATCGATTTTTCTATTAAGGTTTTTACTGTTTGTAGGTGATCGTTTGTTCCGAATTTTGAGCGGAAGCCAACTTGTTTTTGGGGCAGGTAGAAATTTAACTTTTTTTTCTAGTCTTGTCGTAATTATTCGGGTAAACACTTTATAGATGTAGTTCAATAAGCTGATTGGTCTATAGTTTTCTAGGTGCGCCTTGTCTTCTTTCTTGTGTAGTAACATTGTTACTGCATTGTTCTATGTTTCCGGTATGCAACAATCTGTTAGACAGAGGTTAAATTAAGTTTTTATTTGGTTGAAAAGGGTACGTCCGCTCATCTTTATAACCTATATTACCACCCCATCTTCTCCTGATGCTTTGTTGTTTTTCATCTTTTTCGTTGCGTCTTGGATTTCGCTTAGTGTGATCTCTGGCATGAGCTCCAAACGCTGATTGATGATTTTGCGTGATACGGCGGCTTCCAAGTTCGTTTGGTCTTCTCTTTGACTTGTGTATAGTTCTTGATAAAAGTCTTCAACTATGTGTAGTAGTTGTTCTCTACTTAATGGGGACTCCTTCTTTGTTCTTTAGTTTGTTTATTTCACATTTTCCATTGTTTAACCGCCTTCTTAGGACTTTCAGACTTTTATTCTCTTCTATAGTTCGGTGGACGTTTTCATTCTTACTTTTTTTAAATCCTTCCTTATAATTTTTGATACTTCTTTATTTATTTTTCGTAGTTTTTCTTCGTCAATGCTTTTGTTTTCTTTGATTTCTCTTCTAGTTTCCATAAGCTGCTTTTTTTAAATGGTTATTTTTTCGTCTTAACGTCTTTTAGGGCTGTATTTTACGCGAACCTTATGCATTCATTTTGTTGTAGGATTTTATTAATATATATTGTCTTGGTATTCATTTAAATTCGTTGATTCGTTCCATATCGGGTTGCCTTTCTTCCTAATCATTTTGTATCTTCCTGTTATTAAGTCTAATATATATATATATATATATATATATATATATATATATATATATATATATATATATATATATATATATATATATATATATATATATATATATATATATATATATATATATATATATATATATATATATATATATATTAAAAACAACATATGAAAAAAAATTTAACCCCTGTCAGATTAAAGAGTCAATAAAAGCTTACATAAACAGTTATGTGACAAGTCGCTATAAATGATTATCTGTGATTTAAAACTATTGTTACTCTGAAATACACGTAAATTGAATTTAAGGTCAAGAAGATCACTTCAAATGCACTTTACTACAACAATATACTTTATATAGAACAAATTTAGATACAGGCTTCGGGAGAGGATGGTCATAAAAAACATCTCTTGGAAAAATTCCGAAAAACTAAATTTTTCATTGGTCCAGCAATTTCATTCAAATACAATGTATCGCATTCATTGAAATATTTTTATGTTAGTAATAAAGTATGTATTCTAGATGTAATCATTAGTATATTGAAATAGTATCTTTTTTAATAACTTCTTATTTTAGCTGTAAACTCTTATACGAAGCAAATCGATAGCCACTATGGAACCTGGACTTAGCCTTATTCGAAGACACAGCGATACACCTTTAAGTAATTCAACTCTTATTCAGCTAATAGAAGATGCTGTTAACAAGTATAAATATAACACGTATATCATTTCCAAAGAACAAAAGCTTAATATGACTTATCAAAAAACCTTGACTGATGCCGACAATCTTGCAGCAGGGTTAATAGAACTCGGTTTGGAACCCAAAGACAGAATCGGGTTAATAATTCACAATTCTATTGAAGGTATTCTTGCAAATTTTGCCTGTATTAGAGGCGGATTCGTAGCGGTAAGTAATGATTTTTTACTTTAAATTACGATAAAGTTATTATCACTGGACTGTTTTCCATTGGGTCATTATTTATTATATTTACTGATTTCACACTTAATATGCCAGTTCAGCTTGCTTTTTTCTCTTGGTATTCTATAGGTGTTGGAGTTCTTTTCAATATATTTAGATCTATATCACCATGGGGCATCAGCTTTTGATTGATTGGTAACTAATAATTAAGCTTTAGTCTAAAAGATGAGTCGACAACATTCCTCTACAGAATGAGATTAAACTTAAAACTAAATAAATATTGTTGCGTATTCGCCTACTCTAAATATACTCGTAATGAATGTATAAATGAAGCAGTGATGTGCTGCAGCGCCTTGGAAGAACAAGAGCATATCGAACAAATACAAAAGAATGGTGAAGTGAAGATATTAGGATCAAAAGTTTCAGAGAAAAAACGGACGCACAACATAGGCATAATAACCAGTCCTTCCAGTCAGAGATATCTTTTATAGAAGAAAACTCAACACCAACTGAAGAAAAGAAAGTCGTAATGACAATGAAAAATTGACGAGCTTCAGGAGCTGCACGTAGTTTTAAAATAACTCGCTTTTTTGTTTAATTGCTATTTGAGAGGCGAAGAACTGTCACCCAAAATGGAAAACAGCCTTCGCATCATACATCCATAAGAAAAGAAGACAAAAGAAAGTGCAGCAACTAAAACAGACTTTAGAAAAAATAGAAAACTTAGAAACACACACGGTTTGATTAAAGAGATCTTTCGTGTGTGTGTGGAAAATTAGAAACGCACACAGTTTGATTAGAAAGATCTTTCTAATCAAACTGTTGAAGTTTTCGCTTGGTATCTCGTTGGAAATACAAAATAAATTCTCATTTACTACATTGTATTAACGTTGTTGAGTGATGCTACCAAAAGTAAAATATAAATGCTAACATTGTTAATTATTACGTACTATCAGTGCTTTTTTGGAATTCTGTTTGTCCTCCATGTTGGAAAGTTTTCTGTTTTTTACACTTCATTTTTTATAACATTTTCTTTGCAAATTTTATATATAAAAACTGACTTAGTTCTGTTTTTTTTTATAAAAAACAACGTTTTTTAATCTATATGGATCATAAGTTAAGCTATTCCTTCACTTCCATCCTATTTAGCTACATATCTTTTGTAAACTATAATAAACTGATGATATTTATAGATTCATATACGAAAAATCTTCAAAAGAAAGATGAACTAACTGGTTTCTGTTATTTTTCAACGTTTGACCAAAAATCCCCCACAGTGAACTAAATTTAGTATTCAGTATTTAGTATCATTCATCATTCTGTCTTTTACAACCCTGCGTGCGTGGATCCTTCAAGAATTTCTCTCCAGTCGTCCCTATCCATCGCCTTCCTCCGCCAAGCACGTATTCCTATATTTTTCATCTCTTCATCGATGTTAACAAGGAACCTTATTCTGGATCTTCCTCTTATTCTCTGACCAATGGGTCTATCAAAGAGCGTTTTTCTGGGTCATTTTGTTCCATCCTCATTACATGTGCTATCCACCTCAAACGTCCTTTCTTAGTATATTTTACGATATCAGATTCCCGGTGTATTCTATAATATTCGAAGTTTTATCGTCTTCTCCACACTAAATAGTCCTTCACTGCTCCATAGATGTGCCTTAGTACTTTTCTTTCGAAACATCCTAGCATGTTTTCTAAATATTATCTTACCTCAAGATTTGTAACAACATTATAACGTGCGGACTCACGTTCCGCCATACAATATAGCAGCAGAACTAAATGCACTAGACAACTCTCACAACTGTACTGAATAGAGTATCCCCTCGCTTGAAGCTAGCGAGCACGCCACGACCGAAATCATTATTCGTCATCATTAATCGTCAGAAATCGACAAATAATTCTACAAGCGGACTCACAGTCCGCACGTTAACTCTGAAAGGTTAATATAATCTAATAATTTGTTATATTTTTTGTATATAATACAGTGTGACCCATTTAGATTGGAAACACCTCTATAAAATTTGAAGTTAACCGATTTTAACCAAATTTTTTTTAATGTCATGTAATAAAAGGTCTATTGCGGGACAAAATATGAAATATTTAGTTAAATTTTCAGGGCATTCTACGATACTTTTTCTTCGTCGAAAATAGAGAATTTGTATTAGCGATTTTTTTATTAAAAAAGTGTCTACGCCACTGGATTTAGAGTGGCTTCAAATAGCTATGACAAAAATTTCATTAAGATATATTTATTAATAACAAACTTATGACAACTTAAAATTTTAAAACTCACTAAGAAAAAAACACTCTGTATTAACGTTAAAAAAACACTCTGTATTAACAGAAACATGGAAACATAATTTTAGTTTAAATCCTAGTTTATGAATATTTCTAATTACATTTCTTAGTTGTTGGGGAGTAATTTCTGCACATGCCTGTCGAATTCTTGCACGAAGTTCGTTTACGTCTCTTGCACGGGTTTGGTAAACTTTTTGTTTGATAACTCCCCAGAGAAAGAAGTCTAAAATTGAGAGATCTAGAGATTTAGGTGGCCAATCTATCAACGGACTACCTATCCAACGGTTCGGAAAATTTTCATTTAGCCATTGCTTTACGGTTCTGGCGTAATGAACAGGACACCCATCTAACTGGATATACAAATTTAATCGTCATTAATTGGGAGCTCATGAATAGCATCCCACAAGTCGGTGTTTAAAAATTCTAAAAAGTTCTGTGAGTTCAAGTTTTCTTCAAAAAAGAAAGGACCAATAACTCGCTCGTTCAGTATACCACACCAGATATTGATTTTTTGAGAATACTGGCTTTTACAGTTTATTACCCAATGGGGATTATCTGCTGTCCAATAGCGACAATTCTGTGATGATACTACTCCATTTGTAGTGAAAGTGGCTTCGTCGGTAAACAACACGTTTTTAAAAAAAATTATATTGTTTAAATATTCCTCTTGGGCCCATAAACAATATTCTAAACGTTTTGCTTCGTCGCCTTCTTGTAATGTGTGTAAGAATTTTGGTTTGAAAGGTTTAATATTATTTACCTTAAGACATCGCCGAATACTCTCTCGAGGCACATTCAAATATAAACTGGCATTCCTTAAACTGGCATTAGGGTTATTTCTGAAATTATCTAAAATGATTTGATCATTTCCTCTTTTTCTTTGTAACGGGTTATTTTTTAAAATTAGTTTTGATACTGCACCATATTCATTAAATATTCTATTTATTTTGTTTACCGTACCGCAACTAATATTAGGACGATCCACATGTCTGTCATTAAATATTGTACAAACTTCCCTGGTACTTCTATCGTTATCTCCCAAAAGACGTATAATTTCAATTTTTTCTCTCAAACTTAATCTTGCAGCCATGACACAAAATATTATTAAAAGAATTTGAAGTAAATATTGTTGCAGATATTATGGATAAATTTATGCTAGCACTGAAATTTGTCTGACACAAATAATGTCAAACAGTAATATCGTTGTCATGGCAACTGAGATTTAAGTTGTAGCATGTAAAGTTAATAATAATGTAAGTGCGTTACTTGCATTAAATTTTTATGCTATTTTAAACATTTTTTTGTCTAGTAGTGGTTTATTATTAAATTTATTTGAAAAATAATTAGTTTTATGGTTATCTGTTGATACAGGGTGTTCTTTTTTGACTCGTAGCTTAGTGAGTTTTAAGTTGTCATAACTTCGTTATTCATCATCATCATCATTGGTGCTACAGCCCTATAAAAGAGCCTCGACCTTCCCAAGTCTATTACGTAAGTCAGTTCTATCCATTGCCAACACTGTTGCCAGTTTGCTGCGCCTATTTGTCTACCATCCTCATCTACACTATCCCTCCATCTGAGTTTTGGTCTACCCCTATTTCTACTTCCCACAGGTTGTGACATAAGGATTCTTCTAGGAGGGTTGTTCTGCTGTGATCTTGCCAGATGTCCTGCCTATCTTAGTCTTCCTATTTTTATAAAGGATACTACGTCTTTACCACCAAATATATGTTTATATCTGTGATATATCTCGTAGTTGTACCTCCTTCTCCAAACACCATTTTCACAGATGCCACCAAATATTCTTCTCAGGATCCTTCGTTCAAATATAAGCAGGAGATTTTCATCTGCCTTGGAAATGGTCCATGTCTCCGACCCATATGTCAACACTGGTTGTATAAGGGTTTTGTATATGGTTATTTTTGTTTTTTGGCTTAAGTTTCTGCTTCTCATATGTCTACTCAGTCCAAAATAGCATTTGTTTGCTAGGATTATTCTTCGCTTGATTTCTTCCGTCATGACGTTCTCCTTGGTGATCAAGGAGCCTAAGTATGTGAATTTGTCCACCACTTCAAAGGTAGAATTATCAACCGTGAATTGGTGGCCGATGTTTCTGGCTCTATTGTTGGGTGTTGATGCCATTATCTTAGTTTTATTTTCATTTACTTGCAGGCCCATATTTTTTGCGGCGTTTGACAAGGTGGTATACATTTCTTCTAGCTTGCGTGTTGTGCGGGCAACTAGATCAACATCATCTGCATATGCCAAAATTTGGGATGATTTATTAAAAATGTTTCCTCTGCTGTCTATTTGGGCATCCCTGACCGCTTTTTCCAAAGCTATGTTGAAAAGGAGACACGCCCGCGCATCTCCTTATCGCAGCCCAACATGCGTTTCAAATGCCTGTGATTGTTCGCCCTGTATTTCGACTTTGCAAACAACTTTACGCATTGTAGCCTTAACCAATCTTATCAGTTTATCGGGGATGTGGAATTTATCCATGGCTTCATACAATTTATTTCTTAGGACACTATCATAGGCCGATTTAAAATCTACGAAAAGATGGTATGTGTCGATATTGAATTCATTGGTTTTTTCCAGTATTTGCCTTAGCACAAAGATCTGGTCTGTTGTTGATCGACCAGGCCTAAAACCACTTTGATATTCGCCAAGAAGCTCCTCTGAATATTCACTCAGGCGACCATATAAAATACTCGAAAATATTTTGTATGCTGTATTAAGGAGGGTTATTCCCCTATAGTTTCTACATTCTAATTCATCGCCCTTTTTGTGTAGCGGGCAAACGATCCCAATACACCACTCTTCTGGGATTTGTTCCTCATTCCAGGCTATCAGTATGATTTTATATATATGATTAGTCAGAGTAGCACCTCCACATTTAATAAGTTCCGCGGGTATACCATCACTTCCTGGAGGTTTATTATTTATTAGGTGTTTTATTGCATCCCGTACTTCCTGAATTGATGGAGGCTCCAATGGTGTATTGTTGTTTGCTCCTGGGGGTGGTTGATTTGGATCTTCTACTTCGATAGTAAGCAGTTCTTTATAGTGTTCCACCCACCTTTTCAATACTTCTTCTTTTGTATTGAGTATATGCCCCTCCTTATCCTTACATAGTACGATCCTTGGTTTAAATTCTTTTCTTGCTTTATTTAGATTTTTATAGAATTTTCTTGTTTGATTTCCCTTTTTTAATGCCTCAAGTTCTTCCAATATTCTATTTTCATAAGTTCGCTTTTTTCTCCGATGGATGTACTTCTCTCCTCTTCTGAGATCTTTATATTTTTGTTCTTTTTCTCGGGTTCTTCTTTGCTGCATCATTTTATATGCATTGTTCTATCTTCTTGTAATGTCCTCGCACTCAGCATCGAACCACTCATTGCGTGGTGGTGGTCTTTGTAATTTTTACACGTTTCCCATTGTTCACTAATTGTTAGATTCTCTTTAGTTATGTATTTAGTTTCGATATAGATTTGAAACCTTTCTACCGTTTGCGGGTTTTTGAGGAGTTCAATATTAAGGCGCCTTGTTTTGGTACTTCTCTCCTTCTTCGCATTTGAGATTCATAAGGTTGGAGAAGTGTCTAGCATCTATGATCACATGATCAATTTGGTTGTTCGTTAATCCATCAGGCGAGGTCCAAGTGCCCATATGTATTTTTTTGTGTAGAAAATATGTGCTTCCTACGATCATGTTCTTTGAGGCTGCGAAGGTGACTGCTCGGTGTCGATTCGAATTAGTATTATTATGGAGACTATATTTACCAATGTGCGGTAGATATATTTCTTCCCTTCCGATTTTTGCGTTCAGATCACCGATTACTATTTTAATGTCATTTCTGGGACAATTGTCATATGTTTTTTCTAATTCATCATAGAAATTGTCTTTTTCTTCGTCTTGCTTGTCCTCTGTTGGGGCATGTACATTAATAAGGCTAATATTAAAAAACTTGCCCCTGATCCTTAAGCAGCTCATTCGCGGATTTATCGGCTTAAAATCTATAACCAAGTGCTTGACTTTATTATTGACTATAAAGGCTGTCCCAAATTCATGTCTGGTTGTATGGCAACTATAGTATATATTGTAGTTTGCTTTTTGGATTATGCCATGGCCTGTCCATCGTACTTCTTGTATTGCAGTAATATCAGCATTATATTGTGCTAATATGTCACACAGTTTGCGGATGTTTCCAGGTTCGTTAAGTGTGCGAACGTTCCAGGTAAATACATTAAGATCATTATTTCCATTATTCAGGTCCTTATTTCGTTGCATAGGTCGTCGTCGAGATTTCCGTCCGATATTTTTGACTTTCGATTTCGTAACTATAGGGTTTTACCGGGTTGGGTAGTTAACCCACGCCAAACCCCCTTTTCGGAGGGCCATTTCACCCACTCTCGTCAGTTCCCGACCCAACTTTCCACCCGGGTTGGATACCAGATCTCCAGCTGGGTTGCTCGGTTAACAGGGGACACCAGCGTGGTGTCCCCACGCTGGTGAGAGTCGGATTTGAGTAGAAGAGGCTAGTTGGAGTAAACTGGAATCAACTTCATGTATTCGCATTCTACCCCTTTATCCCCCCACTTCGCTATTAATAAATATATTTTAATGAAATTTTTGTCATAGCTATCTGAAGACACTCTAAATCCAGTGGCGTAGAAATTGTTTTAATAAAAAAATCGCTAATACAAATTCTCCATTTTCGACGAAGAAAAATTATCGTAGACTGCCTCGTAAAGCAAAAAAATCGTAAAAATTTAACTAAATATTTCATATTTTGTCCCGAAATAGACCTTTTATTACATGACATAAAAAAATTGGTTAAAATCGGTTAACAACTTCAAATTTTATAGAGGTGTTTCCAATCTAATGGGCCACACTGTATATAAATAATATTTATATTATAAGATTTTATTCTATTTTCAAAATAATATTTAAATTTTAACAATACATACATGTATTAAGGTTCGCGCTGGGCTACGACCACTGTCATCTTTTTTTCTTTTTTCTTAATCATCATTTTGGAGGTTTCTACTTCTCATGGCATGTTCTACTGCTTTTTTCTAATTATGCCTCGTTCTCCTTCAATGAGCTGAATAGAAAAGAGAGCAAAACACTTTTTTGGCTTCCATGGTATCTATTATAGCTATTTGACCCTTAGACCTCGCTCTCCTGTCTTCATTAGTGACACTGTCCAACTTGGTTAATTCGCGACGTCAACGCCAAAACTCCATTTCGAGTGCATTGCTGTTACCACCACCAACTAACCCTAACAGTGGGATTAGAACCTGCATCATATTATTGCATATCATATTATATTTATTACCACATTCGGAAAAATATAAATAAAAAGTATAATTTCTAGGTTAATTTGAATCCTGCACTTCAGCAAAGAGAATTGGAACACTGCATGAAAGTCTCACAAATTAAATGCATGATAGTAGTGGACCGCTATAAGGTTTATAATATTTTTGGTATACTACAGAAAGTTATTCCTGAAATCGAGGACACTGTAAATACTGCAATCGAATCCAAAGATTTCCCCTACTTCAAACGGGTGATTATGATTGCAGATCAACTTCATAAGTAAGTATTCAAAACTGTTACAGATATACATAATTCTGTCTTAGGTAGTGTTTAATGTTTGCCATTTTTTAATGCCATACATTTTGATCAAGAGAATTTTTGATAGCATATTTTATCTTTGTTTATATCTATCCGAATTCCGAGACATAGTCCTAGATGATGCATTTCTTCATCAAACGCACATAATTGTTAATTGTACAGCTATACGCAACTGTAAAACATCCTTTATAGATGCAAAGCAGCCATACAGTACGATACTCCAAGCAGAAATTTACTTCTAGGGAAGATCTGCGAAAAAATCTAGACTGGAAAAATACCCAACAACTAAATACGTCAAAATATAAGTCTTAATATCTATCATTGAAGAAAATAAACGCAGACTACTTATTTCATATAGTCATGTCCAAAGAATGGATGATAGACGACTTCTTAAGAAAATGCTAAAATATGTGTAAGTTTAAAGAAGGACAAGAGGAAGACCAAATGAAACATGGTTAGGAGGGATTCAACGGACAATGTCGTAGAGGAAGGAATCTTCAGGCTGGATATTGGAATAAAAAACTAGAATGAAAACTAGAAATAGGAATATGAAAACCGGATAAAAAAAACTTTGGTAGCATGGTCTAAACAGTGTAATCTCTAGGTACTTTATTTGAATTACGGAAACCTTGTTGTTTATCTGTTAAGTCTATGATTTATTCGTTCTTGAAAAATTTGTTTTAAGATTCAGGGTAGTATTTAGCAAATTGATACGTCTGTAGTTTTCTGCTTGTTTCTTATAGCCCTGTTTTAACCCATAACTAATAGGATTACCTTGCTTGTGCTTATATCTTCTGCTGTTTTATTATGTCTTATAATCTTGTTAATTAATGTTATCAGTTGATTATTATCTTTTCTGGTCTAAAAAGGTGCGGTGGGTGCTGTGGATTTTAGGCTGGCGGTATTATTAGTCTATATTTCTTTGAGAATGACGGGCCAGGCTATCACTGTCAACGGAGCACGCCATAGATCCAGGATTACCAACTTATTTTGGGCTGAATTGGATGATATGGACACCAACTACATATAGTTTCACAGCTTATGCAGGTGATATAAACTGGCCAGTTACTGAGAATTTAACCACGTTACACTTTCTTGTGTTTTTTTAAATTTATTTTTACTCATGTGCAAGAGTCATAGAAAATTGAACATTTCTTATGTGCGCCATTCGCGTTGGGTATTTGAACGACATTATCTCTACATAGTGGCATCCAACGGCTTTTCGAATCAATAAAAACGTTTGATATTACATCACACATACTTTTTTATTTAAATTAAAATAAAGAAAGCTACTAATTAAAGATCATAATAAGGGAAAAATACAAAACGTTGATAAAGAAAGACAGTAGCAAAATAACTACGGATAAAGAGCTGCTAAAACATCTTCAAATTACGATTTCTGACCAGTTGTTAATCAGCTTAATATCAATTGCTGCAGAGAAACCAAAACTATTCAGAAAACGCTTTCGAAACGATCATGTCGATACAATTTTTTGGAAAGGTTTTTAAATTATTTTCTACTCATTAGAAACAATTTCTCAACAAATTAATAGTAATATTTATATTTTAGGGGAACCTGTTGCTTCAAATCGGTTATTGCAATGGGGAAATCTGCCTCCAAGAAGAAATTACAGGAATATCAATCAAAGATTACACCAGAAGATCTGTCCCATATCATATTTACATCGGTAAGTAATTAAATTGATTATTTGGTGCATTATAAGAGTAAGGTAATATTATATTTATATAATACTCTCTGCCATACTCTCGAAAACGTGTAGTTGTTCCAGTTGCTCCTGGATTTCCATCCTCAGCTAGTCATAAATTAGGCTTTGCTCATTTATGTTATATGTTATCGCCTGCAGGACATCGAGTAGAGACTAGACGACCTGCTTCATATCTCGTACATAAGTATGAGTGTCACCCTACATAAGAGATAACTGTCACCAGATAGTTGCTGCAATAGATACAGACACCATCAGTAGGCTGTGTAGCGAAGGCTAAAACACATCCCCTGTCCTAGATGCATATCCATTATATCCCTACAGTGACAACTATCACTAGATAGTTACCCCAGTGGATACCATCACCGTCAGGAGGCTGTATAGCGAAAGTTACAAAAACAGCCACTAGTCCAGGTATCAAACACAGGAGATGCCTTTTAGACACCATGTTACATCTGCTAGTCAAAATTATCAATACCAGTCTTCAGCTGGAATATTTTGCTATTCTTAAAAAATTACTAGCACATTTAGGATCCTTGAATCAGACAAATCTCTCACTATCACTGTATCTTATAGACCAACTTTGGTTTTAAGCACTCTAGGAAAATCTACGAGAAAATTTTTAAAAAAGAACTCGTAGAATACTTAGACTATTATCACACCATCCAAAATCCCACATTTGGATTTAGAGCTGGTCATTCCACACACAATTCATTAAAAAAAGCAGCAACTGTCACTTCTTAGGCAAATAATAAACATCACAGCAAGTGCCAACTCTGCCTGGGGGTTATGAGCGCCATAACTGGGTGGATTGAGTAGCTCAGAGGTCGCGTTCATGCCCACATTCGGTCCCAAGCCTGGATAAAAGAGGAGGTTTGATGAGCCAGGTTAGCATCCTACCCATTGTAAAAGAAAACAAGCAATCATGGCGGAGACAAGACCTGACACATCTAAAACGAGACGACTACTAGAAACAACAGACATGAAAATACTCCGACCAATATCAGGAAAAAGTTTGTTGGATAGGGAGAGAAGAGAAAACATAAAAAGAGCATGCAATATAGAAGACATAAATGGATGGATGAAAAAACGGAAACAGGAGTGGAACGAACACATTACTAGAATGGTAGAGGATAGGATAGTAAAAATAGCACGAGATAAGTCAAATGGACGAAGAAGTATTGGCAGACCAAGAAAAAGATGGTGCGACAATTTAAACAATTAGGGGGGCTAATATTGAAGAAGAAACAGGCTTTAAAGCCTACATACAGAAAAGAAGAAGAAGAAGAAGAAAACAGACAAGTAATCGACATATTTTTAGATATTCATAAAGCATTAGATCAGGTGTATCACTCAGATCTAATCAAAAAACTTCATTAAGGCTTGGTTTTATTTCCTCTCCTTAGACAACTATCCTAACTCCTCAAGTAGGTATTTAACAGAGCTCCGACCTACAAACACCGCATTAAAACCTACAAAAACTCAATTATTCCAACATCTTAAGTGTTTTTAATCATATCTGAACGAGAACACTAAAACAACCAGGGAGAGAGGGCTCATATTTAGACCATCGGTGTCAGATGATGTAAGATTTTACAAAAACCTCCTAAAAGCATTGTATGGTATATGTGGAAATGTTAATAATATTACTCCACAAAACAACTTACAATACTTTTATCAGGCCAATTGTCCGGTACAGAGAGAGACTACCTAGCAATGAACAAAACGCAAATAAACCAATTTATGGAAACAGAAAGTAGCCAACATCTCTACTATCCAAACTAGAATAGAAACCCTCAGCAAAAGTTTTACGTCTTTCTCTCAAAACATTCTCAAAAACAAAATTTCTTTCTTTCCAGCTAAGTTTTCAAAGTTAGTAGATACCCAACTTTCTGATGACACTCTAGAATGAATCCCTCTAGAATAACGCAGGCGATAGCCGTCATTTTCCAAAAAATTTTGATTCAAAAACCGTTCCGAAAAACCCTTAACACTTGGGAGTAGAAACAGGCCTCCTCCATTAAGCAACAAAATGTAAGTCAGCTATCTTCTTATCCAAACTTCTTCCAAGAAGTCCGCCACAGCACAACAAAACGTTTACACCGAATCCACTTATGAAAAAAGGCAGCAGTCATTTCTTAGGCAAAACTAGATCATCATACCTTGACCACAGGTGTTTAATTAGTTCATTGTATAGTCATGGGTTGCTAGAAGTGAAAAGTAATTAGGAATGGCAAATGGAGCAATTATTCAGATTGCAAGGTGAATGAATAAAAATGAAAAGAATTTCATAAAAAAATGTATTAAACAGTTTGCTAAAACAAAGTGTAGTGAGTAGGACATCGAACACTGAAAGAGTTGAGCGGAGCGAGGATGCAAGTTATAATGGATAAGAGTGTGCATTAATTTTGATTAAAAAGACTGTAGTGTTGGGTGTTTAAGGTAGACTTGTTATTTTTCTATCTATCTAAAAATACGAAATCAAAGAAAAAAAAAGATTTCCAAAGTGGTTGTAGTCTCTATATACCTTGTATTCGACCAAATTAGAGGAATATGCACAAGACTATACATGAGTTAAAAGAAATGACTACAGACAGAGGTTTTTGGAGACAGATAATACACGACATCAAAATGACAATTACAGTCCCTTCGGGTAGTCAGGACTGCAGAGAGAGACAGAGAGAGAGCGAGAGAGGGAGCTCTGTGGGATGCACAAGAATTGCACAATATATTTTTTTATTTTACGTCATCAAGTCATTCCCGCAAGTACAATGTCCTCCTCTCTTATATTAGTTTGTTACTTCAATCTAAAAAAAAGGATTAATATTGTTTAGTTAGTTTTACAGAAGATCAAAAACCATAGAGCCCTTAGATTGCAGGTATTTTCTCCCTTTGCTAGAAATAATATTAACTTCTTCACGATATTTTTAGTGCGAATTGATGATAGAAGGTTACACAAGTACAATAAACTCAAAATATTGAGTTTGCAAAAATGGATCTGTCCATATTTAAATTAATTCAACAAATAATATTTGTATTTTTGTTTAAACGAATGCAAAAATCCAAAAATAATAAATGCAAAATCTCTTATTATAATAGTTCAAGACTAATTTTGTACTTTTTCTTCAGGGCACCACCGGCAATCCCAAACCAGTTGGATTAACCCATTTCCAACTTACTAATACAGTCATATTTTTTGGTATGAGAGTTGCTTCAGACCGAAAACCAACACGATTTTGCTTCGTATTGCCACAGTTCCATGTACTTGGCATGGGGTTCACTTTGATTACCCTCCATTACGGCAACACATTGGTGTTACCGTCTTTTTATTACAACTCTGAAAGTACACTAGATGCCATTAGTCAAGATCAGTAAGTTTTTTTTTAATTATTCATTTAAAAGAAAAAGTGGAAAGGTGCAGCTATTATTTTGCTTGTATTAAATATATAGATTTTCAGTTTATACTTCATCCAGTTTGTCCCACTTTTATGAAAAAAATAATAATAATTGTCTACATATTTCCCTTCTGGAGTAATTATTGTAATGTTTATTTTTACTCCAGTCGTCAGAGATGAAAATGTCACTGAACATCTAAAAATCATACGAACAAGCTGAATTTTTCCGAGAATGTCAGTTTTATGACGCCCAAAAAGATGCAAAAAAGATGAGGGGAGAAGACAGATGGGAAAAGATAAGGGAATTAATAGACAACAGAGACGAAAGACAGGAAATCCCTATAATAACATTATCTGAATTGACGGAAACCTTAAAAGAGGTTAAAAACGGAAAAGCCGCAGGGCCTGGAGACATTCCCATAGAGCTGGTTAAATATGGGCCGACTGCACTTTTAGAATTAATAGTAGACCTTTTCAATAAATGTATGTGTGGAGACCAGGAAATCCCTAAAGATTGGAATAAATCTTATATAAGCTCCATATATAAGAGAGGGAATAAAAGAGACTGTTCCAATTATAGAGGTATTAGTGTGACGAGCTCTGTGGGCCGGTTGTACGGCAGAATATTAAAGAAGAGGGTTGAAAGACAGATACAAGATATTGAAGAACAAAGCGGCTTTCGTACCGGGAGATCTTGCCTTGATAATATATTTATCCTACGACAAATAATTGAAAAGCGTGTCGAAAGAAGTAGAGAGACCCATTTGGTATTTATAGACCTTGAGAAAGCATATGATAGTGTCCCGTTAAAGAAAATGTTTGAGGTCCTCAAAAGGTCCGGATTGGATTCGACGTATATCCGAGCGATATATAAATTGTACGAAAATGCAGTTAGTTATGTAAAAATTGTAACCAGAACCTCAAATGAATTTAAAGTCACTAAAGGCCTAAAGCAAGGATGCTGTTTGTCACCGACACTCTTTAAAATATACGTCCAAGAAGCATTGAGGAATTGGAGAAATAAATGTAGATTTATGGGCATCGAAGTGGGACAAGAAACTCTGTATACATTATTGTTTGCAGATGATTAGGTGGTGGTTTCAACCGATGAGGAAGATATAAATTATATGAATCGAAAATTATTTTAGGAATATGCCAAATGGGGGCTTACTGTAAACATAAGCAAAACAGAATATTTAAAAATTGGAGGAAATACCACAGATCTGAGGCTTGAAAACGCAGTCATAAAAGGCTGCAACCAGTATAAATATCTAGGAAGCATCATATCAGCAGATGGCAGAGTTAAGATAGATGTACAAAACCGAATAACCCAAGGGAAAAAATGCATCCGAATACTGAAATTATTACTGTGGTTTAATAAAATAAAGATGCATACCAAACTTCGCCTATACAGAGCAATTGTAGAACCAATTACCACATATGGTGCCGAATGTTGGACGATGACAAAGAATAAACGACATAAAGTAGACGTTGTGGAAATCGATTATCTTAGAAGGTCATGTCGAGTATCGAGAATGGAAAGAATCAGGAATGAGGAAATACGAAACCGTACAGGAATTAGAGATACTCTTTCAGATAGAATACAAGGAAGGCAATTACAATGGTATGGTCACGTGATGAGAATGGAGGAGGAGCGGTGGCCAAAGAAAGCCTTAATGTATGTTCCGACCACCAAATTCCTGGAGAAGAGAAATTACAAAAACAATGCAATCTAGAGGCTTAGAAGAGGGAGATTGGAGAGATAGGAAAAGATGGAGGCTGAAATGCGGGAAGCGGCAATCGCCGTAGGACCCCCGTTATGTGATGATGAAAGATGCAAAAAAGTTTACCACTTTTATCCACGGGCTTCCCCCTAAAACCCTCCTGGCAGGAGGAGTAAAAACGCAAAAAAATCGATTTACACAGAATCTGTACGTCGTAGAAAAATATGTTTCAAATGAAAAATGTAGCTGAAATAATTTTGAACAAAAATGTTTATAAGCATTTTTTTTTGTGTAGAATGAACCGTTCTCTTAGAAACAGCGCTTTAAGCCACCGTCGATTTTCCATGTCAGTTGCGAGCGCAAAATGAATGTCAATAATATTTGTATCAGCTCGATGGTAAAAATTCGTTATCTTTTGATTCAAGTGACCTATCTTCAAAAATCGAGATGCGTTTTAAAGGTAAAGAGTTTAGCTTTTGTATGCAGTTTTTGTATTTTGCCGCAAATAAACTCAGATTTTATACAGGTGCTAAATAAATAAACGTGGCGCGATTTTTGTCATTTTTAATGATTCTCACGAGATCAATACAGTCTATCCGTTTCATTTACTGGCCACTATGAAGTTTTGATTACTAGAGCCTAACTTTTAAAAGCTATAGCATGTAATTTTATTTTTGCGTTTTAACTTTCACACAACAAACAATCTAAAACATTTAAAACTTTTATTTTTTTAATTACGCTGGTACAGTTAAAAAAAACAAAACTCTGCAATAATCTACATCCAAAACAGTCTTCTTAAATGCATTTTCCGTGACTCGTGATCGTTTGTTATGCAAAACATTAAATTCTGTGTTTTTTATTTATATTTCAAATGCCTCATATTTGTTACCACAACTCAAAATTGAAATTTCATGACATAGGTTTTAAAGATTAATCTCTAAAAATAAAAAGTTTACTACAGCTGGTCAATGAAAGTGATATGTTTTATTGACTTCACGAAAATAGTAAAACATGGGAAAAATCGCGCCACGTTAATTTATTTAACACCTTTATAAAAACTACATACGAAAGCTGCACTCTTTGCCTTTAAAGCGCATCTTGATTTTTGTCGATAGGACAGTTGGATTAAAAACTATCGAATTTTTACCGTCCAGCTGATACAAATTTCATTGAACATTGATTTCGCGTGCGTAACTGACATGTAAAATTGACGGTCGCTTCAAGCATTGTTTCTTAGAGAACTACACAAAAAATGCTTAAAAACATTTTTCAAATCATGAATGTGTTGCTTGTGTGAGTCCATTTCAAATAGGTAAAAGAAATAAAATAAGTCTTACTCACAATTAATGTAATTTTACTACCAAAACGACCGGTTTCGCTTTCTACACTTTGCAAAGCATCTTCAGGTCAAACGGTACAAAGTAAATTAAATGCTGAAATTATAAAAAGCCCATATTAGGGTGCTGTCTTATAAAGATAAAAGATAAAAAATTATAATAATTATGCCAATATTACATGTCTGTGTTTATTAATAGGAATAAAATTGATTAAGCAGACAAAGTAAAAACCCGCAAATTGGTAAGAGATAATCTATTTAATTGTAATAAATTAGTAAAAAACAAAATACTACTTAAATGCCGGTACAAGAATTATTAGTTAATGATTCGGGAAACATAGTTCAAACTATCCTGTATTGCTGATGATGGGTGATCTTCGGTTTTTATTGTAACTGTTTGATAATTAGCGGGGAAGTTTATTGAGGGGCGAGATGTTAACAAATGAAATAGAAATAAGATAAATTATTAAAAGTTATTTATATTTATTCAAGGGATATATTTAAGAAATGTGTGTTAATTTATTGAATTTTTTACAGTAAAAGGACAGTTGTATGACAATGAATGAAATTAGATATACAGTTTTGTGGGTGTGCAATTTCTGTAACCTGAAATTATCAAATTTTTGATAAAGTTAATTTGATTTCTGTTTTGGCAGAAAATTGTAATGTCAGACCTGACATCCTGTGGCCTGAAATTTTTTAATTCTATATCCCATTTCCTGATAGTGCATAATGTTTTCTTTGAATATTACTGCACTACCTCATTTGAATTCCATTCTACTATTCGTAAACTACCCGCCATTATAGCCTTTATAGTCTTTTAGGTATAGCTCTTTTGGTGCTATATTCTATTCTGGTTATCCGCTTGTCCAGGTTAGTTAATCTCTCTAATATTTTCTGTAGTGTTTGTTCTATTTTCAGATCATTTTGACTACTATAGTTTTCTACGTTACTTTTACCAGCTGCTACCATGCTATAAGTTCTTGTTTTGTTTTCTTCTTCTTTTGGATTTTCTACAGGTTTTGGATGCATTCTTTATGGTTGTCTGGGTAAGGTCTGTTTCTTGTTATATTTATCTTTTATTTTTTGTATTTCCGTTGCCACGATACATCCTCTATAATTAGCGGGATGTCCTTCTCCACAGTGGACACATTTAGGTTTTGCTTCCTTGGGTTTCTCACATTTGGCTGTTAGGTGTTTTCCTGTGCAGCGGACACATCTTGGTTCTTTCGCACTATGGACACACACAAGGTTACTACTTTTTGTGTGTCCATATGCCTGAAATAAATCTCTCTCTCCTGTTGCTGACAAGAATGTAGCGTAGAATCTTTTTAAATAATTTTAAACTGTTTTTCCTTGATCTAGTGTAGTGTTATGTACAATTTATGTTTCAATCTCATGTTTATTACATTCTGCGCTTGCTGGATAGCCTTAATTTGACGAAATGCCCCTGATGATGCTGTAGAAAGCGAAAGTACTTGGGCAAGATTTGATTATTAAAATTGTGCTCGATATTTGCCTTTAATTTTTCAAAGTTTATATTATAAATTGCAAGAAATCAATAAAAAAAATTAAATTCTTGATTTACCAAATCATTTCGGCGTATATAACAGGTTTTATTATTATGATTATATTAACTAGCGCAGGGCTTATTAATTCCTCTGTCTTATTCCATTGCCTGTATCTATAGGTTCCATAAGTTTTTCATCTATTCTGACTTTTATCGTATTGTTTTGATAGACGTTTTTAATTGTTGTTATAAAATGCAGCGGAATCTCTTTATTATACACGAGATGCATCTTATTGCTCTTCTGCTAAGTTTATGAGCTGATTTATTCATTCTTGCAAAATTTTTGTTTAAGGTTTTAAGATAGTATTTAGCAAATTAATGCCTCTATAGATTTCTATTCTTAAATAATAGAATAAGCCCTCTTGTTCTTCATTTTTCTTGTATTTTATTGTGTCTTATGATCTTAATTAATGTTGTCAGTTGATCCATTATTATCGCTCTTCCATACTTCATTAATTCATTTGGTTTTTCAACTTTACCTGTAGCGTTTGTTTTGTTCTTTTTTTTAATTATTTTTTTGTTTTTTGTTCTTTTTCTATTTTCTTATTTCTTTTATGTTTTTTTTTTTACTTTGTGGTATACTTTTTTTTTGTTTTTTTTTTTTCAAATCATATTAACAGATTATGCCTATATACTTTTTACAACTTATATTTACATATTTTAACATGTTTGTAAATGCAATGAAGAATTTCCATATTAGTTGAAAATATTAAAAGATTAAGGTTTGTTGGAAAACAACACTTAGAATTTATTAATTCCTTATACAGTTTGTTTATATTAATAATTTGTAAATCACATTCTAATATAATATGTATTAGATCGCCTATTTTACCACAAGTACAATTGGGAGTATTTGATAGGCCGATTCCATGCATGTAAGATGGAGTAAGAGCATGATTTGCTCTCAGCCGATTAATGGTCTTTATAAAATGTCGATTAGATTCTGTGTAGAACCATCTTATTGAGGGTATCGAGGCTAGTATTACAATGATAAAAGTTTAAGCCAGTCTTACATTCTCTGTAATGTAAATGCCCATGGAAGGTTGTCACTCCATCTTTTGCGTGGTTGCATGTACTTGAGATAAGCTTTTTTTCTGTTCCTTGCATTTTCCCTCCATCTTTGTGCAGGAAAACGTAGTTTTTCGCTTTTGGAAAAGACTTGCTTGTATTTATTTTTCTTTCGCTCAGTCATTCTTTAGCTGATTCTAAAATGTTTGCTTTAATTTTTGTTTAGCTTTCCTTGGCTCCATCGCTTTGGATGATATGTGTTTCTGCATTAGTTCTTTTTATTTCTCGTAAATGTATAATTAACTAACTCTCTATCTTATAGTTGCTCGGTGATCATGGGAACCCCCACCATGTTAGCTGACTTGGTGAAGTATCAAGAACTTAAAAAACTTCCAATTCACATCGAAGAAGCCCATTGTGGAGGAGCACCTGGATCAGAAAAGTTATTTAAGAATGTTGTCGAGATTCTAGATGTGGGGAGGCTATGTGTAAGTAAAATTTTATAAAAGAAAAATTACATTAAATACCTATTAATACCCACCAAATAATATACCCATTAATCCCATTAAAATGCAGCATAATGATTTCTAAAGCGTGTTTTTTAGACGTATAGAAATGTTAGTTGATAACACTTTTTACCTGTCTGCCATTTTGACAGCTGTTAAGTGATTTATGTTAAGTTTAGTTTGGCATTTCAGCATGAATAGACTTGACGCCCGAACAACACTTCCCAATTGTACAAATTTATTTTGAAAATTGTGGTTGTGTTCGAAATACGTATGACGCACCACGTCAATTTTATGGTCAACATAATAGTAGTTTACTCTAAATGGTAATATGCATTTACACACACGCATACAGTGCGTACAGAAGAAGTTGTTGCTGCTGTAGAGCGTGGATACAAGAAGGCCTGAATCAGTCTATCTGCCATCGTGCACAGCAGTTGGATACGTGTCCATCCACTTTATGGAACATCTTGCGGAAAGTTCTTGCTTTACGTGCTTACAAAATTAAACTCATTCAATCACGCAAGAATTGAAGGTTTATCAACTAGCAAGGCGTAGATTCGTAGATTCGGCGAGTGGGTCCAAAACGAGATTGCCGTTGATTCAGATTGTCATAAGCGAATTTTGTTTGGCAATAAAGCTGACTTTTACTTGAATGGCTAAGTCAACAAACAAAACTGCCCTATTTGGAGTTTGGACAGATAATCCTTAAATGTATGTTGAGAAACCATTACATCATTTGTGCTTTATGGTCTGGTAACATCATTGGACCGTACTTCTTCAAGAACAATGCTGACCAGAACGTTAGAATAGTCAATGGTGACCGTTATAAAGCCATGATTAATACCTTTTTCATTTCCCAATACTTTCCGCATAGTTTCAGACTGTGAATTGGCCGACACTATCATGCGATTTAACACTGCTAGACTATTTTATGTGGGAATATGTGAAGGTGCCAGTCTACGCTTATAAGCATTAAACGATTGATCACGTGGAGGACAGAAATTATATTTAAATTATAATGTCAAAAGAGTATTTTTCGAATAAAGTCAATTTCATGTCAATTTATAAAAATCGTCTCTGATTTATTCCATTTCAAAGTTCTATACTTCTAAAAAAACACCCTTATATATATTTATCTGGACCCAATGTTTAATTTGTTTAAACACCTGTTCGGCGTTTGATAAAACTAAGATTAATCTTAACTGACCAATTACGGTGATAGTAAAGTCTTTAATAATAGTGATTTATTGTGTCAACTCATTCAAAACATGTCGTCAATGTGAGTTTATAATACTGAGGTATAGGAGATAAGTCAATACTCTCCACCTTAAGTAGTTTTTTATTGGTGTTAAATTTTAGCTACCGGTTTCGAGACTGACAAAATATGTCCCATCATCAAGCCCAATACGTAAGTTTCTTGTTTTAACAAAACTGCAAGATATCAGTTACAAGAAAGGCTCTTTTAATGTAGGTAATTCTGTAGATCACCACCAAGGGACTAATAAGGGACGAATTTACTTTAATATGGGATGTCTCTCTCTTTCCCTCTCTCTCTCTCTCTCTCTCTATATATATATATATATATATATATATATATATATATATATATATATATATATATATATATATATGTATATAATATATATATATATATATATATATATATATATATATATATAATATATATATATATATATATAACCAAAAAGATGATAACGAGTAATAGTAATATTCAGTGAAAAGGAGATAATGCTGGGAGATACTCTTTTATCCCTGAGGAAGCAAATTAAAACTCGGGTGTTTCGTTAGATGTGCTTTTTAATTAATAGTCTAAGCTTTCGTCAATTATTATTGACATCATCAGAGTAAACTACAAACAAACGAGAGAACAAACAATGAACAGGTGGAAACCAAGTATAAAAATAATTAACCAAATTATAGCAAAAAACTCGTGACTTGGGTGGAAAACAAAGAAAGTGTTGTCTGTGTATATACTTAACATATTTTTGGGTACATGATGAGACATGTGAACTATGGATACTTCTACTATACAGTAATGATTATGTAGATAGTGTTTCTCCACTTTTATTTTGCTATGGATGTGTTTTTGTTAGCATATTTGTTTTAAGTATTACAATGTTAAATTGTTAAATATTAGGAGGGAGGACTAAAAGAACAATACATACATTGGATTTACAAATGCAATTTACAAAAATATCATTTTTAGCGGATGTTCTTATATTTTGGGTATTATGTGATATCGGTTAAGTGTTTTGAAACCGGTAGAGAAAATTTAACACGAATAAAAAACTACTTAATATTGGGTATTGACTCATCTCCTATACACCAATCATTCAAATTACTTAATTAACTTATTTTTTAGGATGGATACGGTGCCACTGAGGCACTAGCCATTTCATGGCCGCTTAGAAATGAACAGATTGATTTTAGCTCCAGGTGCGTCGGACATCTTATGGATCATTTAGAAGCTAAGGTCGTCGATCCAGAGGGAAGGATAGTGCCTTTAGGAACGGTTGGAGAACTCTACGTCAGGGGTTATTCCGTTGTAAAAAGTTACCTGGGCGGCGAATCGGACGTTTTTGATAAGGACGGATGGTATAAAACCGGGTAAGACTATGCAATAAGATTTCAGTAATGGTTCTTCTGCTTGGGTCTCAATCTGATCATCGAGGTATCTACTCCTTTCTTTCATTTTTTTAATATCAGTTGAGGTTAACTCACACACATAAGACAAAATTATTCTTTTGGAACTGAGACGATCTCTTGCGTGTTATTCAAGAACTTTTAAATGACAAGGCAGTTAGTTCTGAACAAAGACCGATAGAAATCCATATTAAAAAGAACGAGTGCAACAAGTGATAAAATTAACAAAAATAATTAGCAACATGCTCTCATCAAGTAAAGATAGTTAAATTAATAGAATAGGACTCGACTAAATAAACGCTAACTTTTAAGATTAGTTGAAATTTAAGATACCTGAAAAATGACAAAGTACGAACATACATGGACGTGTACGAACTCATTACTTTATAGCCCTCCATAAAATTATGACACCTTACGAGATAAAGCAAACAAATAAATGGTTTTATAGTACTTACACTTACTTCCAATACTAAAGCAGCACTCTCCTTTACGTGAAATATGACGATACCGTGTAGTTTACCGTGTCGCCACCGAATTGCATGAAAATTTGGATTTAGGTTCTATTTACTTTCCATTTCACTTTTGGAATTGTGCTGTTGGTTGATTTTTTTATTAGTGGAAACTACCTCTATTAGAAGAAAATAGTATAGTTGTAAATTAAATCATCTAATTGATCGGCCACGTGATGCGGAACGAAGAAAAATATCGAATTCTTCAACTCGTTATGCAGGGTAAAGTATTTGGCAGAAGAGGACCGGGACGCCGTCGTATCTCGTGGTTGAAAAATCTCCGACAATGGTTTGGGATGACATCAGCGGAGCTGTTTCGCAGAGCAGTCAACAAAACCATGATAGCCTTGATGATCGCCAACATCCGGACCGGATAAGGCACCGAAGAAGAAGAATTGATTCAAATCATATTTTAATGAAGTGAATGAATGCCAATTATTATTAAACGACATAATTTAAGATTTTATCACAGTTTAACCCTCAAATACCTTGTCTCCACTGATATTCATGGAAATTTGGATTTAGGGATTAGGCGTTAAAACTAACCCTATTAGAAAATAATCATATAATTGTAAATTCAAACATTTAAGCCATTTAAAATTATTTAATCATGCAGTTACATTAAATTAAGATTTCTTTACTATTTTAATTTTTCACGACATAATTTCATCCCTTTTATGTATTCTATTATAACTGAATAATGGACTACCTAAAAATATTTATTTTTCTGTGTTTTTTGAGTAACTTTCCTTTTCTTTGCCGAGTTTTCTCTGTTCTTTGTGGCCCAAAAGGTCATTCTTGTAAGGTGACTCGGTGATTATAGCTGTTTTTCCTTTACTTATGATTAACGTGACACGTCTTGTTACTCAAGTTTAACGTAACACGTCTTGTTTTGTGTGTATATGTTTTGGTATGGGCATGATATCGTTCAAAAATGTTACGAACGAAGATGATTGTGTTTCACTGTTAGTCACCCATGAACAACCAGGCCTTTTATCGTTACTTTTAGTAATTTTTTTTTCAAGCGTTTTTTTTTAGTGTTTGTACTTATTTCGCATTTATTTCCCAATTTCGGGTAGCATCCTCAGACTCTATTTCTGACCAATTTGTTGCATTGGTTTAAGGCTAAGAAGTCTCTTTCGGTTGGGGGTTGTGCTGTGCATATACTAACAAATCCGGCTGATAATCATTCGTTTCAGCTGGAGCAAAATCAGCGTCTGCAAAAATGTGTCGATCCATAAGCAAGATTCCAGTAGCTCTAAACAAATATATGCAGTTGTCTTGCTGGCTGCGCTTATAAAGGCCTGACCAAATAAACTTGCAATCTGGAATTGGCTCACTACATCCCTAGTGGCACCGCAGCCATTTCTTTACTTCGTTACAATAACACTTGCTACGAGATGTTAACGATACATTCGTCATTTGGTACCAAGCCAGGGATTCTTTGATGTCTCTTCAAACCCATCAGCATGGTATATATCCTACTATCCAGTTTACGATGGAGGTGGAAACTGATTCATCCCTACCGTTTCTCGACGTTATCATAAAGAAAAACCAATCCCAAGATTTTCATTACTCTGTATATCGAAAACTCACCCATACCAATTATTACTTGCATGCCAACTCTCATCATCCACCTTCACAAATGAATTCAGTCCCGCAAGTAGACCCGCTGAACTCTCTAATTTAAAACAAGCCCTCATCCAAAACGGGTACCGCGAAAATCACGTCAATAGGAGTCAATTTCAATTTTTGGTCAACATCATCTTCATCCAGGTCACAAAATTGATTTTGAAAACTCAAGAACCGTAGCCCTCATGCGCTTCTATAAACCAACAATTATCCGAGAAGCCATAGAAATTAAAAAAAAGACTAAATTGGTATATGGAGACCTCTTATAAAGACAATATCGTCCGTTTCACCCGTCAATCAAAATGCTACTGCCAAATTTTTCGCAAACTATGTGATTGGTTTTTTTACTTCTAAGCTATAAAGTGCTTAAACAACCATTTTGTATGTTTTTTTTTAAATGAACTCATTTGAGTTCATTTTTTTAAACCCTTAGTTTTGAAAAGTTCCTAGTCGAAAGGACTTGAATAGGTCAATAATCACGAGTGTATACAAAATTGGAACAGCCATATCTTAACCAATTTTTATCTTACAGAAAAACAAAATGTTCAGAAAAGCAAAACCTTATATTTTTTCACTCTTCGACTCTTTCTAGATTGTATCGCCAATATTTTTTAAGTTATTTTGCAAGAAAGCCTTTTTACTTTAAAACCAAATTTTAAGTAAAGTAAATTGTAGAGCTGTAATGAATAATTTCATTTGGGATGCTAATTAGGGGGTGATTTTCACGATTTTTGTACAAAAAAAATGACCAAATATATTTTAAGCGTGACTCACTCAGTTTTGATGATCGGAACTATTCGGAACACGTCTAAAAACGTGTTTTTTTTTAATAAAAATTTTCACTAGCAAATAACTCAAAATGTATTGACTTGTGAAAAAAAATGTTACTTAGAATTATTCAATTTATCCATTTCCGAACTTATTTTGAATGTTTTTTCACCCCTGAGAAGGGTTGGCTTTCACCCCCCAACCCTGGACCCAAGTCCAGGAGGAGGACTAAGAGGAATCTAAATCCAAATTTTGAACAAATCCGTCGTGAGGAGAAAAATTACTTCAAAATGGTCATTTACTGGAGTATTATTCTAGATTTTCTAAATAATAATTGTAACTTATCATGTTTTTCTAGGGATGCGATTTATATCAGTGATGACGGAAAATTGCATATAATGGGAAGATTGACGGATATCATCAACAGAGGAGGCGAAAAAGTCAGTCCAGCAGAAGTTGAAGAAATTTTATCGACTCATGATAATATTCGGGAAGCCTGCGTAAGTTGAAACTAAAAGTTAAATTTTTATTTGAATTATTAAATGACGAATCACAAAATAACTGTAAAAATTATTGTAACCTTTTAGTTTACTCCCAAACTTTTGACGGTGTTTTAATAGAAAAAATTTTGATGTATCGTAATGTATTCTTCGCTTTTCTAGGCTCTTCTTTATTTGGGAGCGCAATAAGTGCCTCAGCAATTCTTTTGGTATTTCTCCAAAGTTGTATATATTGTTGAGTATCTTTGTGATTGTTGCTATTCAACTCTATCATTTACCTCCTCTTCTAGCTCATAGATGACTTTAAACATTTTCTCTAGGTATTCATTTCACTGTTTTTTTTACTCTGTTTGTACAAGATGATGTTTCCACTGGAATCAGTTAGATTTCCTTTCTGTCCCTGTCTTAGTCTAACTCTTAGTTACTTTCTGGGTTATATCTGTCGTTTTTGTTCTTTCTTCCATCAGCTTCAGGACCTCATCAGTCATCTAATCTATCAATGTTTAAGTGTTTTTTCTTTACATTTTAAATGATTTTTTTAATCTGGTTGATCTTTTGTTCTTAATTCGGTTCGTATGTAATTGAATGTATTGAGGTCTTTCAGCATACATATATCGTATACTTGTGGTTTCCTCTTCTGCACTCGTTTGGGTTTGACTCCGAATACTCTCACCAGTGGAACGTGATTCGTCTCCAAGTCTGCTCCAGATAAGTCTTGAGAGATGTAAAACTATTTCAGAATCTTGAATTTACTAAAATGTAATCTATTTCATGTCTAATGATTCTTCTGGGTCTATCTTGAGAGGATTTTTACGTGTGCAGCTTTTGAGATGGTAATTTGGAACAATATGTTAATGACAAGTAGTTCTGAGTTTTCTGCGAATTTTACTAGGAGATCTTCTCTCTCGTTTGTGATTACAAGTCCATATGCCTGATATACTGTGTCTCATCTGCAGCTCCAAGCTTGGCATTTAAATCTTTCAAAATGATGAGAACTTCTTGTCGTGGAATTTTCTGTATGATTCTGTTGATAATTGCTTCTTCCTCGTCTTTGTCTGCAGTGAAAACATAAACTTGGATGAAGTTTATATTGATGGGGTTGGCTAATACTTGTAGTAACATTACTCTCTCTGATATTTGTGTAAATCTAGTAACGCATTTGACAACCTTATGTGATACGATTACTCCGACTCCATATTTATGTCACCCATCACTTTTTTCCCGAGTAGTATACCTTGTGATCTTCCACTTGTATTTCTCCTGAATCTGGCCATCGAATTTCTGGTATTGATTTCAGTATGCATTCTCTTCATCTCCTGTATTGCATTATGTATTTTCTGCTCTGTATAGGATCTTGATACTTTTTCTGTACTTTAATTTATTAGTTTTTTGGTGAACTGAAAACTGTCCTCCCCGGAGCTCTGATCGAGGGACGTATCCGGGCGTATTGCTTATGCCGTTGACCAAATATTTGGATCATCCGACTTCCCGACCGATTTCTTAACCTCTGGACAAAAAGGTATTCTACCTATTAACAACTCAGCCGCCCGAAGCCTTTGATCAGTAAGGGATGATTGTTTAGACTGGCAATCGCTCGGTGAATAACTCGCTATGCTCATTAAGAGCTCGTTCCTTGGAGGGAAAAATTTAAAAATCTCTGAGTGTGTAGAGGCGCAAGTTACACAGTTTGTGTGTAGAGTGCGCGACATATATATGCCATACACATATTCGGCCTAAATTAAACCCCCTCCACTCAAACATAGTCAAAACGGCTTCTCCGACACTCGGAATGTGGTTAAGATGGGTTCTAAGATAGATCATTGGGTAAGGTTAAAATGAAATGTCGGGTAAAGACAGCAGTCAGCTGCTTCAGATAAGTAAGAAATTCTGTTGGTATATTCATCTTAAGTGGCCAAGATTTTACACAAGGTAATAATTTTGCTTTGTATGTATTATAAAGAGTGTTGGGAGAAGTAAGTAATTACATGTTGTCTGTTTTATTTCAAGATATAAATACATTATCTATGTTTTTAGTACTTGTATTTATCTTGGTGTCTCGAAGTATCTTTCAAATTTTAGCTATTATTACTGTGTCTTAACCTTTTTTTAGACCAAAAGAACTTTTAATTTTTTTGAATACTTTTGAATGTTTTAAAATCTAGACATAATACTAGTCCCTGTCAGTTTTTTTTTTGTTTTAGGTCGTTGGAACAAAATGTGAGCGATTAGGAGAAGAAGTATGCGCCTGCATTATTTTAAAAGATGATGAAATAGATCTCACCTTGGCAGATGTCAGAAATTTCTGCTCAGGTCAACTCTCCTACTATAAGATCCCTTCCAGAATTGAGATCATGACCCATTTTCCAAAAACACCAATGGGAAAAGTGAAAAAGGCAATGTTGGTCGAAAGAATTTACCAACTGAAAAAGGATTAGCTAATTGGAAATTAAATTTTTAGTATTTAACTGGTAATTTTAACTCGTAACTTGAATTTTGTAACTTGTAATTTGTTTACATTGTATTTGTAATGTTTAACTTTTAGTTTTTAATATGCGATTTGTAATTTGTGAAATGTTTTTAAATTAATTTTGTACCAGTTTTTAATGAATAAAGGAAGATGCACAATAATATGTTCTACTATTAAAGCCTCAGTTCTGCGTAATCATTTGATATCTTGCGCAACAATGGATGTACAATATGAAACTAATTCCAGTTTTCAGAGAGTTTCCAGCGCCTATAAAATAACAAAACAACTCAGTGATGACGACTCGTCAGAAAGAGGATAACGAGTTATCCTCTTTCTGACTACTATTATCGTAATAGTAGTCAGAAAATAATTCTGACGTAATTCGAATTGAATCTTGGAATGTAAGATCATTAAATACGAAAGAACAAAAAATTACTACAGAACGTACATAGAACGAAATAAATGAATATGCACTCCAAGAGACATAGAATAAAGGAAAGAATCAAATTGTGCTAGGTAACTTCAGGTACTTAATTATATACAGTACTTTTGCAAAACAAACGAGAGCTAAACAATGAATATCTCTGTTACAACATCCAAAACTCTTACGAGTACTATAATTAAATTAGACGACAAACCTTAATATGTGATCGTAAGTTAAGTACCTGAGAACAACTTAGATGTCAATACAAGAGAAAGCTATTATAGGCGGAGGTACTAGGGTACTACAGCTTCTGCCAGATCCGACATGTAGATTTACACCTCTTTTTCTTCAATCTTTATTGATTGTCTGGTGTCTCTTTGTTGGCATAATTCTGTCAAACGATGTAGTTAGTGTCGTTCCCCGTTTCTTCTCATTTAACGGTCAAAAGTATAGTCAAAAGTTTTTTGACCATCTTAGTTCGTCCATGCGCCTCACGTACGTCCATACTATATCAATTATCTTGTATTTATTCTTTCAGTTGTCCTCTATATTTAATTCCTACTATTCTCGCATAATTTCATTATTTGGTATGTGCTTTAGTCTAGACATTCGATATGTCCTTCGCTGAGTCGACTTTTTCTTTGCTATTTCCGTCATCTACAAAAATTTTGACCTGTTTATCAATATTGGCTCGACAATTGCTCTCTACATTGTCAGATTGGTATTTGATTAGATCAAACTAAAGAATTCAGAACATATACACTCTTTTGTTCATGTTGAACTCTGTCGAATACCACACTCAAATGAACCTTTGTCGAAAATGGTTTTCATTATTATCGACAGCTACTCCATTCATCGTAGGATACAAGCCTCCGTTATGTTTGTCCATTCGTTTCTATTAGTTAATTCAGCCATTCGCTTTAAGTCATCAGTCCATCTGGTTTGAGGTATGCCTCAAATATATTACTGCCTATACATTTAAGTGCTTATCATCATTTTGTTTTAACTCAAACATCTTCGTTGTCTTCCCCTATTGACAAGTATTGTATTTAGGTTAGATTCATTTTCATTCCTAACTATAAGTATTCACATTTTTTAAGTTTCCTTAGCATGTAAGCGACATCTTCACAGTTTGCTAGTATTACTTGAACATCAGCGAAAAATAATCTAAATGCAGACGATTTCTGTCTGCATTTCCGTAATATAAAAATACATTTATTTAAAGCGGATGACCAACACCCCTGTTTAAAGTCCTCTGTTTCTATAAGTTGTTCTGAGTTTTGTACGAGTGCGGCCATTAAACATTTTACACATTTACATATCTAGTAGCCAATTTGTTAAATGTTTACCTCTTAAATGAACATTTTACATCAAAGTGATGTTAAGTACCAGCGGCGGAACCAGAATAGGTTAATTAAAATTAAAAAATCAACTAAAAGAAATCTATTTTAGAAAATGTAACAAGCCGGAAATTATTGAAAGGAGATTTTTAAATAAAATTGTCTATGTTCTTAATAACGAAAATAGTCTGAGTTAAAAATATCAATTTTATTTAAAATCTATTTTATAGTAAATATTAATAAACAGTAACAAAATTGATATTTCGTGGAACCTCATAATTGCCAATATTAGTATTCATAGATAGCACCAATCTCCTCATGTTATATTGAATAAGCTCCTCCGATGCCTGCTCAATTGCTTCCCATAGTTCAAGGTTTTTATCATTTAATTTCTTTGTCAACTCTGCTACACATTTTCGATATGATTAAAGCCTAGACTCCGGAAAAGCTACGGAAGAACATTAACATGAGTTTCTTCCAATCATTCTACCCGTATGCACCGGGAAATAATCGACATGCTGGAAGATAAAGTTGTTATTGGTGAATCTCTGGATCACTGATAGGAACATTATGTTCTCAAGAATATGTTTGTAACATAATCCTGTTATAGCTTTCTCTTCTACAACTTAGTATTTGTTGTTATGTATTTATTTATTTGACTTTATTAATTTATTTTGCTTAAAGTTTTTATAAATTTTTCACAAAAAATAATTTGGATTTTTTATAGTCAAAAGAGGTCATTTAGATTGAGTTGTAATATACCCCCCAAATATCCTGATTCGGTTTATGATACAAACTTAACAACTATCTTGCCTTTAAATTGCAAGATATAGACTGGCCTACGAGTTTATTCTTATCACCTGATAACCAATGCACGAGAGGGAGCAAAATACAAAGGATAGTAAAAATATTTGCAACACAGATGAAACATTTTTCTCGCTTTCAGCGAAGCTGACTACTGTCTTCTGAATCAAAACCTTGCGCCATAGTTTTTAGCGTGCGCTTGTTATGTGTTGAGCTGTGTATTATTTCGTTCCTGTTCAAAACCTTCTAGGGTACTGAGCTAAATGGTTTCCTATTTCTGTCTGGAATGTCCACGGAGTATAAACCGATCCCTTGTGAATTTCCGATAAAGAAAAACCAAAACAGTCTTCTTCTTCTTCTACTTCTTAAAGATCTTTTGATCTGTTTTATTCTGAAGCTGCCTTTGGTTAATTTCCTGGGAGGTAGATTACAACATCTTGAATTTTGCACTGCTCTCTGACGTTTGTATTTCTCACCCTGCCTCTTCTTGTTTTGCCCACTATTGTTCTTAGGGTTTTCATTTCGGCAACCCTTAGCATCTGTTTCGTTTTGTTGGTATCTTCTTCGGGCACTTTTATGCCATATGTCATGATCGGTCGTATGCAAATCTTGTAGATTCTAATTTTACTATCTGTGCGCATATACGGATTTGATCAGACTATCTACCGCAGACATCCCGACAATGCGAATGCTTTGCTGATCTGACTTCTTAGGTCCTTTACTGGGTCGTGTGTGCTTGATATATCTATGCTCAGATTTTTGAATTGCATCACCTGTTCTATGTGGTTGTTCTCAGCCACTAACTTACATCTGAGCGGATCTTTTGCTTTTGTCATACATTTAGTTTTGTTGGTAGAAATGGTCCGAAAGAGCTGTCTCTAAAGATCATCTTCTGATTCGGCAATAATTGCTGCATCATCTGCGTAACACACCATACCAATTCTTTTGTTGCCCATTCTGTATCCGAGATTGAGAGATGTTACGTTGGTTATAATTTTGCCCATGAGTAGGTTAAACAAGAAGATGCTTAAACTGTCGCCTTGTCTAATTCCTCCCGGTGATGGAATATTTTCAGTGAATTGGTCTCCTGCTTTAACTTTGGTTACATTGTTGTTATTTAGGTTATGAACTATCTTTGTTATGTTGGTCAGTGTTTTATTTTCTATTAATATATTTAGAATATCTCCCAGGCGAACTCTGTAAAACGCCTTCGTCAGATCAATGAAGCAAATATACACCTGGCATGCCGAACTCTATAGCTTTTTCTTTTATTTGTTTTATTATGTATACTTCATCTGTTATAGACCGCCCTCTTGTAAAACCTTGTTGTTCTTCAGCATTAGTGATTTGCCTTTCCAATTTGTCCTTAAGAATACTCGTGAAAAGTTCCATTGTTGTATTTAAGAGGGTTATTCCTCTGTAGTTTTGTGGGCAAGTTTTTTGTCCTTTTTTAAATATGGGGATTGTGATGCTCTTATGCCATTCCTCTTGTGTTTCTGTGTCGTTTAAGATGTTGTTAAATAGTTGTGACAGTTTACTTGCAAGTTCAGAGCCTCCATATTTTAAGAGTTCATTGGGCATACCATCTGTTCCAGGTGATTTTGTATTTTTTAGCTTCCTGATCTTTGCTTCTACCTCTTCGTCATTGATTGTAGTACTTATATCTGCTTCGTATTCATTTATATTCAGCGTTTCTTCAGCATCATATAGCTCCTTAAAATGCTGTTGCCATGTCTCTATAGGTACTCCCTTGGTTTGCACGAACTCGTTAACTGGTTTTTTCCTGTTCCGAAGCAATTTCCATACTTTTTTTGGGCACCATGTAGGTCGTAGTCCATGTCGCTGGTGAATTTAGCCCAATGTTCTATTTTGATTGATTTATTTCTTGATTTATTTCGTTTCTTACTTGGACATATTCTGCGAGCGCTTCTTCCGATTGTGTGCTTTTATATTTCAGGTGGCATTTGCGTTTTAATTCAAAGAGTTCTTCTACCTCTTGACAAAACCACGGTTTGGTGTGGTTTATCGACCTCGTGTTAATTTTCCGCTTTCCAATTACTTCTTCTGCTGCTTGGTTGATGCATTTCCTGATTTTTTGCCAAGTATCTTCTACTCCCCATTCTGGTTGTAACTCGATCTCTTTTAGTTTGGTGGTAATCCTGTTCTCATAAAGGAGTTTTGTACTCTCTGTTGCTAGCAACTCTATATTGTTTTTGTGTGTTTTCGATGAGCATTGGGGGTTTTCTGTTTGGTTGCGGACGTTCTAGTAGCGTCTTGCATAAAACAAGGTTGTGATCGGTCCCCAGGTTAGCAGATGTTAGGGCTCTGACATCAAATACTTGTGACGGCGTTATCACTCGATTTGTGATTACAAAATCTATCATTGATCGCTGGCCTCGATAATTGTTAAAAGTGTATTTATGTTGCTCTTTATGAGGAACTGAAGATACCAAAAGAGTCGCCACAATTTATCTCTACAGGCGGATTGTAGATAAAATATTCGTTTTTATATAGCCAAGGGGTGAGTTTGTTATTAACACCTTCTTTGGTAAAAAATAAAGTCAGAAAGAATAGGTACTGCCTTCGCAGAGCTTAAACTTACTTTACGTGTCCAGTTCAACCAATTAAATCTTGTCCATCCAGGAAAGTTCTTTTGTGAGTTTTTCGTCTATTTTGGATAAAATTCTATTAAGGATCATACGTTCAACTATTTTGAGTAGGTAATAGAGTGAAGATATTGGCCGATACTTTTTGAGGTCGTTGCGATCATTGCCAGGTTTAAGCAAGGCAACGTTTATTTTTTTAAATAAACTTATTTTAAACTTAAACTGTGGGTTTTTCCCAACAAAAATAGTAATTGCAATGAGATGCCCCAAATAAATAGCTTCACAATAGTATTTGGTATTTGCATAATTTGAACACAGATGTCCATCATCTAGGACATTGTAGTATTTTTGGTCTAAACTTATTAATTTGCTCTGTGCGCAGCGTTCTTTGTACTCCGCAGAGCTTATATCAAAAGGTTATTCAAAGGGATTCAATATACCCAATCAGTGGCGCACCGAGGGGGGGGGTTTGGGGGTTAAAACCCCACCCAGGATCCTATTCCGACACTGTTACTTACACATTTTAAGGACTCAAAATGGAGGTAACACCATAAAAAAAATTTTGGTGACCAACCAAAACCCCCCTCCAGAGGCAAATTCTAGGTGCGCTACTGTACCCAATAACTTAGAAATATGTTAGATATACGGGCAAACACTATATAATAATATATCTAACACTATTACAGCTATTACAAACAATATAACACTATTACAGCTGGATGAAATATTTATTGCATACAATCTTTAAGTTTACATATCATACTCAAGGAAAAATCCACTTTTTACGTATTAAGATCCTTGAGGTTTAAGATTATACTTGGTAGGCTGCAACATTTCTTCGCATATGGCATCAACCATTTCCTTTAAAATATTGTTGAGCTGACTTCTGTCTCTATAAAATAAAACACAAAAAGGTTATTATACTATACAGCAACAAAATTTTTGTGTTTCAAAGGTTCAAACAATGTACTAAAAGACTAAACAAGACCAGTAACGGACAACATGGTTTGTGTATGTTTTTCTTTCAAATTAAACTAACCTCATTTCAGGACTAGCACATAGCTCTGTATAGTACTTAATCTTAGGTTCCGTACCACTGGTTCTTAAGGTGCACACTAAGCCATTGTCAAAATTAAATGTGATCATCTCGCTATCTGCAGAAACTGGTAAAACTGCTTTATTATCGGGTTGATTATTATCGTATCCAGTGGTTAAGTCTCTAACGGATGTAATCTTGTATTTTCCATTTAAAATTGATTCTGGGTACTAAAAAACAAGAGGCTAGTAGTTATGCTACAATATACACCTTTAAAAAAGGGTGCTAGTTACGGAGATATGATTTATGAATAATAAAGACATGGTGTTTTAAAAAAGGTAACACCGTCTCTAGAATAGGTAAAAACTGAAAAATAATAGTTTGCGTAGTTAAAAATTATTGTAACGCTATCCGTTTTCAAAATAAAGGGCACTGAAGAAAAAAAATGTTACACACTTTTTACGAAACTGATACATCCCATAAATTTTTTATTTTTATGTTTATCTTTTTATACCTAGTTACAAGGTTCGTACCAAGAATTATTCAACATAACTTTTTTAAGGGTTTAATCATTAATCAAAATTCCAAGTGAACTTATACATCATATAATTTTACACCAAAAAGGAGCTCTTGCTAAAATTTGATACTCTGTATCGTTTTCGGAATATTTTGATTTGAAAATTATGCTGGTATAAAGTAACAGATGTTGGTATAAAGTAATAATAAAGTAATTAATTAAAAAAATCACAAGAAAATTAAAATAAAGACTAAGAACATAAAATAAAATTCAATTAGAGTAAGTGTTCAAAATGTCCTCAGAATACAAAGTCTATCCTTTTTTTTTTCTAAAAAATCCATTAATTTTCTAAGAGGTTGGGTATCAGCTATGATGTTATTAAAGTGACGTTGAGTTCTGTCTTCCAATTCTTAACGTGAATTTACCTCTGTAGCATGGATTTTTTCCTTAACATACGACGAAACTGTGTAGTCCAAAGGATTAAAATCGCATGACTGGGGAGATCAATGAACCGGAGGTTCTATACCTCTAACAATCCATCGATTCGTAAAATGGTTATTCAACAAATTTATATACCCTTTATCACAGTGCAGCAAAGCTCCATCGTGTATAAAAATAAAGATCTTCGAATGCATTTTAAAAAAATTATTGGGAGCTGTCATTTCTTGCACAATTTCACAAGAATTCATTCCAACTGGTAGGTCGTCTGGCAACAGCTCTTGGACTTGTCTGTAATTATAATAATGTAGCTGCTGCTCTGTTAAGTATCTGCCAAGTAATTGAAGAAGACGTATTTGTTTGTCTTGCCATATTCCTGACGCTAACTATTAGATCTTGATCAAGTAAATTTAAAATAATATTTTCTTATTAATTGTTCTTGTTGTTCTTGGTCTACCAGAATTTATTTTATTTGATCTCACATTACACATTGAAAGCTGCACTAGAGTTTCCTAAACACTCGCCTAAGGTAAATAACATGTCGGTGTATTTAACATTTTAGACAAGTTACATTAACAATATCTAATTTTACAAATAACAAGGTTTCCAAAATCTAATTATTGTTGACTTCGTCATAACAATCAATAAATAATGTCAGTTTACCATGCCAAGCTTAGAGAAAATCTAGATATACCTATTACAACTTTATCATTACTTTATACCAGTATCCAATTTCACCAAGAGTACCTTTTTGGTGTAAAATTGTATGATGTTTAAGTTCATTTAGAATTTTAATTAAAAATAATTCTAGCCTTAAAAAAATTATGTTGAATAATACTTAATACGAACCTTGTAACTAGCGAACTCTATGAGAGTCGGATATAAAAACAAATTCATGGGATGTATCAGATTCCAACACATATTCGCCATCTAAGTCGCTGTATTTTAATGAACGTTACGACATCTGGTTCAATAAAGAGTTGATATATTTTGAAATGAAATCTTTTGCACCACTGCCTTTGATCGTTTAGAGCTCAAAATATTTTGCGGAGTATCATACGCTCGAATATTCCCGGAAGTCTTTCCTCCTTCTGCGTTAGAGTCCATGTTTCCACTTCGTATGTGGCATGGTCTCATTTTGCCAGACAAGAAGTAAAAGCTTATGCAGTGCTTGTAACAGAGCTTCGCCACCATTATTGTACAGCTCACTACAAATTTGATCAGTTCCTGGTGCTTTATTATTTTTAAGCTTTTTTATGGCTTGAACAACCTCTTCAGTGGTAGGTGATTTTTCGTTTGGGTTGAATAGATTCCAATCATTTCGATCTGCTACGGTGTTATCTGCTTCTTCTATCTAATGGCCGTTAAATTTTGCGTCGAAAAATTCAACCCATCGGTTCAATATTAAGGCCGTATCACTTAGGATATTTCCTTCTCCATCCTTACAGCTCCCTGTTCTTGGGTTTTTACTGTTTACTCATTTTGTTTACGCTTCTATAGAACTTTCGACTTTCGTTTTGATTTCTTAGCATTCAAATTGTCTTTTTTTCTTCTAAGTAATCTTTTTTCTTCCCTTCTTAGGGTCCGGTATTCCACCGTTGCTCGTTTTGTGCATTTAGCTTAACTTGTCTCTAGGTATGCTCTATTTTTGATTTCTGTTGCTTCTTGGCACTCCTCGTCAAACCATTCGTTTTGTCTAACTGGTTTAGTTTTCTCAATATTTCCGATGCCTTCTCAGTTATTATATTTCTGCATTTTTCCACAATTTCTCCACATTTTCCCAGGCTTCCAGGCTCTCTATTTTCTCAACCAGTTGTCTCCTATACTATCTCGCAACTGTTTCAATGCGCCTAACAGTATTATAGGTAGGAGAAATAAGAAAGAAAAGAAAAAGACATCAAGAAAGAGATCTGTAGACGTAGCCCGAAGGGACATTTTAGAAATAGAAATAGCAGACAGGATAAAACGAGCAAATAACCAAAAACGTGGAAAAACTAACCGATAACTTAATGAGGAAGAACATTTAATAAGGAAGTTAAGTCTGTAAGTATGAAAGTACTTATCATAAAAATTACTTACTGTATTTTCTCCTCTTTTATTTCTTATCTGTCTGAATATCTCTTTAATAATTGGCGGTTCGTGGCAAATATAATACGAATTCATAGAAATATGCAGCCCATAAGTGTCATAAATCTCATTTAGTTGATCAGCTACTGTTTTGTTTTGACTATATACATACGAAACCATGGAAGCAACTTGTGCAGCCGCTGATACGCCATCTTTATCAAGTACTTCGGTGCTAACCATAAAACCAATGGCTTCTTCGAAACAGAAAATTACCTTATTACCTTGCTTTTCTAATTCTAGAGCTTTGTTTCCTAAAAACATTAAAATTTTAATACCTACAAATATGAATGGCCATGTTGAAAATTGTGCCCCCATATACTTTTTATTAATTTTCAAAAAGTATATGTTCATTTATGAAAAGCAGGTTACAATTTTTTTAGAAATTTTTTAAATTCAAAATATATTTGTTAGAACAGTAAATGTTTGAAACGAGTCATGTTTGTTTTAATATTAAATTATTGCCTGTAGATGATGAAAAATATAGGTGGTCACAGTTACATATATATCAAAAATACATTAAAATTTATTATAACAACATAGATTACAATACCATTCGTCACTAGAATGGTACGATTTTTTTTATTTCGTCAGCTACACACCTTTATCTATATTTAAAACAACTTCTTGTTCAAGAAAAGACATCATTAGATATTCCAAATAGTTTTGCAGCATTGTTGATCGAAGTATCGATTTTATTATGTTCAGCTTAGAAAAAGTTCTCTCACAAGTACAACTTGTATTATATGTACAGTTCGAAAATTTTTCCTTTTTCTTGTTATTAGAAGTCTTACTTCAGCTTCTAATTATGAAGAATTCAAATCACCAGTTGGCTTTTCCTATATTAACTTTGATAAAATAAAGGCAGATATCGAGCACAGTTTTATTAAATAAATCTTGCCCAAGTACCTTCGCTCACTAGAGCATCTTTAGGGGCATTTCGTCAACTTTGGTCTATCCAACAATCGCAGAATGTCGTTAACATAAAATTAAACATAAAATTGTACATAACAGTACACTAAACAAGAAAAAACAGTTTAAAATGAGCAATTTACAAATGTGCAGATCACCATGATTGTGACTGCTCATCCAAGTTGTCATATGTCAGATGCCACTTTAACATTTCCGTTAAGAACAGGAGCCATTCTACCTCCTGCCTTTGTCCGCAATATAGCTTCGAAATAATTTTAAACTGTTTGCCCTTTGTCTAGTGTCAGTTTTTGCACTTTTTGTGTAAATGTAATTAATGTATATAACATTCATTGTATAACTGAAGGTAACTAATTTTCCTTCGCTTGAAAAAATGTTTCTTGGCTTATTTCAGATGCTCTGAGAACGAGAGTACTTGGAAAGATTTAATAAAAAACTGTGCTCGATATCTGCCTTTTATTTGTGTATCTTAAATCTTGATTCCCTAACTCATCTATATTTAACGATAGGACTTTGCCTATTAAATAAATAATCCGACTGAATCATTCGGCCTAAAGGCGGATTTTTTTTTATTTGTTTTAAAATACAATCTGTTAGATACAAACAAGTAACACTAAGCATTTTTGTTGAACGAACATAATATGTAATCAAGAGTGTTAGTCCAATGACTATTAACTCCTAGAAGTTTATTACTAATAACTAAAACTAAGTCAAGACCCCTATTTTCCAAATCTAAATGATACATAAGTCAAAGTCTAGATACCTATTTTTTAAATGGTATCTAAGTAAGAGAAGTTCTAATGTTTAATCTGCTAACTCTTTGGGGTTAGTTTTTTTTTCAGACGTTTAAAATATTTATCACTGCTTTTAACAAACACTTGCTTCACTGTTTCGATCTTCAAGTCGCTCTAAATGTCTGCATTTGGAATGAACCACGGTGCATCAGTGATGGCACGAAGAACCTTAGATTGAAATCGATCTAGTCTTGCTATGTTGCTATCTGCTGCAGTTCTTCACAGTTCTTCTTCACAGTTCTTCTTCTGCAGTCGTATGTCCAGATGGACCGGATAATTGCTTTATACACTAATATTTTGTTAGATAATGATAAGGTGGATTTACGGCCGAGTAGGTAACCAGTCGCGTTTTTTGAATTTTATTCCTAATTGCTTTCTCTTCATCCAGATTTGTGTCCTCCATGTTAGCCTCTTGTCAAGATGTAATCCAAGATTATTTACAGTATCATTTTTGGGAATGTTTTTGTATGAATGTATTTATTTATATTTAAAAATAGAACTTACCTAACCATTTAAATCCGGTGAGAGTATCTATAAATTTAAATCCTTGTTTTTTGCTCATTGTGTTGAGAATCATGGAACTAACGGTGCTTGCAAGCATGTACACTTTACTGAGGGGATAGGAAGGGTTTCTTTTTTTAAACGAAGATAACATCCACCAGCCAATGAGGGCTCCCGTCTCGTTGCCGTTAAATATTCTCCACTCGCCTGTTCTGATAACAATAATAGCAATATTTTTAATAAAGCATAATGTTTACCATAATTTAATTACTTATTTAATTACTTATTTAATTACTTATTTAATTACTTATTTCATTGTTTGTCTTCCCTAAATTGACCACGTTGAAATTGACGCTTTATTCATATCACATAAAAGCTGCAATCTAAAAACCACACATCTGTGGGAAAATCATTAATTTACCCCGAAACGTTCGAGCAATTAGCTTTTTTAAAGATTAACTTAAGAATAACTTTACTTATAATTCTGTTAAACGGTGTGAGATCCGATTTCTGTTCCTGAGGCTCGTATCACGTTATTCTACTTAAAAAGGATGGTCGTTCCTGGCAGGAAACTGAGAGAAGAAGCAAATTAACATCAAGAACTAAGGCAAGGCTCGTTAACAACATCATACTGCTCATCCTGACATACGCATCTCTCGCATGGTTACAGACTTGCAAGACGAACAAAAATAAGATCCAAGCTGTCAACAACGGTGTACTAGAAGAAGTAGTGAACATCTCTGGATACGTAGCGGAAAGATTCCTTTTAAGAGACACCCAACAGACCTATTGGACGAAAAAAAAGAACAAGATTTTGCCGAACTAGTGGACTATCCCAACTACACCCTGCGAGAGATCATAAGATATGATGTCTTCCACTGATAAAAACACAGAAGAGCCAAACAGTAACTGCTTGGAAATTACTAAGATGAAATAGTATCTAAGTAGCTCTGAAACGCTCGACTAACTCACATCCTCATCCCAAACTCCCTAAAAAACATTAAAAAAACACAAAAATGGTACATGCCAACCAAAAAAATATTAACAAAACATTAAAAACCGTGCCAGAGGGACCCATTTTCCCATCCGAGTGTTGAGACCCTGGAGTTAACTCAGCCGAAAGGCTCTGGTAGACGGTAGATGAAAGCTCGATACTCGGACACATAAAACACATAAAGACTCTCCCGTGACAATCATTATTATGATAGTAGCCTCTCATAGTGCATCAGCGTACTATGAGAGGGGTTATGGAGGAATGTCTAGAGAGTATTGGAGTTCGGATGATTCGTTCTTGTTCTAGACCAATCCTCCTTACCCCAATGAATTGTATGCCCAAATGTTCCTAAGGATATGTAAGTCTCCTTCAGGTCAGGGATTACTATTGTGTGTATGTGTATGTGTGTGTGCATGTGTGCGTGCGCGTGTTAAGGGGGTAAAACTCAACCAACTCAGTTAGAACTCGTGACGTGCATATCTCCAGCTCAGAATACCGTATTACAAATTTTAGATTATTTTACCTACTTGGGATTTTTTTCTGCTATAGCTAGTCTATCAGCATCTGGATCATTTGCTAAGATTATTGAACTGTTGTTTTCATCAGCACACTTGAACGATAAATCCAAACTGCTTTTTCCTTCTTCAGGATTTGGAAACCTATAAACCAACAAAAAATATTAAATGGATTTAAAAAATAGTTGTGGCATAATTTTCTTTCGTAAAAATATGCAGCAGATAACTTTTTTTTATTGGAATGCCCTGTATATTGGTATTGTATTTTGTAGAAAATATTTAAGCCTTTTTTTTCGTGTGATGTTTTACATACCTAGCATGTGTTGTTTTGTAGATATTTATAGAAGAACTATAGATTTTATACAGATTTTTTATTAATAAATTTTGTTTACCTACTGAAATATAACAAAGAAAAATTATAAAAATTATAATCTAATTCCCGACGCAAGCTTAATTTTTTTGTCCACAAGGAGTACAGACGATTACTACGGAAATATGGATGTAAATATTTTTGAAGAATGGTTTGAAGAGAATTTGTTAACGAAAATAGAGCAACCATCCATTATAGTGCTGGATAATGCATCCTATCACTAAAAAGTAGAAGGAAAAATTCCTTCAAGCGGCTGGACAAAAGAAGAACTAAAGGCGTGGTTAACAAAAAAAAATTAATCACAGTGACTTATTTTTAAAAGCCGATTTACGGCAAAGGTGTGAAGCCAACAAAATTCAAAAGAAATTTGTCATCGACCAAATGACTCTTAAATATGGCCATGAAGTTCTTCGACTTCGGCTCTACCATTGCCACTACAATGCAATTGAGTTGGTTTGGGATATTGCAAAAAATTACTATGATAAGCATGCATCCAAAACAACAGGTGACGCTAGTGTTCTTAGATTATGGAAATAATCGCTAAAACAGATAAAGGCAGAACTATGGCAAAATTGTATTAGACATACTGATGATCTAATCGTTCTTTCAAAGTGAGTAAGTTGTGGATGAGGCACGATCTCTAATTATTCGCATTCATAATTTAGCTGGTAAGGACTCTAAAAGTGAAATATCAGCTAAATATCTGCAAAATGAAACATGCTAGGTATGTAAAAGAAAAAAATATATAAGAAAAATAAGAAAATTTTGTATTTGAACATAGTGATCAAACTGTATATTCTATGGCTAGATAGCAAAGATATCAAAATTAATTAAAAAATAACACTATAATAGAAACACTTCGATAGTTATTTACATTTTAATTACCTTAGAAACACCAGCCCAATAAATATTACCATTTTTCTCAATAAAAGTGTAAATATGTCGAAAATGATTAGTTTTAGACTTATAAAACCTTATACAAATAATAAGTAAGATAGTTTCGAAACAAATTCAGATTTCTGCTTTAATCTGAACCTTCTAAAAATTGCAAGGTACAACAGACCAAGGTATTTCACGTTGAGAACGCCTATGAATAACTGTTCTGATGAGACTTATTAAGTCGAAATACGTATCAACAGATACATAGACGCTTTGTGCGTGAAATCAAATCTTTGCTGTCTTTTTCATTTTATTCGGATCTACTCTGTATGAGTACAAGAAACAAATTCGTTAAGGATTTCTGCTTAGTTGATAGACATGTCGTGGAATGCAAATTTTAGATTCCCCATATCTCTATTAACATCTTTATCAACGTCTGTTATACCTTGTAATTTTTAGAAGGTTCAGGTTAAAGCAGAAATCTGAATTTGTTTCGAAACTATTTTACGGATTTTTCTATCAGATGTCGCTATTGCGTCCATAACGAAGCCATTTTATTGTTGCTTCTTAAAGACAGAAAAGATTTATTTTTCACGTTGAGAACGCCTATGAATAACTGTTCTGATGAGACTTATTAAGTCGAAATACGTATCAACAGATACATAGACGCTTTGTGCGTGAAATCAAATCTTTGCTGTCTTTTTCATCTTATACAAATACTTTATATTTAAAAAAAATATATTTAAAAATTCTTTAATATACAGGGTGTACCATTTTAAAAAATACCACATTAAGTTCATTCTGCTGTTCCGACTGACCTTGTATAATCGAAAATAATTTGAAATTGTATACGTCTTTGATCTGTATAATTGAAAATAATTTTAAATGATGTACGTCTTTGATATACATCAGTTTTATTATTAACATTTTTTATATACTCCATAGTTTAGCCGTAATCAAAGAAAACCAGAGGTTTGGCGCACCCTGTATGTGTGTGAGACATCTCCAATGTCTGATCTCTTCTAAAAGTATAGTAATGCACCTATCTTAGTTTCATAAATGCTTTCCGGTTCCTTTTCTTGTTCATGTTCGTCAATCATGTGCAATTTTTATATCTTTATATCATTTGCCTGCGACGTTTACTCTGTAGGTAAGTCCTTCTGTATGGAGTTGAAGCTTGGACATTTAAATTAAATATCATGGGACGGCTCGAAGCCTTTGAAATTTGGCTTTACCGCAGAATGCTCAGAATGTCATGGACACATTCCGAATCGAACAGTATTACACAATAAATAGAGAGCTAAAATTTATAACAACAATTACGAAAAGAAAGAACTCGTGCCTAGGCCACATAATGAGAAATTACAAATATAACCTTCTACGAATAATAATTGAAAAGAAAATAGAGGGCCGAAGAGGAGTAGGTAGAAGAGCCACGTCATGGCTTCTCAATATCAAAGCTTGGACGGGCATCAACGTTCAACAATTACCAAGAGTGGCGCAGAATAGAGAACATTTTGATTTAGTGATCGCAAACCTCCAGTAATGGAATGCACCAGAAAAAGAAGAGGTTTATATATAGTTTGAAAATAAATTGATGTGTTTCTGAGTTTCTATTGTACGGGTCGATATATATTGACTTAGAGATCGGAAACTCCTCCGGCTCTAGAATATCAGGCAAGTTGAAAGGCTTTCCATCAAGCTGGTCATACTTAGGCAATAAGAGAATGCTACATGCTATAAAGGATGATATCAGCCGTAATTGTGGTGTAAATAATGTTTAACAAATCTACAAATACATAAATGATCTCTTCTATAACCCTTAAAAAAAACAAGATTATATTACAATTATTTCATTTAAAATAATACAATTAATGCTTACTTAACAGTAGGAAAATCCGGATGAGGATCTCTCTGTTCAGGAACTACCACAAAATTGGCATTTATAATTTCAAACACTTTTTTGATATACTCGTAAGCAACCCCGTGCATCGGTGTGTACGTAAACGTTAAATTCATTTTTCTATTCAACTCCTTAGATTCTTCCGAAGCGTCCCTGTCGATTACATTCATGTAACGACAAAATACGTCGCTTCTGGGGTCCGATATTAAAGGGCTGCTTCTTATTATCGAGGTATCCCAAGAGCTTTCCAAGGGTTGTAGATTTTGTAAAATTGAATTTTGGATGTGTTCGTCCACGGGGGACACTATTTGCGCTCCGTTTGAACCATACACCTACGGCACAAAATGTAGGTCACATAACAATTTTACGACTGCTTTTCGTTGTTGACATTTTAGAACATAACACGCACATTTTCAGAGAAAATATAGAAAAAGAAAAAATAGTGTTATAAAAGAAATAAACATTTTCTTTTTTAAAAATTAATATATTAAACAAGGTACTACTTTTAAAAGACCAGGCAAATACAATTTTTATAGACGTAAAGTAGTTTACATTAGGTTTCAAATTGTCAAAATTAACAAAAATAAGTTTTTTAGATCCTTCCAAAGTTATTTTTTTACGATTTTCGGATTGTAAATCAAATGTAAAATGTAATTCTCGTTACAATCAATTGTGGTTTGATCTCATACAAAACAATATTTAACTTATCCTATTTGTTCATCAAAAAATTTTTTGCATTTTAAAAAATGCGGTTAGTTCAGGTCTACTTTCGACTGTATGTAAATTTTAACGATACAGCCCTCAAAATGTCTACTGAAAAATTGTTTAATTTATTTATAAGGTTTTTTGGTAATAACTTTGTATTCCAGTCATCAGAGATGAAAATGCCACTGATCCTCTCAAAATCAAGCTAAATTTTGTTAAGAACATCAATTTTAAGATTCTAAAAAAATGCAGGCCCAGAAATAACCAAAGAAGAAGTGATCCACGCAGTAAAATCTCAGAAAGATGGAAAAGCCACCGGTCCAGACAATATCAATGTCGAAATACTAAAATTAATTGCAGATAACGAAAGTAAAAGCCTAGACTTAATAACAGCACTATTCAATCAGATATATAACACAGGTAAAATACCAACAGACTGGCTAAAATCAACATTCGTAGCATTACCAAAAAAATCTTAAGCTTGATGTCTCATGTTCTTAAAACTTTTTTCAGAATATTCCATACACGAATTTACAAGAAGTGTGAGTTCCAGATGAGTGACACTCAATTCGGATTTCGAAACGGATTGGGAACACGAGAGGCTCTTTTTGCTTTAAATGTGTTAACGCAACGATGCAGAGACGCAATACTTGGGTCATGTGTTAAGAGGCGAAAGATACGAATTACTTCAAGTTATACTGGAAGGAAAAGTACAGGGCAAAAGATCAGTAGGAATCTAAATCTTTCTAAATCAGAGTAAAATCTTTCGCGCAGCCGTTTCCAAAACTACAATTGCCATTTGGATTGCCAACCTTCGAAAGGAGATGGCGCCATGAGAAGAAGAAGGAGGAATAATATGCCTAAAAACGCTGAATTTAAACTTGTACATTACAAACGATCTAAAACGTTTAAACTCCTTTTTTTAATGGAACAAGTACCTACGTTTGTCAAAAGTACAGAACTTCAGCTATAAATAACACCTAATGTAGTCTTAGTGGAAGTATTTTTCGTGACATAAGATCATTTGTAATTTAAATTCAGCCTTTTTTGGACATATAAATGAGGCATTTGAAATATGAATGAAATATGGCATTTGAGACAAAACTTTATGTCATAGGTTTTAAATATTGGGCTCTAACAATGAAAATTCTACAGCAACCGGTGAAAGAAATACTAAAAAGTGTAAACAATGTGCCTTTACTATATTGGCGACAAATGGCAAATGGCGCCATGCTACTACTTACATCACAACAGGCCTGTGACTACTTCAACGCTACATAAAGTAATTTATGACATCAGTATATCAGTTTGACTATCTGCAATTTGCTTTGGTATATAGTGGTTGCGGATTTTTGTATCGTATCTATAAAAATAGTAAAAAAGATAAGTAGCTTACTTTGTAACCATTATCTTCCTTTGGATTGTGAGATGCTGTCACCATCACGCCGCTAGCACAACCAAATTGTCTGATAGCGTATGGAATGAATGGAGTAGGACATATCGTGCTGAACAATTTCACTGGATATCCAGCGTGAAGAAATACAGAGGCTGTTAGCTCCGCCCATCTAAAACAACAAACACTGTTTATACAAATAATCTACTAATGACACTCATCATTCTTTACTACCACCAAATTAAGTAATGGTCCATACACACCATCGATATTAGTTGTAGTGAAATTTTGTTCAAATCTACATTACATTGAATAAAAATTAATGAATTGATGTCCTAGTAGGAAGTTATGAAGTAGATTTTCTAGTAGGAAGTGGGAAGATATTTTCCGGCATCGAGAAATTTTCAAAGAAGTTCTAAACCAACATGTTGAAAAATAATTATTAATCAATTAAATAAATCGTTAAATTGTTGATATACTTGTTAAGAAATATCAAATAATACATAAAAACTGACAAATAATAATAATTTTACCTTCTGCTATTATGTCTTCCATCATAACCAATGACAATACCATTCGCCTTTAATAACTTTTCATCAAGTTTTACTAAATAATTAAAAAATCCTTGGGCAGTTTGAATGATGACCAGATCGTTCATGCAAGCGTATCCCACACCCATTTTTCCTCTTAAACCGGCGGTACCAAAACCAAGTCTTTTGGTGAGAATTTTATTTATTTCCTGAAATTTCTGTTCACGTAGCAGACTTCGCATAGCGTTAGAAGTTGTTTCATTTTTATCCAGAGCTAACCATTCGGCTACTTTTTGGTCCAAGGCAGCACAACCTGTGTTGATGTCACACATTTTTAGCTACTTTACAGCTGGAACAGAAAAAAAGCAATCAATATACTAATCAAAATATTCTATACATTAAGATTTTGAATCCTTTCATAGGCGGTGGGAAAATAAATTCCCACCATCAAATATTCGTTTTATGGGCGATGGAAATTAGAATTTACATGTAGTGTCAATGCTGTCATCTTACCAAATATTGTTAAAGTTTCCTCCATTACACTATATGGTCAGAGATGGAATCTGTACAGATGTTAATTAACATTTAAATGACAGTTGGATTCTTCATCAAATTGCTGTCTGTTATATGCAGTTTTGTGAGAATTTAATTCGTAAATTGGACGGCGTTATGCATCACTAGACCAAGCGCCAAAAATTGATTTTGAGATATTTGACTTCAAAGTTTTCACTCTATTAAAATTCAGTATATGTTACAATAGTCGTAATTTTTTGTTTTCGAAGGCAGTTTTTTATGTTTTCTCTAAGTGTGAAATAGTAACTTGCCAATGTTGAAGAAAAACGAAGCTTTTGGTCGACTTACGATTTTCGCCACATTGTGTAATTGTGTTATACATCAATAGACCAAGCGACATGGAGGTCGTTGGGTCTAGTGATGTGTAACTTAAATATCATTCTTAATGAATGATAAGTAGGCCACAAGCTATTTTTTCTTTTTGGGTATGACAATTTTAGTCATTGTTTTGAATATTTTATATTACTTAAGAAATTAATCAAAAAATAGAAAAAAAAACTTGAACTCAGTGTTAACAGTAGGTAAAATTTTCTGAATATTATGAAAATAGTAAATAAACATTAATCATCTTGTATGCCAAAGTCTAAGTCTCTATCAATTCGTCAATGTCATCTACTGTATTGTTACTGAAAAGGGAGCGATACAGAGGTTTTGCATCATTTGGTATTAGGTGCGTTAGAGATCTTAAGTCGTTAAGCTTAGGCACAGAAAGTGACTTGCCAGTGGGCCAAAGAGGAATCAAGTGGTTACTTAGGGATTGTATTGCAACGGGCCGTCCTTTTTAAAGTTTCTTGTGAAGATCTACTTAAACTTCACTAGTGTTAAAATCAGTTTTCATAAAAATACTCCTTATCCTTTCTTATTTCAATTTCTCTTGTTTTAATCCAGCTTATCTTACTATTTTCTATGTCTGATTTACGGTTTGTAATCATAGTTTTCAACTTCTTTGTAGCAAAAAATTCTTCTTTTTTCATTCTGTGAACTACTAGTGGGTTCTTTTTACAAGATTTCTTCATCACGTTTAGGTAATCATCAACGGTATATAAACGTTCAATATCTCCAAAATCACTATCATTGGGTAAAAAAATATGACCAGGAAAGAGATAGTGTAATGTAATTTTTTCAATGGTAGGATGAGTTTCCAAAATCGTTTTCAGAATCAAAACTATTTTGATGTTGCGGTTTTGGCCGCCACAAGAGTCTGACCACAAAATTACATGTTTTGCAGAAGTAACATTTTCTTCAATGTATTTCTGCAAACTGCCTACATCCTGGGCTGGTAGACCAGCTTCACCTTCTATCCAAACATAACAATGACCTTTGTTATCCTTGCCGATATGGATACCAAGTTTGTAAACACATAATCGACGCTTATAATATACGATATTTGTTGGAATTCTCGGAAGGGGAAGAGTTTTTTCTAAATCAAAACAAAAGGTTTCCATTTCTGGTTAATCGTTGCTCATCTTCAAGTCTAGCTTTCTTCTAGATTGCGCATTTTCAGCTTCTTCTAAGTGCACATTTTTTTTCCTTTAACTCGCTTAATTTTTCGTTATATGCGCAATTTTTTATGTCTAATTCGAAACAATCCCATCTACTCCAAGTATCGTTTTTTAACTTTTTTCTTTGAAGATTAAATCGTGTTAAAAATATTTTTTTGTAAAACGAAAATTTAACAGGATCATTGTCTGCTTCTTCAATATACAATTCATACATTTTACTTAATGTTGTGTCTTCTGTTAGGTATTCTCTTTCTGTGTTAGCTTTTCTGTAATGTGACTTGTACTTAGGGAGTTTCGTTATGTGCTCAATTACTTTTTGTACACGATTATCGTTAATTTTATCATGACCTCTACTTTCACCACGACAATCTCGAACACAAATCGGACGTTTCATAGCTTTCAATGGTGCCTTGACTTTGCAACTTGATATTCTCAAGGTCTGTAAAAAGAAAGGTTTACACATTGTCACAGCGGATATTGTGTATCTCCTTGTAGTATTTCTATTGTTACTGGTTTTTGTTATTTTACGCTTTATTGGGACTTCAGAAATATTTGAACAAATTACAGCTCCCTGAGCATCATGAGATTCAACATTGTAAAACTTATTAAATTCTTTTTTGGCATTATCCACATCAATCTTGTCCAAACACTTACACTTACAAAGATACATACGAAACTGTTTTGATTCTTTACATACATTTCTCTGTGTGAAGTAACTCTTGTTTTGAATACAACTTTTTTTTCTTGATTCGTGAATTTGATTTAAGTACTTCTCCCTTTTTTTTGGTCTTCCCATGAGCGAATAGTTTTTTATCACTTCACTGTTTAATGCTATTTTCTCTTCTTTTTGTTCCTGCTGAGGAATAATGTTACTTCTTGTTTCTCCTTTGGAAGTTGAAGGCATCTGCAGTGATTCTTCTGGTGCATCTTCTGTAGAAAAATTTAAGCAATAACTGCCACTACTTCTTAACCTAAACGCCTCAACAAGTTATAGTCTACAACGTTCATGTACGTATGTTGCCAAATATTCGATTTACAATCATTAAAACGCTCGCAAGGGCGCTTGGTCTACTGATACAAAACTATTACACAAAATTAGAATATGATATCATCCTGAGGGTAAACACACCACCACCAGAATTTTCAACTAAAAGCGTGGCTCTTTGCCTACAAGATCCAGGCCAAAGTCAAAGTAAGTTACCTGACCGCGTCAGTTTGAAAAAACATAACCGCTAAAACAACTTTCGGTTATATTAACACTATTTTTAGAAATAATCTTTTTTGAAAACGATTTCCGGAGTGGAAAATCGAAACGTCAAACAGCAGTTATAAAATGTAATGGACCATGGGAGTGATGACGTAGATTTTATTGACATCTGTCAGTTTCACTTTCCAAACAAACCTTGTTTAATGTGGATAATTTGTATTTTTCGTTATTTTTTCATTTTTTTACAGAATCTTTCCGCTTTTTGCAATATCTAAGTATTCTAATAGTTACTACAACAATTTTACAAGGTTGTGTAAATAATAAAGATTGTTGTTTTATAAAAATAGCAATAAAATGCATGTATCAATAAAGTAAGGTTAGAATGTCTTTAATTTAAACTTTTAAACTATATTTCATAGAAATAGAATACTGAATTATGATGGTATTATCGTAAAAAACACTATACTTACAAGAAAAAGCAGCAGAGGAAGCAAAATGTTAACTTTATAGAAATTAAAAAGTCTTGAGATTGGGCATTTCAACTTTTGTTTGGAAAGTAATTGACAGTTGTGACGTCACACTTCCACTTTCCATTGAGAAAACTTTATAATCTTAACCTACAAAATACAAGGCCATAACCTTAAACTTTTATCAAGTGCTGTAAAAGGTCAAACATTAGCACATAAGTTTTACTTTATACAATAATTTTATTTTAGATAGCAAAATAAACTATGAATTTATTTTCAAGAATAAGACCGAAAAACATATGAATGATTGTTATTATTTATTATTAGTCACAAGAGATTAGTAAAGTTTTATCGGTGTTTTAAACATTAAATGTAAATGGTACTATTTTAACTTAATCCGCGATCCTATCAAATTACCAAGATTACAAAATGAAGGTACTTACCAATCAGTCGCTAACAGAATATTAATATCCTAAGTATTAAATTGTTTCGAGTTTCTGTATCTATCAAAATGCGATAAAATGATTTGTTTACAAAATTACATACTAACCAACCTTACATAGTAAGATAAGTAAGTACAGATTACATAGTACTTATTTCGCAAATAAAAAGTTATGCCATAATAATAATGAATAACTATGGTGTTATAATATAAATAATATATTTTTATTTAAAATACTTGTATCGTAAAGAAAAATATTGTATCGATTATCTATGTTTATATATATTTTTTTCTTTAGAATAATAACTAATAATATAAATTGTTGAATCATAAAACAATCGACGGAGTAGTGGTTAAGGTGGTGGTAGATATTAAGTAATTTTCATTCATCATTGAAATATCTTTTTATATTAGTTGTTAAAGAGGTATATTACAGATATACTATGTAAAAAAATTTTAAAAATAAAATTTGCAGTGGTAAGAAATACACAAGACCATCACAAATACGATACCCTAATGATGACACCGTGTTTCTTCTTCTTAACATGCCTTATCAAATCCTCTTGACGTTGGCGATTAACTCAGCAAGACTGTATCTGTCTTGACATATTCTGAACAGTTGTTCGTATCTCTCCTAGGACTCTTCGTATCCCAGTCCTTTCTCTGCCATTCTTCCCCTACATAAATAGGGGGAGATAATCAGAGCTTCAGAATTATGTAAACTGTGTGCTTAACTCAAACACATGTAAACCTTTAATTCATTCTCCGGCCAAAAAATTACAAAATTATGCTCAAATTGACTGGTTTGACAATGGGCGAAAAAATTATACCAAATTAAACGAAGTAGAAGTCATGTGTCAAGAGCGATCTAAAGTTATGGGAATTACTTTCGACTGTATTCAAAATCTGTCTTTACCAAATATTCTAGTCCAGGAAATTGGTCGATTTTATGGCGTTACCGAATGTTTGGTTTATGTAGTCAATCTGGTTTCTGCCTATGTTCTCACTGTCATCTCTAGGGGCTTTCCAGGTGTATATTTTTCGGACTGGTAGTTTGCACCACGTGTTCTTGATAAGGAGTTCGTTGTCCTTGCAAAACTGAACTAGCCTCTATCCTCTCTCATTACGTGTTCCTAGTTCATATTCGCCTACTACTTCTCCCTATTTTCTTTTACCTTCAATTAAGTTTCCTACAATAATATTCCCTTTCTTTTTTTTTGGTTTCTTCCAGTGTTTTGTCTAATTAATTTTAAAAACTATCTATTAGGATCAGTATTACACAGTAATGGAGAAATATATGGAGACGCATGCAGTAGGAATAGAGCTGGATGGATGAAGTGGAAGGAAGCGAGTGGTATGTTGTGTGACTGAAAAAATCCAATGAAGCTGTAGGAAAAATTCTATAAGACCAGCTATGATGTGCGGAACTAAATGTTGGGCAGGTAAAAGGAAAGAGAAATAACGAATACATATGGTGGAAATGAGAATATTTAGATGGATAAGTGGTGTGATAAAAAAGGATAAAATTAAGAATGGGTATATTAGGGAAATTATAGAGGTGGCACCAATTAATGCCAATAATAAGAGCGTAAGTTAAGATAGTTTGGTCATATTCAACGTCTAGACCTTAAACATCCAATGTAAAAAATTGCTGATCTTCGTGTTCCTGGCAGGAGTAAGAGGAGAGAAAGACCCAAAAAACCTGGGAGGAGAGGATTCGGAATATGTCGGTAAATTGAATTGATTTGGTATGATCCAAGATAGAAACTTATGGAGAAAAGTAATCAGGAAAGCCAATCCCGTATAGGTATAAAGGCAAAGGGAGAATAAATAACTTGCAGATTTATAGTTGACCCCATTTGCCATCAGGGACGATAGGACATACACATTCTGAAAAACGACAGTAGACACTTTTATACTTATTATGAGGGTTAAACTCTAAAAGGTCCAAATAAGGTTTGTTTATCTCTTTATGATTATATTTTTAAGCATATTAAAAAAAATAACAGCACTGCATTTTTATTTCGACGGTTGTTCTGGACAGAACCGGAATCACACAATGGTGAGGTTTCTTCTTTCATTTCAACAAAATGCAAAAAAATATATTACTATTTACCCATCCGTGGTCCCTCATTCTTACCTTGTAATAGAGATTTTGGTAGTTAAAAACAGTTGAGGAAACATGTGGAGTCGAGAGTTCCTTCCTTAAGAATATGTAAATATCATCTGTTCCGAAAGACAAAAAATACCTTTCAGAGTAAAGGAGAAACTTCTGTAGCCAAATACGAAGAGTCCTGCTCTTCTTGTAAAAAACTCGTCTTATGAACCAGTCCCGATAAATAAAAAAATGATGAAATTAAAAAAGTCATGTCTTACATGTCTGAGGAAGATCTGGCGTTTTGCCATCATGTTGTTACTTCTTGGAAGAAGACTACTCTCGAAGAAACGGACATTTGAAAATATCTAAGTGTCGATGGTGAACTTTTTTCTTTTTGTTACTTAAATGTATATCTTTTGCATCAGTTTCATTCTTAATTAAGAATACCTTCTTTTGTTAGTTTTATGATTTAAAACTTACGATATCTAGAGAAAAAAGCTATTAAAACTTAAATTATTTCTTTTTAATTTAATAGGTTCAATGATATGAATGACTTAGTTTTTATGTTTAACGAAGAATGATACATACTTTCTAGAGTTTTTTAGTTTAAAATGATGGATAATAATGAAATCTATCAATGATCTGTACAGGTAAAATGTGTATCCGAATTACATCTTTCGTTAATAAGTTTTCTTCAATTTACTAGAAATCGTGTTTTTGGACTTACACTGTTTGTAATCGCACCGACTCAATTAGAGAAGCTTACAACGCACAAGAAGAAAATTAAATAGAATAAAAATTATGATGATTGCTAGAACACGATATTTACGAAGAAGTTAGAATCTTTGACGTTATGGCATTTTTATGACCTGCAAATACTGCCTGAAAAATTAATCAGACATAAAACTGTTGTCAAACTTATACCTATTACAGTCTGTATATAACTGTAAGTGTTATTGATTGACATATCTTTAAAAGATTAACCCAACTACTGACTGAGACCTTCAGTTTTATCTGCATTATTGATAAATTAATATACTACTTTATACGCACCTGGCAGAGCAATCAGTTCTGTGTATATGCTGGTTTCAAATCACAAATATTTAATTATGTATATAGTCTAATTCGGTTTGTGTAGGTCGTAGCGATAACGTATGCTAATAAAAGGCAGTTCAAATTAATTACCTAGAAATAACTGACTTTACACCTGAAATTTTGAAAAGTGCCACATGTAGAAACGTCAACCGGTCGTCTAACGTCATCAGTTTACAGATTTTTTTTTGTAATTTCGGGAAAATTGATAAAAAGGTTAAAATTATACCAGTCGTACTTATAGATTCGATTGTACACTTGACAGTAGAAACCCTATTAAAACTGTCTTATCTACCTTTGATAACCGCACGGGTAGCTGAATTGTTAGTAGACTTATTGCTGCAATGTATACAAGATAAAAGTGTGTATTTGTGTTTGGACGGTGTAAATAGTTTCCTTCATAGCTCTAACCCAAGGAAATATATTATTTTAGGTAAGTAATTGATATTTATTATTCTAAATGACCACAAAAATAGTTTAATAACTAATTAATGTTAGTTATTGTTACAAATTTCCTTAATTCTTTCTTTTCGTTCTTATTTTCTTTTTCTGCCTATAGTCCATTAGTCTTTGTCGATTACTTGTCGTTTTGAAAAGTAATCAATCTGTAAAAGAACAATATTTTCAAAACACGAGTCTTAACATCTAACCAATAGAATAGCTAACGTACAGCCTTGTCTTCGTCTTACTTCGAAGTGGCTGTTGCTATGGGCTAGTTTGTCTTGGAAGTCCCATTTAGTCTTCTTATTGTGCCTCTTCAAGACGTGTTCTTGGTCATGTATACCGGCACTGGTCTCCTTTTTAGAATTTTAAATTTGTTTTGTTATTGACTGAATTTATTGATACGCGTTGAGGGCAGCTGTGTCTGTTACCTCATTATAGACAGCTATAATTATGCAATGTGATCGGAAACGATAGGAAACCAATCTGTCGCTGTCCGCATGCAAAGCTCTAAGTGAACTGTTTATCTAGACACGGTAAAAAAGAGCTTTTGCCTCCACGGAATTGATGTATTTGTCAGGGAATAGATACCTTGCTGGCAGAGGTCAGTAGTTTTCTGGGTGGGAAAGGGAGTTTCTTTTTAGGATGTCTGATGTATACATTGCCAATAGATAAACCTGGAGTTTGTAAGATGTTTTGGGGACGGATGGTTTTTAGTTTATAACTTATTCTCAAAGAGGAGGACCTCTCGAGTATGGTTATATTTAATCGTAATGTATTAGTTGGAGGGGAAGCGCTTTAGTTGGTAATTTACTTTACGCAAAATACTCTTGTCTAACGCTAGCGTTTTTTTTTCTAAAACATTCCGACACTTTTTCTCACTTTTTACGTGTTAGTTAATTTTTGGCGTGCTTGAACATCGAGAAAAATGCCAAGGGAGAAAGTTTTTCATTTAGTTTTTGGGTGATGTAAGTGACGATTTTAGTCAATGCGGCGTTGGTAGAGTGACCTCCTTTAAAGCCGATTTGGAATAAGCGAGTGATATTGTTTTTTTGTGGTAAAGTCTACTAGTTTCTCCCTAAAGATCCTCTAGAAGACCTTAGCAAGGATGTTTAAACGAAAAATCGGCCTGTATAATTTTAGGATTGGTCCGTGATTCTCCAAAGTGGCAGAGTTTGAGTGACTCATTAACTATTTTCATCAGATTTTTATTTATGCTCGAGTGAAGTTGTCATCCTTGCACAGGGGCCATGCTAATTTTCTGTATATCGTTCTATTTTAGTAATTGTACAGCTACGGCCATTGAATACTTTACACCCTTGAATACCTAGTAACCAATTTTTAAAATTTTTCTTAAAAGATGAGTATACCGTTCATCAAACCTATGATTTCTCAGCGTATACACTCTTGTTGGACCATTGCGGTATATGATTGAAACACTTTTCATCGAAAAATGCAACGTTAGACCGATATAGAGTAAAAATGATCCCTGTATTTGATTTTCCATATGCACATATGTCTCACGTTCAAATCTGCAACTTGCCTTACTGGCCAACTTTCTTCTATTATAGTTTGGTAATTGGTCTTGTTTTTGCTCGTCATTCAAATGAATTTTGGATGCGTATAATAGCTTTTTATTTGGTTTTTCAATAAGCACGAAATTTTTGACAAGCCCTTTAACATTTAGCAAATTCGTACGACACTGCGATTTTACATTATTACACTGTAAAAATGAAGGTGTAAACTATTCAGTGACCGCAGCTGTACCTAAGCGAGTACAGCTGAGGTACAACTTATATACGAATATAAATAAAGTAATTGATAGTACAATAATTAAAAAAAGACTACGCTCGCACGGACAATGACGCTGCTTTCGGGAGCTCTTCCGCTTCTTCAACGTAGGGTTGTTGGTTGACTGTTTACCATCGAGCAAAAAGACAAAAGAGGGAATGTAATCCTTATGAAAAGGAGACCAAAAAAGTGGCCTCTGATGGCATACATATCCGGAAAAGCGAATGCGCCAAATTTAAATTTTCCGACACTTTTAACAGTAGCTATAAAATATTTTTCGAATGTGTCTTAGACGAGAAAGTTTTAATTAAATATTAACGATAATAGTCTAAAATGCGACACAATTGTTAAAAAACTTCATTATAAATAAGATTTCATGTGACACTTGGGACAAACAATAACATAACCCAACTAAATTTGATGTCTTAAACAAGGAAAGGGACTCTCTGTTTAATGTGGCCTCTCAAGATGGCACTTCCTGTCTAACAATATTTTTACCCACACTACCTTTACATTCCCTCTTTTTTCTTTGTGCTCGATGCTGTTTACTGAACCGATGAACTCCAATTTATTCACCAGACTGCGAATAGCTCCTCGGTAGGACGATTATGGCGACGTAAAATAGGCAAAGCATGCGGAAGTTGCCCGAAAAAAAACACACATTTCGATAAAACTATTTTTAATCATTTGCTCGTGTTATTGTACGCTACATATCCATCCATGGTGATTTGGAAAAACAAAATAAATAAACGACAGCAAATTTCATACATGGATCTTCAATAACATAGGCGCTGCTACAGTAAAGTTTCAATATTCTAAAATAGGTACTGAATTCTGAGAAATGATAATTAAGTTTTAACGACAACACTGTTGTTAAGTTGAGATTATAGATAAATTATTAACTTCATTATTAATAATTCACATATAGTCTAATAGTCATAGAATAACGGACAGTTAAAGTAACTGATTTAACATGACCACGTTGACCAGTAGAAAAGAACAGTGATATATCACTTATTCTGGACATTCACTGCACACACAGTAGCGTATCGTTTACGTTGTTAGGTGAATTTTAAAAATTTATATGTACTAAAGAAGTATTTTTACTAAACATAATTTAATTTTACTATAACATATTTCCTCTCCTCCTCAGTCCTAATCCCTTTTGGGATGTGGTAACACCATCAGGTTTTTACAGTTTTTTCACGATTTCCTTCTATCCTTCCCTGTCCTGGGCTAGTTGTTCGGCTTCATGTAACCCTTGTTTAATCAATATTTTTGTTTGATCTACCCAACGGCTTGGAGATCTTCCCCTCGGTCTCTTTCCGTCAACTCTACCCTCGACTATCAGTTTTTCCATCGTACCTGTTCTTCTAGCAATGTGTCCAAAATATAGTAGGGCCTCTTCTGTACTTCGCGGAAGATGAACGGGCGGGAGAGTCCTCAACCCCGACACGGCGCGTCCCACTGGCTGATAGGGAAATGTCCTACAGATATGTAGGATAGGTGTGAATAAGGTTTTACCAAATAAGCACCTGTGGACCAACTGAGGACGGCATAGGCAGCAGCTATTACATTACTTCATTAAGGCTAGAGCGGAATGATTTCTACTGTTGGCTTAATGGCAGATACTCACGGGCGGATATCACATAATGATTCAACCGGCCGTGATACTGCGAAGAGGTAGGCAAGGGGAAACCACCTGATTATATTCCCGTGACTACACCATCCAGAATGTATCGAATCAGATAGAATAACATAATTACGTGAAGTTATTTAGCATTTAAAAATTAGTAACATATGTAGGTGGTATAGAAGATGTATAAATTTGACATATATGTAAACAAAATTAACTTACCTATTCTATGTGGCAATATTGACAAAGTATCTCGACATCCAAACAAATAATATACCGATTGCGAGAGGGGTCAGGCAAGGATGCGTCTTGTCTCCGACGCTTTTCAACGTGTACTCACAGGTCATATTCAAAAAAGCCTTATGGGAAAGAAAAGAGGGAATAAGAATTGGTGGAGAAATCATAAACACCATGAGATTTGCAGATGACACGGTAATTATGGCTGAGAGTATAGAAGAACTACAAACTTTACTAGATACAATAAATAGTGGATGCATTCAAATGGGACTTGGCATCAACACAGATAAGACCAAATTTATGATAGTATCAAGGAGTCCAATAAATAATGAACAACTAACCCTTGGTGGACAGCAAATAGAGAGAGTGACAAAATATAAATATCTGGGAGCTTACATCGACACAGAATTAGATCCAGACCAAGAGATCAGGTTACGAATAGAAATGGCAAGGGCAGCGTTCTTAAAATTCAAGCAATTATTCTGTGACAAAAATCTGAATACTGCGCTGGGTTTGTTGAATGTTACGTCTCGTCCCAACTATTGTACGGGGTAAAAACATAAAAGCGCAAATAGTTAAGAAGCTTTGAACTTTAGATATACCGGAGAATGTTTAGAATTCCATGGACTGTCAGGGTCACCCATGAGGAAGTACTGAGAAGGGTGGGTCGAGACAAAAAATTGTTGAAAACAATAAAAGTACGCAAGACTGCATACCTTGGACACATACTGAGGAATGATAAATATAGTCTTCTGCAGGTCACCATTCAGGGTAGAATCGATGGCAAAAAGGGAATAGGTAGAAAGAGGAACTCATGGCTGCGAAATATTCGACACTGGACAAACATGACTGTAGACGAATTATTCCACGTTGCAAAAGATAAACTTTTAGAAATGTTGTCGCCAACCTCCGTTAATGGGAACGGCATAGGAAGAAGAAGAAGACCTCGACATCCACAAGAGGTCAAAATAGGTCAAAATATTAACTATTGTTTGAACAAAGCTAGTCGGATGATAAAGAACTATTGCAATCAATATAAGCCATATTGACAATAAAAGGTTCAAAGAAACCATTCACTAGATACCAAAGATACCACAATCTGCTATCTTCTTTTCTAGTATGTAATATGCAATTTTTTCATGAGTCTTGCGTGACGTTTTTTATAGCAGTAGCTACCAGACCTTTAACATTATCCATTTTAAAAGTTAGGTTTTCTCTCGCTACTTGATCGAGTTATATGTTCGATAGAGTTCAGCTCATAATGGCATGAAGAGAGGCGCAGAACAATCATGTTCTTTTACGATCCATTTCGTCGACAGCATATTTCTTGTATTCGGGTATATGTCTCCTTAGAAGATTTAATAATTCTACTTTCAACATATTGTCATCGAATAATATATTTGTTTGAGAGAGCCAGTTTATGATGTCAGCTTTCCGCTAGGCAGTTGTTGGTGACGGCTCTAATAGTCTACTATGGTAAGATTTATTGTTCATAACGACGGGACAATTTAGTTCAAGGTTTAATAAAATCTTTGAAAACCAACCTTCAAGGTTTTGGGCGTTCATTTCGTCATGATAGTCATTAGTTTTCTTGAATTCAAAGACAAACAATCCGTTGTCCAAAAAACCGGAATCACTGCCTATGTGCGTAAAAATGAGTCTTTGTCCTTTGTTCGCTGGTGTTTTCAGACCGGATTATAACCTTTTAATGAAGGTTTGTCGACGGTATCTAACTTCAAATTCTTGACAAACCTTTGAGACACAAGCCTTGATTTAGCCAACTTTCGTCTAAATAGTAGATTTTTCTTTGATCACGGCGATAGTTGGAATTTATTTCGGCTGCGTTCTTCACTAACGTTGGAATTGGAAAAAGAAAGCATGGGATTTTCTCCAAATAGCATACTTAATATCTTTTTCAAGCTAAATACGATCTCTTCTTCTGACATCAATGTTTTCAACAGACGTGTCCGACTTACCTTCACTTTGTTTGAATTGTTTAAGAATTCTTTGAGCACTTCTCGTAGATACTTTAGTCCAATCACTACATATAGTTACAATATCATTGACCAATATTTTCATTCCTTTCACGGACTCCACAATACATTTATTACATTGTATATATGTAATAGTTTTTTCACCTTTGGTGAAAAATTTGGTCGACGACGTTTTCTTTGACTATTTTCGACTTTCATATTTATCAGAACTCTATAAAAAAGGTATTAACCGCTTCAGGTTAACTATAGTACTGATGTATTTCAGTAATAGAAAGAACAAAGGTGTTATCAATAAACCATTTGTTAATAAACAATATAAAGGGAGTTCCGAAATAATTAAAAAAAAACGTAAAATTGTGTTTGGGAGTAAATCATCTATTGTTTTACGTTAAACGTAAAGTTTAGTGTTGATAAAATCAATGATTTATTAAATGACAAAGTTTTTAATTCAATAAATTTTCTATTTTGTTTGAAATATGGAAACCTTCAGCGTCTATCATTTATTACTGTATCCCTGATTTTTATCCAGCGGCAAATTATTCTCACTCAGGTATTGGCGTGATACTGAAATCTGGGTAAAAACTACTTTGTTTCGTAACGTAATAAGCTTTGTGAAATATTTTACTGATAAGAATTATGAAATAAATGGTAATTTAGCTAAAGTATATTTAAATAAAAACTCAGTATGAATTGTTAAACTGATATAGATGTCCTTCTGGTAATGTTAATAATCTCTTGAATTATTGGAGGCTGTTTTGGAGAAGATAGCCATATCTAACATATATTCTTAATATACTCATATTATAAAACGATTCATATAAAACGAATTCTTACTACAATAAACTTTGGAAGAATAGAAATTTAGTAGAAATATTTTTACCGTATTAGTTACCTCAAGTGGGAACATGGATCGTAAGAGGGACTTACGAAGAAGGAGCATTAAGAAATTTAGATGAAATACGAGAGAAATATAAAATCTAAATATTGGCTTTACAAGAAACCAAGCAGCTGGGAAATGAGATAAATGGAAATGGGTTTTGTGGTGTCAGAGAGAATAAGCCCAGTAGTAACTGATTTTCAAACAATATCAGAAATACTGTGGCTATCTAAGATTGCGTAGGAAATATAGAAAAATCATCATAATTAACACTCATGCTTCTACAGAACAGAAAAACATGAAAATAGAGTTCCATGAACAACTTGATGAGCTAATTGGAAAAGTTCCAAAATATGACATAAAAAAAATAATTGTGGGAGATATGAATGCGAAAGTAGAAAGAGTAGACATTTATATATGAATATAACAGGTAGAAGGGGCTATCACACATTTTATTTCCTCACCATTTCTTGGAATTTAGTGTCTATAATTTCAAAACTAAACTATTATACCGTCGGATTTCATTAAGCATTTGTACCACGATTTTATCCCTTTTTTGTGTACTGAAAATGTCATGATTTAAACAAAAAACAAGAAATCTAAAGTTGAACCAGGCTGCGTTTCTCTGAAAACCGAATTTTCCTAAGTTTTCTCAACTTTTCCAAGGTAAAATTTTTCATTTTCAAGACCTACTGTAATGCCTTTTTTGCAGGATCCTTATCGTGAAAACTAACAAACTTTCAAGTGGCCGAAGGAAAAAATCACGGACGTTGGTGTGAAAATATTACATGTTTAGGTCGTAATTAACACCTTTAGTGCACCATTAGCCCTTATACCAAAAACTTAAAAAACTAGAATCAATACTCCCCTATCGATTCGTACAATGGCATAAGGGAGAAAAATTTTTTACAGTAGAAATTTTTTTTTCCAAAGAATTTAATTTTCACGTAATGTGGAAGTAAAATATGTGAAAAAGGAAAGCACAGTTTTCACATATTTTACTCTCCCTGATTTCATCTTTCAGTGCTCTAAAAGGCATAAGGGAAAAATCGTTAACGAACATCGTCGGAAATCCGACGGACTATATACCAACTATGAAGGTTTGACACTCTCTTTTGGAAGACCCTATAATATTCCTTCTTAGCATATATGTTTTTATAAACTTCCATTGCACATTTTAAGAAATTTATACCTTTGTTTGAATAAGTTAGTCAAACTTGGTTTCTTCTTATTTACTAATATAGACCAGATAAAAGTAATTTGTATGATAACAACAATATATGACTCATAGTCTCATAGACACACTGACAAATCTATCTAACAAAAAACAACAATAAAATTTTTTATTTCTAATCGAATTCCCCTTACTTCGAAATGGAAGTAATTACTGATAATAATGACACGACATATTTTAACAAAATTCTATATGTTCTACACATATTAGTCATGGGCTGATTCCAAATCAGTTTTAAAATTTCCAATAAGGAAACAAGTAGTTGAAAGTTGAATATAATAAATACACGTTTTAAGTTTTTTGTATAATTTAATGTAAGTATTTTTATTTTAAAAGTTTATTAAAAACAATTTTAAATATATTTATCGTTTTATGTCTTAAATAAACATAATACACTGAATTTACAAAAGGTTCATTTTTTCTATACATTCTGTCCCAAAGCCTTCTTTCAGTGCGTCACTAATTTTGACGTCCTATACGATTTTAAGAATGTCGAGAATTATTGCATAACATTTTAGTTAAATCTGACAGTTGCAGGATTGTAATCGGCTAAATGTGAAAAGGTTATTTTTTTAAAATGTGAAGTAAAAACTTTAAGAATTCAAATTTTTTTTTTTTTATTTTACTTATTAGAGGTCTCGTCCTATATAAAAATTTTTATTGCGCATTATATTGGAACGGCAGTTTCTCATAATTCCTATTCTATACATTCCAAGGAAAGTGCTTAATTAGCTAAGATTTATTTATGGATTTATTATTATTTATTACAAACACTATGGAATTGGAATGTTTGTTTATTTAAAATAACGCTTCCTGCTATAGAATCTTTTAAGAGTTGACTGCGGCGAGATAAAAAAAATTACTGGCAATTGCAAATTGCAAGGCATCAAAGCAAACATTCCTGTGATAAAATAGCATCGATTGAAATCAGTCGTATTCGGATAAGTAATTTTCGGAAAGTTTCTGTGGCAGCCAATAGATAATTTTGTGAAGATTTATCATAAAATCGTGGAAATAGTTTAAATAGTGAGATATTCTACCAGATTGGGTGTGCACATGAAAGATTGTTATGAAGTTTAGTTAAAAAAACAATGTTAATAGTTTAAATAGTAAAACAGTTGATTTTTGAGTTAATCTACCAGTTCCGGTATGCAGATGAAATAATGTTAATGCAGTTTAGTTAAAAAACAAGATACCGAATGTAAGCTTACCTTCTTTTTTTATGAATAACAAAAATGAATATTATATTTCAAACAATCCACAATCCGATTCAGAACCTGATTCATTAAAATCAATGATTACAGGGGATATGTGGCTGGCATCAATTATATCTTACATTTCAATAAAATGTGGTTCTAAAAAGAACCGTTTTAATACATATGAATATCCATAACGGTAATAGTTTAAGATATTTCCTCAATATCAGTACTGAATTCCCAATCTGATTCAGTATCTGATTTGTTAAAATCAATAATTTTTGGAGATATGTGGCTGGCATCAATTTTTTGGGCTGTCTCCCAGTATTCATTAATGATATCTTCTGCATGTCTTACATATTGCTTCCATTTTTCTGGTGTAACCTTAAAAATTTAACCACAATTATTATCCAATTATTATCTACGAATTTCAGTACGCTTGAATTACCTGCTCTAATCTGAATCTGACCAAACATTCTCAATTGGGTTAAACTGGCAATGATATGGAGGCAATCTCAATACTCTATGACCATGTTGAAGTGCCAGTACATCATCTAATCTGTAGAATAAAATAAATATCTCATTTATTAAATATCTCTTAATACATACTTGAAAACTTTATCTGGTAAATGTTTTTTCACCATCTCCAATAATTCAAGTTTCATCATGGTTGTTGAAACACGTATATGTCTCCCCTTTAACCTTTCTACTAAAGAGTGTTTAGTCCAACTTGAATTTGGTATTTTTTTTACTAAACTAGAGTGGTAAGGTGCATTGTCCGTAATTATTAACGACGGTTCTTCTAAATTTGGCAAAAGTTGATATTCAAACCATTTTTCAAAATTTTCTGCATTCATCGAATCATGATAATCTCCAGTTGTTTTTCCACTTTTGAAAATTAGACTGTAATTATCAATGAATCCATTTTTACAACCCGCATGGAGTACAATATATCGTACACCTTCTCCGGTCCTCTTTCTAACAGCATTAATGCTGCCACCTTGCCAACTCTTGCGGAATCCTCCCTTGCTATATATCCAGGTCTCATCCAAAAAAACTGGTTGTAACGGCTGTAAATCATGTTGATTTTTTTGTAGTCTTTTAAAAACTGTAATCTTTTATATGCCACATGTGATTGTTCCATTAGATATTTTCGATTTGTTATCTTGCAGTTTAACCATCTGAATTTCATAGCTTTTAAAACCCTACTCAGTGAACTAGTAGAAATGGTAATTTCATCTATGTACTTCAGTTTTTCTTGAAGAGTAAGAAGGGTAACACGTTGGCCTAAAATGAACACGAAACAATGTAAAGATGCTAGTGATATTTCAGTAGGTTATGGCAAACTATATTTTGATACAAACCTTCACTAAACATTCTGTATACACGAGTTCTAATAACATGTTCATATTTATTGGTTAATGAAGGTCCTAGATTTTCACATACTGAAGTACTCATTGCAACAGAATAGCTAGCATCTGTTTGGATGCCTTCATTTGCCAATCGTCTTACTGTTGGTAACAAAACTCCTAACGCCTCGGCAACACGCTAAAAAGTATAGTATTTAAACTACTATTAATATTTTTTAGAATATTTTAAAACTTACTTCACGAACGGCAGAAACTGGTAATAAAGTTGTCCCAGCCTCTTTTTCTAATTGAAAATAATTTAATAATTTTAATATTAGTCTTTGTTCATTCTCGATATATCTCGGCATATTTAAAATATTTTTATGACAATAAATACAGAATTAAATTTTCACTGTAAAATGTCTGAAAATACTAACCTGGAATGACAATTATCATTTTATCAGTTGACATTGTCAAAGTACTGTCACTATTGAGACCATCTGCGAATTGCCAAAAAACTGTCAAACTTGAAGCACGGTTTTTTGAAGAAAATCTTAACAATTTGTCGATTTTGTCCATCGAAAGTAGGAGAGAGGTTCTGTCAAACTCATTTGAGGTTGAGGGTTGAGGCTATCTTCGGTTTCCGTGATTGGCTTTTGTGGAGAGAGGTTGTATTATAATAGTTCTGTTCCTATCTTTATAAACTTTAATTTAATTTTTAGTTGTATATAAATAATTTTTATTGTTTAAAATCAATTGGAAAAAAAAAGATTTAAAGAGGTTTAATAATGGGGGATAGCACAGGGGGGGTTGGTCCTCCTAGTGTTGAGATGGTAATAAGTAAGAGAGATGATTCAGATATAGAATGTAATATAAATTTAGACAAAACATTTGTAGGAAATAATGATAATTCGGAGACCACTAATCAACATGAAGACAAAAAACAGTATTCTTATCAGTATACCGACACTGGCCCATTTGAGGTCTATATGGAATCAAAAAACAATAACGTCGGAAATTATAGTTTTTTAAAGCTAGCAAAATATATACATGATAAGAAAATTGAGAATATACAAAAAATTCATAAAAAGGGTAAAAACCGAATTAGCGTTATTTTTAAGAAATGGGAATGTGCTAATAAATTTGTTTCAAATATAGAGATTAAAAATGATGGATATGAACTCTTTATTCCTGCTAATAAAGTAACTTGTAGGGGTGTAGTAAATAATGTTGATGCAAGTATTTCTGATGTTGAATTAATTAGTTTTTCGGGTACATCCTCAGTAAATATTAAAATTTTGGAGGTAAGACGTTTTAAAAGAAAATCAAAATATGATTCAGGCAAATACATAAATACAGAGACAGTTGCTTTTACCTTTTCAGGAAAACAAATTCCAAAAGAGGTTTCTATATATGGGATTCCCTTTAGGGTAAAGCCATATATGATTCCGGTGGTTCAATGCTATCATTGTTTTCGTTTTGGCCATACAAAAAATCAATGCAGAGGGGATAAAAAATGTAAAAATTGTGCTGATAAAGCACATGAAGGTGAATGTATGATGAAATGTCTCCATTGTAGTAGTAATTTTCATGTAAGTACTTTTAAAGAGTGTCCTGAATATGTCAGACAACAGAATATTAAAGCTGTTATGTCATTAGATAATCTCTCTTATTTTGAGGCAAGTGAAAGGTATCCATATGTCTCCAATAAAAAGTTATCAAAAGAAAATACATTTAGAGTAAGCCAGGACGAATTTCCACCTCTATCAAATCAGGTTAATATACCTGACAGAATTCCAATTAATGAGCGATGGATAGAAAATATTCGAAGTAACCCAGAACAGTGGTTTAGCAAAAAAACAGAAAATAGCGGGAACAAAAATAAAAGAAAAATTAACGAGTCAAATAAAACTTATGACAGAGAGCTTCACAATCAGAATTTAATATCTCCAAATGGCAGATTTGAAGAGGGAACCTTCTCTGTTAGTTCTAAAATTCCTATCCCTGGATGTTCACGTACAGAACAACTAGAGAGGGAAACGGAAAAAATATTGAATGAAATACTAAACAAACTGAATTGGAGACATAAGGAAGACCTAATCACCTACTTGAACAAGCTAATTACACATGAAACTTCAACAAATAGAAAATTATTAGATCTAGATGGATCCCAAGAATCCATACATCCTACAATGGAACATAAAAAGTTTAAACAGTAATTATAATAGTTTAAAGATTTTTATACACGATTTTAACCCTAAAGTAATATTATTAAATGAAACATGGTTAAAAATAAATCATCATTTTTATTTAAGAGGGTATAAAATACATCGATTGGATAGATTAGATGGTTATGGTGGTATTGCTACTGCTGTTGATAATAGTTTGGATCATAAAGTAGTATATACTTATAACAATAATAATAGTAAAATTCAAATTTTAGCAGTTAAAATAATTGATTGAGACATAACAATAATTAATATTTATATTCATCCTGGGGCAAAAATAGATTTAAATGGATGGGTTGGGCGAATAGAAAAAATCAGAGGCAATAAAATTATAATGGGTGATCTGAATGCACATAATGCACTTTGGGGAAGTCAGGTAACTACTAATGCTAATGGAAGAATAATTGCTGACTCTCTAGAGGATTTGGATCTAGTTTGTTGCAATGATGGAAGATCCACACGGATTACACTCCCAGGTCAGAATGCTTCAGCAGTAGATCTAACACTAATCTCTTCGGAAATAGTGAACAGATGTCAATGGGATGTGTTAGAGGACTCGGGTGGTAGTGATCATTTCCCAACGATGTGTAAAATCCAGACACAAATTCAACATACATCTATCCAAAAAAGTTACAAAAGAAACATTAAAAATGCCAATTGGGAAAAATACTGTTCAAAAATAGAAGAACTAATGAAAAGTGGGTGTAAAGAATATAGCACCTTTACGCAAATTATGGAGAAGGTGAGTGATGAAGAAATACTCTTTTTGGAAACAAAAAAGCACACAGGAAAAAAGAAAAGTCCTCCATGGTGGGACACGGAATGCTCAAATTTAATTAAAATGAGGAAAGAAAAAATCAAAAAATACAAAGAAGATGCAAGTACAGATAATTATATAGAAATCAAAAAAATCTTTGCCTATAGTAAAAAAATATTTAAAAATAAAAAAAGAAATAGTTTTAGATGCTTTTGTAATGGACTAAACAGGGACACTCCTCTAGCAGAAATATGGCGAACTGTTAAACAGTTCTCCACATAACAAAATGCAATAATTCCTGCCAAACTTCCCAGCAAACACATAGCTTTGGATATATTAAATAAATTGGGAGTTGATATAACAGATCCAGAATTTACTGTTATCCAATCCAATGACAATGTGGAGGACATTTCCAGAGAGGAAATAATAAGTGTCATTAAAAAAAAGGATAAGGCTACTGGCTTAGATCTAATAACATATAGTATGATTGGCAGACTTCCTCAGGTAGCATTAGAATCACTGTCAATAATATTTAATCAAATAATGAACAGAAAAGCTGGATTTCCACAAGAATGGAAAAACACTCTTGTTATTCCTTTCTTAAAACCCTATAAAGATCCATTATGTGCAGACAACTATAGAAATATTGCCCTAGAGTCATGTGTGGGCAAAATACTCCAAAATATAATTAAATTAAGAATTGAACAAATAATTGAAAAAAATTGTATATTGAATCCAAAACAGTTAGGATTTAGAAGAAATAAAGGGTGTAACGATAATTTAGCTTTAACAATAAATTATATTAGAACAGGATTTAGTAAAAATTTAAATACAATCGCAATTTTTTTGGATATTAGTAGGGCATATGATACTGTCAATACGTTTTTGCTATATAAATATCTAATAAAGTATGGTATTCCAACAACCTATACAAACCTAATTATGCAATTCTTGCTCAATAGAAATATTTATATTAAAGATGAATCAAACAATATACTAGGCCCAATCCAAGCATCAATTGGATTGCCACAAGGGTCTCCTCTCAGTCCAATATTGTTTAATTTGTACTCTAAGTCTTTACATGATTTAATCAAACCTGAAATGGAGTGCTTCCAATATGCAGATGATTTTGTAATTCTGGTACAAGGGTCAGATATATATAAATCAATTAATTGCTTAAATACTTACTTACAAAAATTACAGGAGTGGTTTGAAACACACAACTTTAAAATCTCAGCACATAAATCAAAAGCAATAATATTTAGAAAAAGAGCTCAAGCTTATAACTTCCCCCACCTTATGTACCAAAATATGGAAATCCCATGGAAAAATGAAATAAAGTATCTGGGGTTCCATCTACAGTGTAACTTGAATATGACAATTCAAATAAATGATATGATAGCTAAAGCAAACAAAGGAATTAATGTTATGAGAGCAATTTGTGGTACAAAATGGGGATCTGACCCAAACATTCTTTTAAGCTTATACAAAGGGATAGTAAGATCTCATTTAGATTATGCAGCCAATCTTTTAAATCCTTGCAGTAAAAGTCTGATGATGAAGTTGGAACAAGTACAAAATGTGGCCTTAAGGATTATAACAGGTTGTCTAAGTTCTACACCAATTTTAATATTACAAGCGGAATGTTCAGTATCCACACTAAAAGTTAGAAGGGAAATATTGGCTCATAAGTATATATTGAAACAAATGTCTGAAAAAAATAACATAGTAATAAGAAGTTTAAATAAGTTAAATGAAGCTATAAACGCAAATAACCAATTTTGGAAGAATAAAGCTATACCAGACTACTCATTAGCATATACGGACATACTCAAAAAATCAAAAAATATAATCCGATACAAAATTAATCCCATATATGAAGTAGAAAGAAAAATTCTTTTGTATTCTATTACAATTAATAGCCTAGAATATGAAAAATATGAAATTGAATCTAATGAAATGTTTTTAGCAAAATATGGTGGAATATATAGTAATCATACCTATGTATATACAGATGGATCTATCGACCCACAAACAAACCAATCTGGATTTGGAATTTATATACCACAGATTAATTACAAATTTTCATCAAGGCTCCATAATTACACACAAATCTGTACAACTGAAATGATAGCTATATATAAAGCTATCTCTGTGTGCATTGAGAAGGGGATCATGAAAGCAGTTATCTTTGCGGATTCAAAAAGTGCTTTATCCAAAATTTCCAGTCTCAAATGGGATCAAATGGATTACGTAACCATAATGACCAAAAAACTATTGGTAGAAGCTAATAATATGGGATTCTCGATAGGAATAGAATGGGTACCTGGACATCAGGGGATTAAAGGTAATGAGGTAGCTGATAGGCTGGCGAATATTGGGAGAGAATTAAGAGTACCATATAATATAAAAAATGTTAGTACAGATATCTTTTGCGTTACAAAAAAAGACATTTTAACACAGTTCTACAATGAATGGCATTCCCAAATTAAACATAAAGATCCAAACTATTGCAGATTGCAGTGTGATTTCCCCATAAAACCATGGTATGCCAAATGTGGGTATATGGGCAGAAATACCATAACAAATATTAATCGTTTACGTAGTGGACATTGCAAAACTCCTTGCTATCTCTACAAAATAGGTAAAACGGAAACACCGATATGTGAATGCGGAACCATTGGAACAGTGATCCATATCTTCTTTGAATGTCCCATAAACAAACACAAAAATATGGATCTGTATTTAGAACTAATAAAAGCAGGAATAGAGAGTCCAATATCTTTACATAGTATTCTATATAAACCCTCTGAGAAAGTTATAAAAATAATTATTAAATTCATCAAATTTTTTCAAATCGATCTATAAAAAAAATTTTTTGTTTTATACTTGTCAAAATAACAAAATAAATCTAGAAAATACTGGAAATATCCTAACATACAAAAATGTACGTCCTTAAAATCCTTAATCCTAACCGAAGGTAGCATTACCCATGATACTATGATTAAGAAGATAAGATATTGCGCATAAGTCGTGACGTAATTGGAGACCTGCACGTTCGTAATGTCAGTTTTTTGTATGTGTCAATAAATAATCTTTAATAAATAGTTTGGAGATATCCTTTTGTGTACGATTATTGTAATTATTAAACCTTTTTTTAATATTATTATTTTGCTAATCGAATAATTTCATCACAGAATGTATAAAAATCCCATTTAACTTTAACAAGAATTCAAATTCTGGTCTCCAATGACGGCATGCGCGAACACGACCGATTTTGTGCTACGGGAAGATCCTATCTTGTTATTCATAGTATCATGGCATTACCCATATACCTAATGTGACAATGTTTGGAAGCTACCCCCAAACGAGAAAAGTCTAATCTAACCTTAAATGAAGAAGATAAACAAATGAAAAAGCTAATCTTTCAGTATCACCCAGTTGTCAATTAGCAGTAAACAGTAACCTTAAATGAAGAAGATAAACAAATAATGGAAAAGCTGATCTTTCAGTATCACCCAGTTGTCAATTAGCAGTAAACAGTAACCTTAAATGAAGAAAATAAATAAATGGAGAAGCTCATCTTTCAGTATCACCCAGTTGTCAATTAGCAGTAAAAAGTAACCTTAAATGAAGAAGATAAACAAATGAAAAAGCTGATCTTTCAGTATCACCCAGTTGTCAATTAGCAGTAAAGTAAACAGAAGTAGAAATTTATCCCTGGTTGTGCATTGCCTAGAGCAAGACGAGCATAACCTTACATGTACTGGGTAAATGATTATATAATCGAAACCCAAAAACAAACGAAGAAGAAGAAGAGACCATCTGCGTCAAATTATATTTATGCGCATCATTGATTGGATATCTATTTAGCGCATTCTAAACTCCAACCAAAAGAGAACTTTTTAACACAGTAAAAGTTAGAAAAACATCATACCTAGGCCACATACTGAGAAATAATAAGTACCAATATGCCCAACTTATAGTGAAAGGAAAAATCGAGGGAAAGAGAGGCCTAGGAAGAAAAAGACTATCGTGGCTCAGAAACATCCGACAATGGACAGGGCTAAATTTTGAACAGCTAATAAGAACAGCTGAAGATAGAGAAGATTTTAAAATTGTAGTAGCCAACCTCCATTGAGGAGAGGGCACTTTAAGAAGAAGAAGAAGAAACTCCAACCAATTATATATCCGTAAGTAGAATTCGCTTTAATATGCAAATACCCGTAAACGATACATAATTTTCTAAGTTCTATGTATAATAATCACAGACTCACGTTTTTTTCTGTCACTTCTAGGTTAATGCGTTAGAGAGAATTCGATCAACTATGACGCACTGAAAGAAGGGTTTGGGATGAACTGTACTCATTTTTTAATGTTTGTCAGCAATCAATTTATACTAGTCTCCAAAATTAACGCATCACCTTAAATGTACCATACGTTTGAATCTACTTTTTTCTGAACCTTTCACATTATAGGTCAATAAAGTTGTGTTTTCATCTTATTTTGCAACACCGTGTGGAATTTCTTAGAAAGAAACACTACATTTTATTAATACTGCGAGGTAGGTTCATCAAACATTTTCGTAAAAAAACAACTCGGTATCTCTACTATCAAAAAAGAAAACTACGTTCAAAGCATAACATGATTTTATTAAATGGTAATAACCATTAATGTAATATAAGCAGTATTATGTATATATAATTTTATTCCCAAATATCTTAGTAATGTCTAACGTCTTTTTGCCAAAATGCCAATTTTTTTTAAATAAAATCAATAGTTCCCTATCGATTCGCAAAATGGCGTAAAAGAGAAAATTTTTTTTACAAAAGGAAATTTTTTTTGCAAAAGAAAATTCCATTTTCACGAAAAGTTGCCCAGGAAGTCCTAAAGTTTTCACATAGTTCACTTTCGTTGATTTCATCTTTCAGCACTCTCAAAGACGCAGCGGATAAAATCGTGGACAAACTTTGTCGGAAATCCAACGGTCTAGTAGTTGGCTATAAAACATCAATAAATGTAAAAGGACAGTTTTAGATTGACAATATTGTTTACAATTCAATAACGTTTTGAATTCAATAAACAGTGTTGAAATATTAACAGACTTTTTGTTAGTTTTGATTCTCCTCGTATAGTTAGCCAAGATTCCGCTTACAAAAACACAGACACAATTGAACAATTAGACGCTTGTTAATACATTGTTGCAAACAAAAGACTGTTCTTGCATATTGTTGTTAACAAAGAAGCACAAAAAAATTAGTGGAGTTCGTTAAAATTGGAGATCGCTTGGATTGCTACCAAAAACCAAGAATCCCAATCACTGTAATGACTATAGATTGGTCAGCTTAATGTTACAATTATTATAAACATTTTTAAATGTTATAGAAGAATTATACATGCAAGAATATTCAGAAAGTGCGAAATAGATATGAGGAATAGACAAGCTTTCGTAATTTCCTCGGAACAGTAGAATCGCTGTATAGTTTCACAAGTATTGCTCAAAAACGTCTAGACCAACATAAATATTTTTTCGTCACATTTATAGACTATAGCTTTCGACAAAGTTAACCATAACATTCTCATGGAATGTCTAAAGCGAAAAAGACTCAAAAAAAAATGATGTTAACATATTGAGAAATCTCTATTGGAACCAACAGGCTGTGGTAGCATTAGATGGAAATAGCACGGATGCGCTAGAGATAAGTAGAGATGTGAGACAAAGCTGTGTATTTTTACCATTACTATTTAATATATGTATGTATATTCCGACTAATTATTTACACAGGCAGTTGAAAACTGTACAGAAAGGATCAAGATAAATGGTGAAGATATAAATAACTTACGTTATGCCGACGATACAGTTACTATTGCTGAAAGTGAGAAAGACCAACAGACGCTACTAAACACAATTTGTGCTACTGGGGAATACTTTCGTTTAACAATAAACATAAAGAAAACAAAAACAGATAAAAAATGAAAATATTGAACAAGTGGTCAAAATAAAGTACTAAGGAGTCTGGATTACTGAAAATATAAATCCAAAATCAGATATTCAATCAATAATTGAGCAATCAAGAGCAGCCTTGTTGAAGATGAGGAAATTTCTGAGTAAACAAAGACTTAATTTGCAAATTCGATATCGGATGATGAAATATAATATTCACTCTATTCTTCTTTATGGTGCCAAAACTTAACTGGACAGTTAATTTTGACTTAATGAGAAAGCTGAAAGCATTTGAAAGGTGGATTTTTAGAAGAATTTTGAAAGTACCACGGACCGATCATATTACGATCGAAATGGTTTTCCACAGAATGATAGGAGGCAGAGAACTTTTGACCACCATGAAAGGAGAAAGACAGCATATTTGGGACACATACTTAGAAATGAGAACTACGAGTTGTTGTAGCTGATTACGAAGGATAAAGTAGAAGAAAAAAGGGGTCCTGGTAGATAAAAAATATCCTAGCTGAAAACCATTCGCGACTGGACTGGGTTGAACTCACAAACGCCTTTAAGTAAATCAGCAGATAGAGACGAATTTGCAATGGTTACAGCCAACCTTCATTAGTGGAGTCGGCACTAGAAGAAGAAGAAGAAGAAAAGTGTACAATAATATGTTCTATAATATGTAGTAACTTTCCCACGTGGGAGATAATGATGCTAGATTAAACGTATAATTGCCAACAAATTATTGCAGAAAACCTTATCTTAGGCTTATTACAAAGTCATTTGTATTTGAGTGGTGTCGTTAAGCTTCGGGAAGTATCTAACATAAAAAAATAGACCGCAACGAAGTACTATTTATTTATGGTTATATCTGCTACCTGCTTTTGTTAGTAATCACTTCAAATAGAAAAGACTTCATAATGGCATGCAGATAACAAATTCTACAATAATTTGGTGGCGACTGTACATGGTATTCTTCGTCATATTTTAATGAGTCCAAGTTTATTATTGTCCATGTTCTTATATGTTCAGTTTAGAAATAAGCCAGAAATATAAAGTTCTTCTCAAAGCCTTCTTTCTATGCGATACAGCTTTACGATTTCTTTCTAACGCATTAAGTTACTACTACAAAACTACAAAGATATTGCAGCGTTATACACATCAGCGGTCTATTCCTAACCTACGTTTGATTCGTTGATATTTAAAATGCGCGCTTTCTATAGCTAATCAATTACGCGAATTACGAACATTTCAAAAACTTCATCCACGTTGGCCATCCTTTCGAAGTGTCGAAGAGTGAAGTGATCGTTGTCGTTCAGGTCAGTATTTGATATTATTTCACAGCGCTGTGCGTTATTTTGTGTTTTGGATTATTTATTTTTTTATAAAAATATTTTTTATATTAAATATAAAATATTAAATTAAAATATTATAAATATAAATATTAAAATATTTATATTTTAAATTTAATGTTCTACATTTTACAATAAAATTTCATTATACAAGGTGATACACATTACAGTGATGACGTCATCAGCTCTTTTTTTAAATGTAACATCCTGTATTTTAGGACATCTTTAGATCGATAAAAATGAGCTGATTCCAAAAAAGTATAATACTGGGGGTCTACGGATATAATTTGAAAGATATGCGCTTAGAAAATTAATTTTTATTGGTTTATAATATTAATAAATTATAAATAAATTATAATAAATAACTTGAAAGTAATCCAGTAATTAATACATGACTTAATCTTAAATGTTCAAATTGTAGCCCTTGTTGTATTTGACAGTAACCCAAACGTTGTACAAATTCTTGTAGAACCTTGTTTATGCTTTCTTGAGAAATATTGTTTATTTCTTCACGAATTCTTGTTTTAAGTCTCCAATATTTGCAGGTTTAGTTTTATAAACAACATTCTTTAAACGACTCCACATAAAATAATCCAAAGGATTGAGGTCTGGCGACCTCGTTGGCCATTTAATATGTCCACGTCTTCCAATCCAACTGTTCGGAAAAATTTTGTTTGGGTACCTTCGAACATCTAAAGTATAATGTGGAGGCGCACCATCCTGTTGAAACCATAAATTTTTATCAAAACTTCCAAGATTAATTGTACTGGGGAATAAATGAACTAAAGTGGGTACGAGATACCCACTTAAAAACTGACGGTATGCTGTCCCGTTTAAATTACCTTCGAAATAGTAGGGTACAATGATTTTATTTCTTACAATGCCAGCCCATACGTTTACCTTTTGCGGGTATTGTGTATGATGTTCCCGCATCCAGTTGAAGTTTTCTTTTGCCCAGTATCTACAATTCTGACGGTTGATATCGCCATTTAATTTGAGTGTAGCCTCATCAGAAAAATAACAGTTTCAACCAAGAGAGGGTTTCGGTAGCTGTTATCCATCATTATTTTGCAAAATTGTTTTCTTTTATCTGGATCATCCTCGTTTAATTCCTGTACAACTGTGCATTTTACTTACTTTACTTACTTTTACGTACTTTGTGTACCGTTGTTTTGCAAATATCGAGATCACTACTAACCTGAATCTGAGTTCGCGATTTGTCTCCATACCCAATCATCATGAGTATTTCAATTCTTTCCTTTAGACTCAAATTCATTTCTACTTCAAATTAATTATAAGCAATAATACAGAACATTCACGAATTAATACAATTATTATAATACCTAATTGTTACTGAACGTCACTAAAAATAATTACATTTTACTAAAAACTAGTAGTAGGTTACTTTTTTGCAATTGATAATAAATAATTTATTTTCTAAGCGCATATCTTTCAAATTATATCCATTAGACCCGAGTATTATACTTTTTTGAAATCAGCTCATTTTTATTGATCTAAAAATGTCCTAAAATACAGGTTGTTACATTTAAAAAAAGAGCCGATGACGTCATCACTGTAATGTATATCACCTTTTATAATGAAATTTTATTGTAAAATGTAGAACATTAAATTTTAAAAATCGACGTGTTTTAGATGTTTTTTAAAAATGCTTTTCATTTAGGAAATATGGAATTTATTCCATACTTTACGGACACGCTGTATACGAAAAAGAAACAAGTACTGATACCATAATAACTATGATAAAGTTTGAATTGATGGATATTGTAAAGAAGCATCTACCAGATAAAGTATTTACGTACGTATTAGAATTTATTTAGTAGATGCCATTTTTATATATTTTGTTTTACAGATTGGATAGACTGGCTCTTTAGTATGGCCATCGTGTCTTAAGACTGCCTCCATATCATTGTCAATTCAATACGATAGAGAATGTTTCCTCTTGATCTGACCAAACAGATAAATTAATTTTTTTTTTAATTCTTAGGTTTACTCTAATTTCACACCAGAAAAGTGGAGGAAATAGTTAGTTGGCATGCAGAAAACCTTATTAATGAATATTGGAAGACAGCAAAAAGAATTGAGACAAGCCACATATCTCCTTTAATTATCGATTTAAGTGAATCGGATTGTGACTCTTCACATGATGATTTTGTGGAAATGCCAGAAATAAAATTACATTCAGGCCGTTTTTAGTTTGGAATTTTTGGCGTTACTAATTTTCTCGTGTAATATTTAGTGTTATTTAGTTCCATATATTCCTAGTATTTCCTAGTTATTTATTTGCAACTATTTATTTATTGAAGTTGTATTTCTATACGCGCGTTCGACGTTGGAAATTTGTACGAGAGTGAATCGGCAAAATCATTACATATGTAAGATATAGGTAAGAGAGAGACAGAAGATATATTTTCTCTCTTTTTTTCTCGAGAATAAAAATGTTCCTTTTGTAAATATATTTAATATTTATTAATATTATTATTTTATGTTAATTCGGTAGATATATACATTTGGCCAGTCTTTTACAAATAAATATTATTCCTGGAACTTCTATGATTCGTAATAACCTTTCCATTTTTGGAATACAATAAATAAATACACACAAACAAATACAACCAAAAAACTGACATCTTAATAATCTTCTTGTCAAATAATGACATTGATTAGCCACCTTATTATTTAAGGTTAGTGGTCGAATGAGTTGAAGCGCAGTATTTAGAACCAGAAGTCGCGAGTTCGATCCCAATCAGGGAATATATTTCTTTGTATTATATTCTTTTTATTATCATTCGATCCCAATGATTTTTGTCACTTTGGTTTTAAACATCAAAGAATGGAAAAATCATATATCTTTTTTAATATTGTTTCGATAGTTTTATACATTATTTAATTTTCCAAACTATTTTATTTTATCATTGAATATTTAGTACCTACATATAGTAGTCATGGCTGTAGAGAAGAAAGGGGCAAATATAATAATTGTTATTTTAAATTTCTTTTATGTATATGTTTATATGTATGGAGATCAATCTCAAAAAAGGTCAATTTTATTTTTAAATTAAGATTTTTTGGCATATATATGATACTAGTGACGTTATCCATCTGGGAAGAAAGAGTTATTCTTTCACTGAGAGTTAATTTAATAAGATTTCACAATTTAGTAGGGATTTTGAAACGGTGCCACAAAGAATGAAAAAAAATCCAGGGACCTAATGATTTATACAAGTGTTTTCAAATAATATAATAATTTCTTCATGGTCCTATTTAAAAGTATCTTACAAAATGGCGCCAAGACGCTATTAATAAAACTGAGGCTTAGTTCAGTTACCTAAAAATTTATTAATTCAAGTTTTAAGGTTCAAAAAAGAGTTGTTTCAGTTGGACTTATTTCATTTTTTTCCACGTTAGCATATTGAATAAATTCATTCATTTTCGCTAAAATAATATGTTGAATATGTTGTAATTATCTCCACAATTTATGAGAATAAACTATATATTAAAGTTTTTGACCCTTTTAATATTTATTATTAAGGAGTCAATAGTTATTGTCTGTCTGTTTTTCTGTCTTTATGTGCTATTACTATAAAGGAAAAATCCTAAAAACTTAATACTTGATACATAGCTTGGTCAAAGGTCAAACCCTATTGAATTTCTTCTTCTTATTCTTTATAAGCAATTCTGCTTGTTTATTGGCGAATTAATACATCGATGGAAGGTTGTCAATCCGTCTTTTGCCGGGCCTGTCGATACTTCTGGTGAGTCACCTCTTGCTATTTTGACGACACGGGTCTCCCCCATTCTACTTATGGGGTTATTCCATTTTAATTTTTTCTATTTATTGTCTCTTCACTTATACACTGTACGGTACATTTTCTTCTAATGCCTTCGCTTCTCTTTCGATCTCTCAGCGTATTTCCTGTAACTCTTCTTAGTACTCTCACTCTCATCTCTGCCGTTTCCAGTAGCCTTTGTGATGTGGCTGTGTCGGGTCTTGTTTCTGAGGCATATGTCATTATTGGTCTTACACTGACTTTATAAATTCTTGACTGAAACTGACTGAGATGAATCTCAGTGTTAATGTGTCTGTTTCGCCATATAGTGTTATTAATTCATCCTGTCAGTCTATTTGCTTTTTGTACTTGATTTCTCATTTCTTTGTCCAAGACTCCATAGCTGCACAATGTAGCTGCACATTAGTAATAATGATATTTTATTTCCATTACTTTTTATCAAAATATTGATTCAATCCTTCATTTACTATACTCCTATTACAGATCAAATGTTGTTTATATACAGCAACCGATGCATCATATACCTATATACCTAATTCTGTTTCTCTTTCTGCTCTCTCTTGCCTATAGTATTACATATGTAATGATTGTGCAGATTGACTCCCATATGAATTTGTAACGGCGAACGCGTGTATAGAAGTATAACTTCTACCACACCCGTTTTTTTTTACTTCTGTTATAGTCTTAGATCTTTAGGTTGTTTTCCACGTATTCAATTCATAATTCTCCTATTATTACTTCCTAGTTGTAGTCTATTGTGTGTTTTCGGTTTTTAGATATTAGGTTTAGTTCTTACTTTAACCCATTAATGCATAAAAAGAAATTAGCTTGAAAAAATGATACAAAATTGTGATGTTGGGGTTACATTTCTTACATTATATTCAAAAAAATAGTTTTTGTCATTTTTAAATATTTCCATATTTATAAATTTAATAAACAATATTGTTTACTATTTCATCAACCTTGCAATAAAAGTATTAGTTGAATGTTAAAAGTTTTCCACCTGTGGCTAAGTACGATCCTGGTATCTGTCAGATTCGTCAATAATTACATGAAATAATTCTCGAAACGTCCAATACATTATATGACGTCATAATGAATGACGCACTGAAAGAAGGCTCTAAGAAGAACCATAATTCTGCTTGATATCAATGAAAAAACTTATTCTATCACTATGTAATTTATTTAATTGGTTGTTACTTCCTTACAACCAGAATTTGATAAAACAGGTAATAATAATAATCGAGTTAATATGTCCATAACATTTATATGGAAATAATAACATGGACCTTTGTTTAAAACACGGAAATCCACTTTATAACAAATTTGTTCGTCATTACACCTTGTACACTATATACAATATCATAAAACATTTAACTTGTTAAGTGATATTATTTTTAAACCTGATCATTTATAAAAATAATCGAACTGAATACTGAATACAAGCTATTAGTATAGAATACAATAAATAACTAACTTAAACAAAATAGTAGGCTATAGACGAGTTTTTAGACGCAGATGGTATTGGTATCAATTGAAAGCAACTGTTCGGAAATGCGAGCACGAATGTAGGACAAGGCCCTTATTATCTAGATAAGTTTGTTTCAAGGCTGATCGTAGAAACATGGAAAATAGTTTTTAATGGATAATATTCCGAGATGATAAAAACAAGAGAACAACTTTGAAACTAGTCCAACGTAGGTAACTATAATAGAGTTCAATTCAGTTTTTAAAAATTATTATTTTTTTATTCTGGTAAAAATTGGTTATCGATTATAAAACAAAATAGAGTGTTACATAAAAATATCATTCAAGAGCTAAGAACCAATCGACCGCACATATTACTTTTTGCTTCAGAAGAGATTCGATCTCATTTATATTAAGGAACCGATTTGGTTTGAAGATTTGGTTATATGGATTAACGATCGTCTATTCTTCGTCATTTTAGGGTATATATTCATGTTTTCTGATTCTAGGATTTAAGTCACATCCAATAATTTTATTGGATTTGCTAAGTATTTTTTAAACTGGTCTGAATAGATCTATTGTGTCTTTCTTTTTATCTTCATTTAGAGCACCAAGGCCAGTCGGTTTGACGCCACCTCTACCAAATCGTTTTCTTTTTCACTTTGTGAGACTTTTCGAAAACTGTCAAAATTTGATTATGGTTATAACTTAGTTGACAACTTTAGATTTAAAGATTTTCAATATTTTTAAATAAAGTTAAATTAATAAATAATAATATAATAATAATAAAACCAAAGCTACCATTAAAACATTGGCATTAAATCTAATATATGGAGAACTTTCTTAAAGAATTGACCAGAAAAATATATTAGGATGAATTCACGACGATAGTTGGCACTAGATGCGTCTTTTGAAAACCTGTTAATGAGTCAAAAAAAATGTTGCAAATAAGCCACGATTTTACTCTCTTCGGTGCGGGGCCGTAGCAATTCATGAGACACAAAAATATTTTAAAACATTTGCAACAGTTATCTCCGACTCGCTTTCTATTCTTCTTGCAATTCAAACTATGAATTTTCACAATAACAATTCAAATAATTCCTCTTGTTATTTAGGCGTCATCTCATCATGTTTCACAATTCTCCAAAATATTCTAGTTTTAGCTGCAGCGCGAAAAAATTCTTCCACAACGGAACCACACCACTGCCTAATATTATGCAACCGTAGGAGCTTCTTTCGGCCTATCCATCATTTTCTTTCACTCTTGTTTTTATTATAAGGCGAAATAGATGGTATTTGGGTGCACTAACTATGTAGCCGAAGTCTGCGAAACCCACGATATCTTTAGGATCCAGCGATAACACCACAATTCAAATATTTTCAATTATTTTATTAACATTGTGGTTTTTAATGACCATATCTCATAGCCATATAACAGGGTAGACCACATAAAATATAGCTTCTCAGGATTTTCTCACGAATACGCATTGATAGGTTTTTCTTACATAGTGCTGGTTTTTTACGTCATAAAGGCCTAAGATGCCACGAGGAAAGAAAAATATTCAGACGATGATATAAATAAATTAGTTAGTAAAATAATACTATCAAACTTTTCTAACTTCGTAATAATAAATAAAAGTTTTTCAAAATATAGCTACCTCAGACTAATAGTGAAATATACATACCTACATGAAAAACCACTAACGGTACTGATATAAAGCCAAGCATTTAAAGCAATTAATGATACGGTCCACTGGCCAGATACTTAGGTTAAAAAATACAAATTTCTTGTACAAACAAAAATAGACAGAAACAAGTAAACTGTATACACTGTTAATTTGCTTCTTTCTATAAAACTCAGACACCATTTCTACATTTTTACATAAAGTGCAGAAATTCTTCTTCTTCTTATGATTCCTTTTCTCTTGAAGGTTTCTCAATAAGGAAAATTTTCTTTGGTCTATGCTTTTTTTATCCTTGATATATTAATCTTGTAATATATTTTATAATCTCGTAATCCTTTTGCTTTCTTCGCACGAAAAAGCACCCATGGACAGAGATAAAGTTTAATAAGAGCACTGTACCAATATTATTCCAAGATAAATTTCTTGGTAATGAAAAGAACAAAACTTAATAGACCTTCTCAAAACTGCTCTATCAGAAGTGGTTTTTAGTGTCTTCTTCTTCACGTGCCATCTCCGCGACGGAGGTTGGCAATCATCATGGCTATTCTGATCTTAGATGCTGCTGCTCTGAATAGTTCAATTGATGTGCATCCGTACCATTCCCTCAAGTTACGCAACCATGAGATTCTTCTTCTTCCTACACTTCTCTTGCCCTGGATTTTCCCTTGTATAATCAATTGAAGTAGGTTGTATCTCTCATTACGCATAACATGCCCCAGGTATTGCAGCTTTCGTGTCTTGATGGTTTCCAATACTTCCATTCTTTTGTTGATTCTTCTCATGACTTCGTTGTTTGTTACATGCTCGGTCCATGATATCTTCAGGATTCTTCTATACACCCACATTTCAAATGCTTCCAACTTTTTAGCAGTCGACGCGTTAAGTGTCCATGCTTCTATCCCATAAAGCAGAGTCGAGAAAATATAGCACCTTGCCAGCCTAACTCTCAAGTCCAATTTTAGTTCTCTTGCACAAAGTACCTTTCTCATTTTATTGAAGTTTGTACGTGCTTTCTCTATTCGAACTTTGATTTCTTTGGAGTTTTTAGTGTCAACCAGGCTAAATCTGATGAAGATACAGTCACCATCCGTTCTGCTCTTGACTGTCATAGCAGAGAACATTGACATTCTGAGCGTTAGGAAGGGATCAGTCCAATGTTGTGTATCCAAAGTGTTCAATTATTTTAAACCTTCAAAAGGGTGTAGGTAGCATCAATTATATTGTCCTTATACAAGTTTTATATATGCAGACGTTCTTGCCGAAAATTTGCTGTTTCTCCATGATTTTTCAAGATGCGACACAAAATTAGTAACTTACGAGATCAGAAAACTTAAATTCCTTAACATTTTACAGAAATATCCTGAGTTAGCTAGCCGAACAGCATTATTTCTCAGTGAGAAAGCCGAGACATCTTTACCACTGTCGTTGGCAAACGTTTTTTGTCACTTTATATGGTGAAAATAAAGACGATTCTCTAACAGCATAAGATACAAAAAATTCGGCAAAACGGTCACCAAAATTAGATTTAACTTATCATTGCTTTCGTTAACACAAGATGAAGCTTATTTCCACAGTGTTCGAGTTTATCACCAGGAAACGCTGCGATCCTGAAGATTGTGGCTGGAAAAAGCATAGAACAATTTGGATTCTTTTTCTAAATGTGCCTATCTTCTAGAGATGTTGGTGACCACAGATGTTGGTGATTGACCAATGTTATTCTATTCACAGCAGCTCGAAATAGATCAGTTGACGTTAGACCAGTTCACTTCCTAAGATTGGCCATCCAAGATATACGTCTACGTCCAGGGCCTCTCTTACCCTCAATCTTGCTCTGTAGAATCAACTGTAGAAGTCGGTATTTATCATTACGCATGATGTGGCCGAAGTAAGCTAATTTTCTGTTCTTTACGGCGTTAATAATTTCTTTGTATTTTCTAAGCCTCTGGAGAATAGTTATGTTACTTGCGTGGTGTATATATGAGACCCTCAACATACGTCGGTAGCACCACATTTCTAATGTCTCTAATCGTTTTATGGCATCTTCTGTAAGGCTCCAGCTTTCTACTCCATAGAGAAGGACACTCAAGACGAGCATCTAAGAATTCTTATGCGTATATTGATACTTAAAGCTAAGTTACAGAGAATCTTCCTACGGCTGTTAAAAGAGCTTCTGGCTTTTCAATACGAGTTTTTATTTCGTATATGAGTTTTCAATACGAGTATTGAATATGTTAAATAATGCCGGAGACAATATGCAACCCTGTTTAACTCCTTTTTCGACTGTGAAGATCTCGGATAGTTCATTTTCTAATCGTACTGTTGCTTTTTGTTGAAGATATAAGTTTGAGATCAGTCTTATATCCTTACCATCAAGTCCTGATGTTTTTAGAAAATCGATTAGTTTCCCATGTTGGACTTTATCAAATGCCTTCTCGAAATCAATAAAACATGCATATACATCGCAGTTGACATCCCTGGTTCTCTTGGAGAAAATATAGAAAATTAAATCATTTACTTTTCAAGTAATTTTAATTATTAAAGTTTAAAGCGACTGTTTGAGGCCCACTGATCATCGCTTAATTACTTATCGATCTTCATATATGCATTTTACCCAAGGCAAGACTTGGGTAACTTCGAAATTTCTTCTTCTTCACGTGCCATCTCCGCGACGGAGGTTGGCAATCATCATGGCTATTCTGATCTTAGATGCTGCTGCTCTGAATAGTTCAATTGATGTGCATCCGTACCATTCCCTCAAGTTACGCAACCATGAGATTCTTCTTCTTCCTACACTTCTCTTGCCCTGGATTTTCCCTTGTATAATCAATTGAAGTAGGTTGTATCTCTCATTACGCATAACATGCCCCAGGTATTGCAGCTTTCGTGTCTTGATGGTTTCCAATACTTCCATTCTTTTGTTGATTCTTCTCATGACTTCGTTGTTTGTTACATGCTCGGTCCATGATATCTTCAGGATTCTTCTATACACCCACATTTCAAATGCTTCCAACTTTTTAGCAGTCGACGCGTTAAGTGTCCATGCTTCTATCCCATAAAGCAGAGTCGAGAAAATATAGCACCTTGCCAGCCTAACTCTCAAGTCCAATTTTAGTTCTCTTGCACAAAGTACCTTTCTCATTTTATTGAAGTTTGTACGTGCTTTCTCTATTCGAACTTTGATTTCTTTGGAGTAATCGTTTGTGTGATTAATTATTGTGCCAAGATAGTGGTAGTTTTCAACTTGTTCTAAAGCACTACCGTTAATTGTCAGGCTTTCACCATTATTTTGGGTTTTTGATATCCTCATAAATTTGGTTTTCTTGGTGTTTATTGATAATCCATATTCCTCTCCATACTCAACTATCTTGTTCATTAGCTTTTGGAGGTCTCGGAGGTTGTCTGTTATTATGATAGTATCGTCCGCATATCTAATGTTGTTAATTGGTGTTCCATTGACCTTGATTCCTGCTGTTTCTCCCTCAAGAGCTCTTTTCATAATTTCTTCAGAGTATGCATTGAATAGTAGTGGTGACAATACACACCCCTGTCGCACTCCTCTTTTAACTTCGAACTCTTCTGATGTGTGTTCATTAATGCGTACGTGTGCCTGCTGTTTATAATATAGATTTGTTATAATTCGAAGGTCATTGTGTTGTATTTGTTTTGCTTTGAGGATGTCCATTAGCTCTTTGTGGCGGACTTTGTCGAAAGCTTTGTTGTAGTCTATGAAACAGAACGACAAAGGTAGGTACAGATCAAGATGGAATTAATTTCTTGTAAAATAATTCCCTCCTAAAAAAATGAAATAACGACGCCGCTGGAATTGTCGAATTTCCCAATAGTTGACAGTTTTAAAATCAGTTTATACCAATGAATCACCCTCCCAATAAATTGTTGGAGTATAAACTTAAAAATTGGAAATAGGACAAAAACATCGCATATATTATACAATATATAATATTGATCATCATTCTGGCTTTACAACCCTATATAGGTCCTAGCCTCCTTAAGAATTTTCCTTCGGTCCTCTCTATCCATCGCCTTCTTCCGCCATGCACGTACTTTTAAGTTTCTCGTATCTTCTTTGACGTTATGGGTGAACATTTTTCTGGATGTTCCTATTCTTTTCTGCCCACTGGATCTAGGAATAGATGCCAGTAATATCCGACTCTCTTATATATACACATCCAAACTTATATGGATTCATGTGATATTTCTTATTACATATTTCAAACGAATTAAAAAAAAAACAACAAACGAAGAAAAATAATATTTATTTTAAAGCAATTTAATCACCAATAAATAAAAATTAAAACGGTAAACTCTTGATAATAAACTGAAACTACTTGTTTGTTAAAATTGTTTTTATTTATGTTTTATAATAATCAGTGTAACCACCCCTAGCCCATATGCAAACTTCAATTCGCGTTCGCATGCTCCTAAACAAATTGTCAATATTGTGTTGTGGCAGGTTGTTCCATTCTTCAAGAGCAGCTTGTACTAGCTTACTTACAGTGTTTTGTGGATTCTCCCGTGAGCTCTAATTCTTCTTTTAAGCATATCTCACAATGGCTCTATATGGTTTAAGTCGGGTAAGTAAGCAGGCCACTCCAGAACAGTGATATCTTTTGCTTCAAGTATGTCTGTAATCACTCTGCGGGTATGTGAAGGCGCATTATCATGCATGGAAATTAAATTTTCTCCCATTGCACCTCTCCAGAGCTTAACTGGACTAAGAATTAGGTTGGCGAGGTGCTATGTTTTTTCGACTTTGTTTTAGTGAATAGAATCTTGGACCTTGAATGCGACATCAATGAAAAAACTGGAATCATTCGAGCTGTGGGTGTATAGAAGAATTCTAAAAATATCGTGGACAGAACACGTCATAAACAAAGAGGTTCTGAGAAGGATGAATAAAGAAATAGAACTTTTAAATACAATTAAAACAAGAAAATTGGAATAGCTCGGACATATTACACGTGAAGAGAAATACACCTTCCTCCAACTGATTATGCAAGGAAAGATCAAAGAGAGGCGTAGAATGTCCTGGCTGCGCAGCCTGAGAGAGTGGTACGAATGTACATCAAATGAACTTTTCAGAGCAGCCGTCTCAGAAGTCCGAATAGCTATGATGATTGCCGACCTCCGCTGCGGAGATGGCACTTGAAGAAGAAGAAGAGCCTAACTACAAGTTCTAGAATCAAATTAACATACCTACGAACTGTTAAAGTTGGTTGGATGGAAATTAATTTTTTAGTTTTTCTTCTGATCACATTGCCTCGTCAGAACATTACACGTCCTCCTTTATATCCGTGAACAGATCTGGCAAAATCCTGATTTCGTCTGAAAAGAACACATTTCGTCGATTTCCAATGTTTCAGTTTTGGTGTTGAAGACAAGAATTTAAGCGATCAATAAGCGGGAACACGTAACGATCTACTGCTGTATAGTCCTTGCTGTCTTTTTCTTATCGTTTTAACTGAAACACTTACACTTGTAGCTTCCAAAAGTTACCTTTGGAGCAGTGGGTGAGAAATTGCTGGATCTCTTCTAGCTACTTGGAAAATGAAACGATCGTGGCGAGCGATTGTTACTTTTTGGCGACTTTGTCTTAGTCTATTCTTATGCATTACTAATTCCAGATACCTATCATAAGTTTTTAACACAACGCCTTGTGTTACGCCTACCCCTGCCGCTATGTCTCTCTGAGACATAGCGGCAGGGGTCGAACTTTTGAATACCTTGCATAGCTTGCTCAACAGGACCAATAATCTTTCCCCTTTGCACATGCGTTAACCCCACAAAAGGCATATTTTCGTTTTTGAACGCAAAAGTAAGTTTATTTATTTTAGTTTAATTTACAACTAAAGCAAATAATCTAAATGTACCGAGCTGTGTTATTTGATTGTTTTATCGGTTTGTAAATTTTCAATAAAAACCTTTATTCTTCTCAACAATAACTTAACAAATCTCAAGTTGTGATTGCATGGTGAAGAAATGCATGGTGATTCCATGAAATGCATGGTGATTCCATGAAATGCATGGTGATTCCATTGCAAGTTTGGTTGTGTGTAGCGTAAGGAATGAGAGACGGAGAAGACGAAGAATTCTATTTAATTTATTACGAAAGAGTAAATCTTGTGAATATCATGCTGCAAAAAAGATTGAAGTACTTTTATATACTAAATGTTGTTTTGTTATTAAAGTATTTCGATGTATCCTGGTCAAATTTTTAATGAATCGTAAATTTGAGTTTTTTGACATGAAGTCAATTTTCAACTAACCTATTTGGTTTGGGGTTTTTTGACACAAAACCATTAATTATCACTATTGATTTTACTTAAAAATTTGATGCCTTCATTCTCAGGAAAAATGTGTAATCAAACAAATCCACTTGAATATTTTAGTTATGTATTTAAAAATAAATATCAATTACCATTTTTCTAATCTATAAGACTAATCTATATTCATTATTTTATTAATGTGTCAAGTTGACCCTGAAACTGGCATTCAACCGTTAAAAAATAAAAAATAAAAAATAAATTTACGGCTTATGATTCATTTTTAATTCAGATCAATCGATATTAAAATTAATAGTAGGCTGAATTCAATATTCAAAAAGTCAGTATTCAAAAGTGATGAGAAAGTTTCGGTCTTTATTACACTATTTTCTTGTGGCAAGAATCAATAAGTTTTGAAGTAGAAAATTCCTTTCGTTCTATTATAGAGCAATCACTGTTTATTCTACATTGCTTATTTATTTATGACATAATAGAGATATTATAAATTGGTTTTGTTTTATCTCAGTGGCGGGTGGTGATAATATTGTTCAGGGTAACGCTGATTCCAGAATACTAAAAAATAAATAAGTACTTATCAAACCCCTAATTTTTAAACTGAAACTTCTGTTTTTATCGAAATTGAACTTTTCTATGAACTTTTCGTTGAAATACTAACCTTCTCAAACTAAGGTTGTTTCTAATCTTTGTCTGTCTTTCTTCCGATTTTGTATTCCTTAGAAAAGTATTGATCAATTTCAAAGTAGAGAAACCTCTTTCAGTTTCTGCAGTTGACATTGCCATCAGAATATTTGTCAACTTCGGCTATTTGAAGAAATATTATAACACATCCGTTAAAAACAAATTAATAAAAACTTTTTAGCGCAAAAGATATCCTTATATCTATATTTCATTATTTATAAGACAACAGCGCAAATAGCAAACGGAGTTAGCTGCAAAACGTCAGAAGAAAGCTTGCAACTTCAAATATCTGTAGATATTTTATTTTTAAATTGGTATTTCTTATAAACAAAAGGAATTTGGGTATGATTTTCTTAAAGTTTAAAAGTTCGATAAAACTTCGAAATAAATATAAAACGATCGATAAAACCTCGATATAAAGTTCGAAATTAAAGTTCGATAAGCGACAAGAAATTAATTTTTTATTGTATCTACTGATTTTAACAACCAGACCAATTTGGTATTAAAACGTTTTAAGCTCAGAAATTTGAATTGTATTTAAATGACATTAATACCAACAGATTCTGCAATAGCCTTGGTTTTAGTGCAAGATAGTTGTAGCCAATATTATGCAGCCCAGTCGCTAGGTGTAAGTCACTGTGTTGTTCAAGGAGCCATTCAGCGGTTTAATCAAAACGGCAACTACGCTACAAAGTCAAGATCAGGCCGTCGGGGGACAACCGTATGATCGATTTTTGGTTTTTTTGTGTTTAAGCAATAGACGTCTAACTTCAATTGAGCTCGCAAATTGCCTGAACCCAGTACGAAATGTGGTTGTAAATAGATGCACCGCGGTAATCATCAACGACTTCATAAAGCGAATTTATTAGTCCACAACTGAGGAGCGTCCACACAAAACTACACATGTCCACTTAAAGTAGTCTCGAAATGTTACAAAAACTTTTTGCACAATGGAAAGTAATTTTTATTTGACGAAAATGTCAGTAAGTATACTTACGTGCACACTGATTTGAATACAGTTGTAATTACTTTTTTTTGTTTGATAAGGAATGAAAAATAGTTATTTTTAATTTGGACATGTGTGGTTTTGCTCAGACAGTATGGACATGTGCAGTTTTGACTGGACTGAGTGACGGACATGTGTTATTTTGAACAGTTTATTGGTAAAATACACGAAATTGTTATTAGTATGCAGAAAATCAAAGAAGAATAAATCATTTTACATTATAAAAATAAACAATAAACTTCAATATTTATATGTGAAACTTTCCGCAGTCTACTTCCAAGCAATCGCATGTCTCTTCTTCATCGACATATGAATTTCCATAAACAATGTTTTTAAAAAATGTCAGCTTTGGTAAATCTTCCCATTTAATTTTTTTTTCATCGTTATTATACTGTTTTTCCAACAATTGCTATACGTCTTTTTTCTTTTCTTTCGCAATTTCGTTTCCAATTGACAGCTGTGTTAACTTGAATGTACTTTCACTTTTGCCTCTTTTTACTGAGCATTGATATGGATCTAGTTGGATTTAAAATCTATAAAATTCGGAACCCCTGTACTTAACTGTTGTAGTATTGTTTTTTGTAGTAAACTTTTTGAGTTCAATGCGTTTAAAATTTTTTATTCCTGGAATTTTGTTGTACAGATCATCCGTTATGTTTTTTATATCGTATAAAAACCAATCCTTTCCGAACATCATAACATTTCCGATATTACAGTAAACCTAATTGTATTCTTCCACACTTGTCTTTGTGTTTCAATAATTTCTCAACCCTTCTAAATGTGGGTTTGCTGGAAGGTAGCTATGCCCTCTAACTGGAAAATGTATTATTATAGTTTTGACTGACGCAGGAGATTCTAAAAGCCAGCAGGCCAAAATATGCATTATATACGAATTTTATTTTGGCCACAACAACCATCACAAAAAAGTCGTATTTCCTTACAATTTGTTAAATCCAAAGAGCGTAAATGGTGTATTAAGGTTTGGCTTGCGACTCGTCCCAAGTATAAAATGATGGATGTTGACTGTTCATTCCAACACAACAAAATGCCTATAAGTTAATCTGCCGTAAGTAAAACGCATCTTGGATTGGAGTTTTCGGAAGTGGATGAACCTGCTGCAAATCAAAAGCGAACGAAATGCTTTTTGGAGGAGACTCTTTCGCTAATTCGTAAAATGCATTAGCACGTAACTTATGAATTCGTAAATCGGTCAACGTTTTTGTTCTTTTTTTCACCTGTTTCTTTACGTAAAGTGTGCTTTAAATTAAGACAAGTACCACTACATCGCAATCTGGGGACTTAAAACCAATATTAAAGTTTTGGTAGAATAATTGTTTGAACATAATAATTCACTCATAATAGGCTCACTTTATAGTCGCCGTGCGCATTATTGTACATTTGAAAAAGTTTGTTGATATTTAAGTCACACGCCAGATAAATCGTGAAGATTTCTTACGATTATAATGACTTTCAGTTGCTGGAATTGAAGCTATAAATTCTTTAACTTTGGTTTTTTTGTCAACGTTTTTTCGTGAAATTCTATCCCCACCACGTCTTTCTTTAGGTACCTGTCCTCTTTCGAGGAATATGGTAACTGTGCGTAGTCGACCAGCAGAAATATTTAAAGCAGCCATAATAAACTTTTTACACACCGGCACTGTCTTACCTTTTGTACGGAAATAATAGAAGGCATGAAATGATTTAGGTTTAACATTATTTTCCTCTGTGTTATCCCTTCCACGTCTCCTCTGGGGTGGACACACTGAGACAAAATGGCTCAATTTCTGGTCTTGATCAATTTTATTGAAATATCCATAAAGTTTTTCCCTCTGTATTCTAATTTCTTCTAGCGAAACTAAATTGCAATTTAAGTTTTTCCAGTTATGATTACAAGGACGTTCGAATCTCTTCATTCCAGTGTCATTGTTGATATACTTTTAATGAACACGCATATTAAAATTTAGTAATCGAACAAAAACAACGTATTTGAAACGAAATAATTGTACGCTGCGTGCTAACGCAAATAGGTTAGCCACAGATACAAAACGTGGAGATATCATATTTTTTTTTTGTAAACAAGCACTTTAAAATATTATAAAGGATTAGTATTGCCCTCTATGACCGAGTATCCGCACACAAAATAGGTAAAAAAGTCTAATATAGAAAACTTTGATTTGTGGACATGTGCTGTTTTGAAAAAGAATTTGCACTAGTCCATATTATGAACTCATGGACATGAGCAGTTTTGGTCGAAATATACAATGAAATTACACGATTAGGACATGTGCTGTTTTGCTCGGATATGTATATCTTCCTATGTGTTTAATACGGGACAAGATGTATTTTGCTTGATTCTGACCTTATCTTCTTTTCATTTTCACTTAATGATGGACATGTGTCGTTTTGAATAGGCGCTCCTCAACTGTCCGTGAAATACCGCAGAGTTAGACTTGCTTTTCCAACGGAACACGAAAAGTGGAATTACGCAGATTAGAGTAATCTCTTTTTCTCGAATGAGTCCAGGTTTTGTTTGAGGTTGAGAAATAATCTGGAGAAGACAAGGAGAACAATTTGCACAATGAAATATCGTCGGCAGAATGACCTGTCAAGGAGGCTCAGTTATGGTTCAGGCTGATACAAGTTCTGATGCGTAATTCTTGTAGGTGTAGATTCTATGTCAGGAGCAAGGTATATAACAACCATTTTAGATGAGCATGGGGTACCTACCTTTTGCACAATTCATAGCACCTAATTTTATTTTTATGGACGATAACGCGCGTCCCCACAGTGCTAAAATCGTCAAAGAATATTTCTTAGAAGACGTCGGGATTATCCGTATAAATTAGACAGATTCCAGCCCCGATTTCAATCCAATTGAAAATTTATGGGGTACACTGGAAAGACGAATTTAAGTTCGGCTTAATCCATCCAAACCGCCATCCAAACAACTTGCCTGAGCTTAGTACGGCTCCTCAGACAGTATGGGACGAATTGGACCAACTTCGAGTTCAAAAGTTAATTACCACAATGCCAAGACGTATGCAGGCTGTTATAAGGGCCTGAACAGGAAATACAGCGAATTGAAAAGTGTGTGTCCATTCTAGTCAACACTTTCAAAAGCAAATAATCCTTCTTGGCCTTGTACATATTATCAAGATTGTTGATATTTATGTGTAACTAATTAAAATTTAAGTACCTACCTATTTATTTTCAAGTAAACCAATTTAAAATGTAATTTAAAGTTTATACAAAAGTAAGTAAAAACAAAGTTGTTTTATCCAAATTGCAATAAAATGCCACTTTAATTTAAGTTCATATTTGGCTAATACAATCCTGGTAATTATTGTCAAATTTGTGTCAAATTACACAAAATTATTATTCTTGACATGACAAAAACTCAAGACTACGCCAACTGAACTAAGGTTCGGAGAAAAACCGAACCAAAAACTAGGTTAAGTTAAATTATGAATCTGTATTTAAATAAAAACAAATGTACAAAACGTTTCATTAAAAACTCACCTTTAGCGAAAAGTTGTCGATCTCAGTCCGAAATATATTAACCACTCCGCGTACATCCACCTACAAACCAAATCTGGAATGACGTCGGGCGTAGGAACCTTTTTATAAATATATTTACTATGTCGACAGAACTACTAGCGCGGTAACGGTCCTGAATCCTTCACTTAACAGAAACACCATGCCCAAAATCGATAACACAAATATTAATATCTTCGCACTATAAGCATTCTGTGATTTAAACTCTAGGGAAAACTATAACCTAAAAGTTCTAAAATGGCCGATAATATTTTCAGTTAAATGGAGCCCGGTGTAGTGAAAATTGCGGATGATGGTGATTTCGATATGTTGAAGAGATTAGTCGACGAACACACCGAGTGGAAGTTGGAATACGATAAAGGAGAGCAAACCAAGGTAAGTGTTATTCAATTTTATATTTTTTATGTGAGCATTTCGCGCCTAATAGACTGCAGTCTTTCCGTTTTCCCATTATCGCAACATGGGATTATAGACCATGCGGTTGGTTTCTGCATTTCGTAACAAGTTGAACGCAAAGGCTGGGTAGCGCTCTGTCGAAAACCCTTATTAAAATAGCTTTAAAAAGATTATTCTAGAGAATAATTCCAAAAATATAAGTATTTATAATTTACCTGGTTATCCTGCAAAGGAATATATTTTGGATGAAGCCGACCGTTACTTGATGGAAGTTCATTTTATCCAAGAATAAAATACTGAAAACTTTTATTTTCTACACTTTCCCAGAAATTTATTACAATTTATTTTCGTTACGGCTGTTTCAGCAGAGTGCCTTTCTTTACTGATATATTTTTACTATGCGTCTAAACTTTAAGTCTTTATCTAAATAAGTTAAGGAAGGGAGCGCTGTTTGTCCAAGTTTTGTTCATTCAGAATTATTCCTGTATTTTTTAATTTAATAATTTCTGTAGATTCTAATAAGATGGCCTTTATTTTGAATATGGACAATATGAAATTGGTCATTGAAACAATGATTATGATCTAGAAGGTGAAGTGCGTTCGTAGCATCTATTTTTCTATTATTGAAAGCTCTTTTGTGTTCTGCTTTACGTTTGTTACAAATTCTACTAGTTTGACCGATGTCAGTTTTTGTGAGGTTGTTACATGTAAATTTGTTTACACCACTGTCTTTTGGCTCTTGTCGTTCTTAATATATCTGCTTGGGTTATTGTTTGTTCTGAAAGCTGTATTATAATATATAAAGTGTAGAAAGAAAAAACGATCATTAACTATATTTTACGAGGTATTCGAGATAATGTACGGCAGCCACATTTCACACGCTTTGGGCGATTAGAGCCTTTAGGCATTTAGAGTCCATAGCTTCATATGTTACTGCTTTTAACAAATGGACTGAAAATGCGTCCCTTTGTTTGTCTAATCACAAATCGTCTTTTGGTTTTTCTTTTGAATGTCCTGTTCATCTCTTCCTTCCGATGTAATTGTAAGACCTAAGTATTTGTGATCTGACGTATGTTTAATAATTGCGTCATTATCTAATTGAAAAATATGGACTAAAAATGAATATAAAAAAGACCAAATACATGATAATAACAAAGAAAACAAATATACCAACAAACATACATTTGGGAAATGTACCGATAGAAAGGGTTGATAAATACAAATACCTAGGAACTTGGATCTCAGACAATAATGATCAAACAACCGAAATAAGAGTCAGGAGAGAAATAGCAGAAATGCGTTTGTAAAAATGAAAACAATTCTCTGCAACTAAGACCTTAGATTAGTACTGAGAGTAAGAGCACGAGATACTACGTGTTTTCGATACTGCAATATGGACTTGAAAGCTGGACATTAAAGCAAGAACACATAAATAAGTTACCTACAGTCCTTTGAAATGTGGTGTTACAGGAGGATGCTTAGAATAGCATGGACACAAAAGAAAACTAACACCAGAAGTATTGCGAGAAATGGGCAAAGAATGCGAAATAATAAGCACATTAAAAATAAGAAAGTTACAATATCTTGGACACGTAATGAGGGGACATCGATATGAGCTGCTAAGGCACAGGGAAAGATAAGAGGAGGAAGGAGTATAGGAAGAAGGAGAGTGTCGTGGTTGAAGAATTTAAGGGACTGGTTTAAATACAGTTCTATAGAACTCTTCAGAGCAGCAGTAGATAGAGTAATGATTGTGATGATGATATCCAACCTCCGATCGGGAGACGGCCCTTAAAGAAGAAGATCTAATTAAAACTCCTGTCCTTGTCCTCTAATTATCGTATATTGCGTTTTTCCAGGTTTATTTCTAATCTCTACTTTGTGTATTCTAGCATTAGTTTTCTAAATATGTAACTTATATCAACCTGTTCTTATATCATCGGCAAAAAGTACACATATGTGCAGCTTTTCTAGGCTTTTTCTAGGCTGTTGGAGACAAAATAAAGCTTGCAATGATATTCGCAAACATTCGTCACGAAGAGGCACGAAGAAGTTTAGGCCAAGTGGAGAAATCTAGTATTTGATTGTGTACCTCTGGATTCGTATAAAACACAACGAATATACTTCTTCTTTTTCCTCTTTATAAGCAATTCTGCTTGTTCATTGGCGGATTAATACCTTTTTGAAAGGTTGTCACTCCATCTTTTGCGCGGTAGTCCGATACTTCTGCCGATTGGTGACTTATCTGTTGCTATTTTGACGACACGGGTCTCCTCCATTCTGCTTATGTGGTTATTCCATTCTTTTTTTCTATTTTGTTTCCATTCATTTATACACTGTAAGTGACATTTTCTTCTAATGTCTTCACGTGTCTTTCGATCTCTCAGCGTATTTTCTGTAATTCTTCTCAGTACTGTCATTTCTGCCGTTTCCAGTAGCCTTTGCGTTGTGGCTGTGTCGGGTCTTGTTTCTGAGGGTTATGTCATTATTGGTCTTACACTGACTTTATAAATTCTTGACTTCATCTCAGTGTCAATGTGTCTGTTTCGCCTTATAGTGTTATTAAAGCATCCTGCCAGTCTATTTGCGTTTTGTAGTTGATCTCTCACTTCTTTGTCCAAGTCTCCATAGCTAGACAGTGTAATTCCCAGGCATTTTATTTCCATTACTTGTTCAATATTGATGCCATCAATTTCTATTTTACATCTGGTTGGTTCTTTGCTGACTACTATTGTTTTAGTTTTCTGAGATGAGATAGTCATGTTAAATTCTTTTGCTCTTATGTTAAATCTGTGGACCAATCTTTGCAGACTATCGTCATCTTGGGCTATCAATATTGCGTCGTCTGCGTAACACAGTATTTTAATTTCTTTGTTTCCCATTCTGTATCCTCTTTCTTTTTTAACGGTTTTGATGATTTCATCCATGATCAAATTGAAGAGCATGGGGCTCAATGAATCCCCTTGTCTTATTCCGCTGCCTATTTCTATAGGTTCTGTAAGTTGTCCATCTATTCTGACTTCCATTTTGTTGTTTTGGTAGATGTCATCGATAGTTTTTATAATATTTAGGGGAACTTCTCTATTATACAGAAGATGGATTACATCTTTGAGTCTTACTCTGTCAAACGCTTTCTTTAGGTTAATCAGACACAGAAATGCTGGTCTATTATACTCTAGTGATTTCTCAGTAATTTGCTTTATAACGAATATTGCACCTGTACATGATCTTTCACTACGAAAACCCTGTTGTTCATCGCCTAAACTTATCCTCTGATTTATTAGCACTTTTAAAATTTTAGTTATAAGTTTTAGCGTAGTATTTAACAAGTTTATACCTCTGTAATTTTCAGGCTGTTTTTTATCTCCTTTTTTAAATAGTAAAATTAGTTCGCTCGTTCTCCATTCCTCCGGTATCTTATTGTGTTTTATAATAATATTATTAATTAATTTTGTTAATTTGTGTGTCATTGCTGCTCCATAATATTTCAGTAACTCGTTTGGTATCCCGTCTTTACCTGCTGCTTTTCTGTTCTTCAGGTTTTCAAGTATTTTCCGAACTTCCTCTACATTTATATTAAGTTCTTCATTTGTGGTAATTTCTGGTGTTTCCGGTTATAGTGCGTTTGTTCTTCTGCATATAGCTTTTTTAGGTAGTCAATCCACGTATCCTTTTGTATGTGTTTTGGTTCTATTAGTTCCTTTATCTCCGTTCTTTGACCTCTTATGAAGCGCCATATTTCCTTTTGTAAACCGTAAAAATCATGTTCCATTTCTTTCGAAAAGCATTCCCAGTGATCATCTTTTATTTTTCTTACAAGTGCATGTGTTTCGTTTCTAATTGTCTCATAATTATGGTATCATCATCATTATCAGTAGCTCGACAACCTTTTCTGGGTCCTGGCGTGTTCTAATAATTATGGTATGCCTCTTGTGTTTTGGTTGACAGTTGGATGTATTTCAGGTAAGCTTTTTTCTTTCTTTAGATTTTTCCTTCACTTCTGTACAGAACCATGGAGTTCTTCGCCTTGGAAACGATTTATTTTTATTTATATTTCTTTCACCAAGAACTTCCTTGGACGAGGCTAAGATATTAGACTTAATTTATGACCAGCTTTCTTCGACTCACTTTCTGTGATATATGTATTTCTGATTTTTACGATTATTCTTTTTTGGAGTAGGTATCTTGTGGAGTCATCCTGTAAGCTTTCGACTTTTATCTTTGTAGTGTATTCTGGTGTTTTGTTATCACATATATGTTTTTCATTCGGATTTTGCACAATACCATTTCCTATTTCTGCTGATGTAAGTGCTCTTACATCCAAGATTTGAGCGGACTGTAACTCTCTATTCGACAGAATATAGTCTATCATAGATCTTTTTCCTCTACTGTTTTGAAAAGTGTATTTTTATTGTTCTTTGTGAGGGAAAAATGTATTATTAATACGTATCTGGTTTATGTTGTAGAGGTCCGTCAGAAGGTCTCCGTTTTCATTTCTGATATTTTCGTTATATCGCTGTTTTATTCCTGGAACTATATCATTGCGAACACGAGCTTTAAAATCACCCATAATGATTATATGTTCATCATTTGGGGTCTCGTTGATTACAGTCTGAAGGTGTTCGTAGAAGTTTTCCCTTGTGGTGGTATCTCTGTTGTTCTCTGGTGCATAGATTGCTATCACATTCAGAGGTTTGACATCCAGTTTAACTTTTACATTTACTATTCTTTCAGAGGTATATTTACATTCTTGTACTTGGTGTAAAAAATTTTTGTGTACCAACAGGGTGACTCCATTGGCTCCGCAAGCTCTTTTGTAATATTCTGCTCTCTTGTGTTTAGAGACTTTACGTTCCAAGTACCGATGCGAAGTGTATTTCTCGTTTTCCATAAATTCGTTGACCACTTTCTCGCGTTAGTCGTCGTAATGAAATCATTCCTGTTCCGAGACATAATCCTGTTTCTATAAGCTGTATGGTTTTAAAGTCTATCAATAGGGTACTAACCTGCCTGTAGACCCCCTCCTCCTTTATCCAGGCTTGAGACAGGCAACAGTTCTGTCGAGCTACTCAATCCACCCAACAAACTGCAGGCGGAGAAGCAATTATACACTAATATACTAATTTCGGTTCTCCCCACACGATCTAATAAATATCTACGAGCGAATTCTAAACAAAATTTCTAAACAAAAGCCAGATCAACCCTAATCCAACTTTTATAATTAAAGACTCCACGCATAACGAATATCATAAACACGCAATTGGCATCTTCAGGTTGGCCCTCCTGATCGGGAAACTACACCTAATTGAACTACCTATTCCGTTTCTAAGAATTATGCATTCTTATATATTGCTGACCAGATAGTTACGGAAAGCTCGAAAGCAGAAGTGGAAGATCAAGTGAATAGAACAAATAGAGCCCCAGGTTACCTGAATAAAACAATATGGAGAAATTAAATTATCGGGAAAGAAATGAAAGACAGAATTTACAAAAGTCATTCGACCAATAATGTCATACGCGGCAGAAACACGACTTGACATAGAGAGTACAAAAAGAATCTTAGAAATAGCAGATATAAAAGCTCTTTAAAAAATGATGATAAGACACTATGGGAGAGCTAGAAGTACAGATATACGACGTAGATGCAAGGTGTAGAACATCAATGACTGGGCACGAAATAGAAGAGTAGAAAAGAATAAAAAAATAGACGGTTCCCAATAGGAAGACGATCAGTAGAAAATCACAAAAACGATGGAACGACAACTTATTGGAGTTACATTGAAAAACAGACAGAGTCATGTCTATATAAAACGAAGAAGATATATAAACAATACAAACTTTTGTACATTATAATTAGTGTCAAATTATAATGATATTATAAATAACCTACCCATTTTACATAATCTTTATAATTTTTATAATTTATATAGTGCACGATCCGCTCGCTATCCCAAAATCTTTCGTGCGAGCTATCTTGATAATAATATCATCACCTACTATATAATTATGGAAGAAACTGGAACATTTCAACCTAAATACATAACGAATAGACTCAATTAGTGTTGGGAAAATCGATACACTTTTCTTGACGTCCTTCAGTAATGAATCTTCGCATTGTTTATCAGAACAAGCGATTAATTTATTGTGGTTGATTATTTATAAATATAATGATAGTCCCTAAATAGAAATCGTATTAAATATATATTATTGCATTAAAAACTAAATCTCAAGATAATTAAGATCGATGTGGTATTGAGTTAGTTCAAATATACTGACGGATTGGTTTCGTTGCATATGGGGTGTTGATATTTTTAACAGTCAACCCAGAAATATTTCTGGACTTTAAAATTAGAGGGTGCTTGATGAGTTTTGAGGGTAAATAACTGGAATAAATCAAGTAAAAACAACAATTCTGCTGAAAAATGCAGATAAATGAATATAGAACAAAAACTGAAAAGATGGACTGAATATTAAACTTATTTAGACAAGATAATACAACTGATAATTTGAGTATGTATTTAGAAAAAGGGGGTATCCATATTGAAGAAGAAAATCGAATATGCAATTAAAAATATTGTAAATGGCAAAGCAAGCGAACTCATGTTGATGCCCTGGATAAACTAGTTCGGGAATATTAGTTCAAGATATCTTATCGGCGATGGCCTCTTGCGCTCATCTTATGGCATCCACTACAGCCTAATTCGAACCCTGGCCTCCCTCATCAAAACTCTTCATCCGTTACGGTCAGTAGCCATTCTCCTACACAATCGACTGCCAAGGAGATTTCTCGATCTTCCAATAGGTCTCTTCCCCTGCATTCTTGCATTCAACAGTTTTTTTGGAAGCCTCTTTTCTTCCATTCTAAATACATGGCCTGCTCATTGAAGACGCTGTAGGCGGACATACTGAGTAAAGGCGGTTCTTTATATATATATATATATATATATATATATATATATATATATATATACATATATATATATATATATATATATATATATAAAATAATACAACTCGTGACAAAATTCTACAGCGAACTATACAAAGCCCTCATCATAGATGAATTATCAAGTGTTTTTCTTATTATTTAATTTTTAGTTCTCTTCCGCCCGCTATCTATCCACTTGTGCTACTGTGTGAGGAATATCTCACGAAATCCTAAATTTTCGTTTACTTAAAAGCGGTTAATTCCGGAGTTTGACCTAGTATATAGATACTTGATTTTATAAGTGGTGCACCATATTCACAAATATTGATATTAATTTCTGGGTTCAACTTAATATGCCAATTAATTTGACCCCATAAATATCATTTATATTAAATTCGAGTGGCAATTGTCATTAGCAGTACATATAGTGCAGTACAGGGAAAAAACAAACTAAGTCAAATTTTATGATTTTGAATGTATAACAATTTTTTTTAAGTATATTTTTTGCACAAACAGTTTTATGTCTACAAAAACAGTAAAACAAAACTGAACTGAAAAAAAAAATGATTTAGTCTGATTACTTTAACTAAAAAAAAATAATAGTTCCATTATTATAAGAAAATAACAAGATTCACTGGCTCAATTTTGGTTTTCTGATTAATGATTTCCATATTCTTATTATTTTCCAAATAAGAATGACCTCTAGCCTCTAATAGGAAAACTTACTTTAATACGGTCAGATAGCCAAGCGGGTAAGGCGCCCGACTCTCATTCGCTTCACTGTCGTATGGTTAAGTGGATGTGCGTTCAAGCTATGGCTCGGTGTACATAAAAATAAAAAGGGCTAACGCAGCAGTTTAAAATTCTAAAACAAATCTGCGGCTTAGACTAGAACATGCTGGTGTCTGATCGGCCTATGGTTTAGTAGTACGGCAAGAGATAAGGGCTTGCGGCTCTGTGATACTCCTCCATAGATCCCTACCGAAGAGCGTGGCGCCTAATATACCGTCGTTACGCCAGTTATCTCGTAAATTGCTAGTCATAATTGTACAAAATTTGAGGTACACCTATTTTGGAATACGGAGATTTCATATTTGATATTTCCAATGTTGCCAGATTTGCCATTTCTCTTATATTATTAGTATTTTTGGTTTTTCAAATTCATCACCCTGTATATTCAGTCATTATTGGAATCTCCTATTCAATTTTTTAACTCCTATGAGTTTAAGCATATGTAACACTTATGATTTTATGTAGTCTGGAAGGTCTTAAATACATAAAACAAAAGTCTAACAACGCCTAATTGTTTCAATAATTTTTTTAATACTAACTATTACTAATAACCAACTACTTTAAAACGTAACAATTGATAGATTACAACATTTTTTAACATAATGGTTACTTTATCTAGTGTTTAAAATGTGCTCCATTTGAGAGTTAACAGTACCTTAATTGATGGTAAAATGCGTCTACCACATTTCTCCATGATTGTCTAGAAATTATTCGAGATTCATCGATAATTCGTCGCCTTAGCTTTGCAAGACTTGCTGGTTTAGCTTCGTAAACTGAATTTTTCAAGTATCCCCAATAAAAATAATCTTTAGGATTGAAATCAGGTGAACGTGGATGCCATTTAATTCTACCTCGTTTACCAATCCATCGTCCGGGAAATATCACATCTAAATAACGCCGAACATTTACACCAAAATGAGCTGGAGCTCCATCTTGCTGAAACCATATCTGATGAAAATTGGCCGCAAACAAGTTTCTCAGTGTAGGTACAATTTCATTTCTAAGTAACATTTCGTAACTGTCTGACGTTAAATTTCCTTCGATAAAAAATGGCCCAATTAACTGAGTACCGACTATACCTAACCATACGTTTAATTTTTGTGGTATTTGAGTATGGTTTTCACGCATCCAGTGTGGATTTACGTCACTCCAGTACCTTAAATTGGGTCGATTTACACTTTCACACAGTGTAAAGGTTGCTTCATCGAAAAAACATATTCGGTTAACAAAATTTTCATTATTTTCAGTTTTATCCATCATTACCTCAGTAAACTCTAATCTACGATCGAAGTCATCTTCACTTAATTCTTGCAATAAGTTAATTTTGTATGATTTAAATTTATTCTGACGTAATACACGTAAGACTGAACAACGACCTACATCATGTACTTGTGCAACCCTGCGCTTGTGCACTTGAACCTTTTTATAATATGAAAATACAATAAAAAATCGATGAGAGATAACCCAGGACGGACTGTCACTCACTTCCAGGTAAAAAAACTTTAATAGTGCATAGCTCAAAGCTGCGACTCCATCAAATGCAAAAAGTTCTTTTAAACAAACTAGAATACATCCGTTTAATCCAGATGTTTTTGAAGACTGAAAATTTTCTGCTGCTTCAGCAACAGATAAGGAGTTGGAAAACATATCTAATAAATCACAATTCATAAATTTAAATAGCAAAGAACCGCAAACTGACATTGATGCTGGATGCGCTTGATGTCGTCTGACCACCCTGTTGAAGGACGTCCTCGATTACGATAAGCATCGTGTCTAGGTCTTCAATCTAAAATTCTCTTTGTCCATCTTCCATCTCTGACTTTGGCAACATGTCCTGTCCAGTTCTATTTCGGCGTTGTAATTCTTTTAACAGCGTCCGTAACATCAGTTTTCCTTCTAACTTTTTGATTTGAAACTCTGTCTCTAAGGGATATATTCAACATTGACCTCTCCAATGCTCTCTGGGCTACTTTTATCGTATTGATTACTTTTCTGGTAAGGGTCAATTTTTCTGCTCCATACGTTAGAACTGGAAGTACACATTGATCAAATACCTTTTTTTCAAGTACATGGGAATATCTGATTAAAAAACTTCCCTCAGTTTTCCGTAAACTGCCCATGTTAGTCTTATTCTCCGGTTAAACTCTGTTGTTTGATTGTCTCTTACTAATTTAATCTCGGGGCTTAAATACTTATAAGTATAAACTTGTTCAATTTGCGTGCCATTAGTTGAAATGTTTTTGACCAGTACCAGGTTGGTCATGTATTGTGTTTTGGAAAAGGTAATTCTTAGAACTCCTGTACAAGAGCATGATCTACCCGGTCTGCAATATACTACCCATTTATGTTAACTCCAAATATTTTCCCAATATTTGTTTCTCATGGAACTCTAATAAAGAATAGTTTAGGAGCGATGTTATCAACGGTGGTACCAAAGATGGTATCAACAGCACCTCAGATATAGAAGAAATCAAGGAAACCAAAAAAGAAGTATTAGAAAGAGAGCAAAAAACAGGAAAAGCAGCCAGAAGAAAAATTGATAAACTAAGAAAAGAAGATAATCCTGAGGAAGTTATGTATGAACAAAACGATAATGGTGAGTCAGATGCAGCATTTTCGGTACTGCAACGAACTATTCTCGATCTCGTCCTAAAGAAATCTGGCTAAAGTACCAGAATTGCAATGGCTGGTGTCTCTCGAAATATGCTGATGTTCCTAGGTCAACAAAAACTTTTATTTGTGACGTTTATCAACCAGAAGTATTTCGTAAATGTAAGTTTTTTTAATTCAACTGTATTTTAATTGAAAAATATTAAGTTATTTTATTTATAAAATCTAATTTCTAAAATTTTAAAGGGGGTCATCATTAGAACACATGTGCCTATGACGGCCTCTTCATTTTTTAATATTTTGGTGTTTTAATTTAAACTAAGAGTAAATAATAAAGTTTATTATGTAGCAATGTAAACAAAATATTATAACATAATTTTTCACCAAAGCTTGTTTTTTTAGTTGGACTGGTGATCAAGTTTGATCAAAAAAGAATAGGAGTGGGCATCATGAGTTACCTTCCCCAGCTATTCTTGTCCTTGCAATTTTAATTCCATTGTGATTATTGTCTCGTTTACCGCGGACCAGTTCTTTATATTTTTCACGTAGATATATTTTCCTGATTGCTGGAAATCGCTGGAAATTGCTGGATTCTGGAAACTCCAGCTTTTGCTTGAGTCTTCAATTGATATCTCAACTCAGTTGATAATTACATAATAGTAAATGAGTTGATTGAGGGATTCAGGGGCAGAGGCAAATGCAAGTTCCGCCAGTACATTGTTAATAAACCTGCCAAATATGGCACAAAAATTTACGCTTCTTGTTAATTCAAGAATGGTTTGTACACACAGCTATGGAATTTGTGCAGGCAAACAATCCACTTTTTCGAATGAACTAATAAATGATTAAAATGTTAAATATAATCTAACACAGTGGGTACCAATGGCCAAAAATTTAAAAGCAGTACCGATCGTAAGTTATTTAGCTGCACTGCTTTATTTCATAATCACTTAATATATTCATTATTTGCTTATATCAACATCGAAATAGTTTTGAGTTATTATTGCAGGTTAATTGTAGTATACATTTATATTTGTGTATTGGTGGCAATTATACTTGTACTAATAAACTGGTATAGATGTAGTTATTCATATTGCGGTACCTTTGTATGTACAAAAATGATACCCATTCATGGTAATATGTGCCATACCTATTGAGGCGCCATCTATTCGCTGCATTATTGACTAAGGAACTAGCGGATCAATGTTTTCGGACTCGAGGTCAATAGATGGCGCCCTAGTCTTTAACTGTCTGGTATAAGTCGAAAAATGAACTCTCAAAATAGAAGAAAAACTGTGTAACTTTATGATTTTAACCATGCTGTACCGTTGGAGTCCACTATGCAAATGTACTGTTCGGGTCAATATGACCCAACTATTGTTTTGCGTTCCTTAATCGAAATAAAATAAGCTAATGGTGCTAAACAAAACTCTATAACAAAAAATTATAGTTAATTAAACAAAAATTATGTTGCTAATATAAATTAAACCTTATTAACAAAAATAAAAGGCATTTTTTTCTTTTCCAGAAAAGCCTAAAAACAAATAGGCCTACAAAATTTAATTTAGTTTGCAACTAGGACAGTAATAAAAAGAATGGTTTAACAAATATGTTTGTGACATAAACAACATAAAATATTAGTCTTGAAATCGTTTTTAGAGTAAAATTTACAGCGTGCTCGTTTAGCAGGCGGAGTTGGATTGTCCATAGACGGTTCACTAGAATTTACATCTTCTCTACTCGCTTCTGTTCGTGTTTTTTTTTTTACCAGTTCTTGTGAGTCTTTAGTTCTTGGTAAATTTTTCCTGGAAAGGATAAGTAGTTTCACCATTGTTTTTCCCAATTCCTCAAGACAAATTCGCTGTTTTGTAAGTTTGTTGGTGTTCCATTGGGGATTTATTGATGTCCATAAAACGAACGCGTTGTAGGCAGAAATGTCCAGCATATTATAAAAAACAATCGTAGGCCAGCGATTTGTCTTCCTCTTACATGTATATGTACCAACAAGCTGATTTAGAGTATCCACTGCTCCCTTACTGGAATTTTAATCTAAAATAATTTGGGGCTTTTGTCATTTCTCTTACTAATAGCCTTATCATGATGCAAAGTACTCATAAGAATAACATTTTTATTCTTTTAAGGAATATAGTTCACAACAGTGGTATCTTACGTGAAGTAAAAAGACGAACTATGAACTTCTTTATTCGCAATTTGTGCTGGAAGCTCTGGCTTATTTTTTCTTATAGTCCTAAGCATTGTATTTTTTTCTTTTTAGAAGAAATTGTCCTTAATTGTATGATGTAAAAAAGTTATCACAAGTAATATTTTGGCCTTTCAAATCACTACACAAGTCGCACACCACACGCATTCCCTGATTCCGTTCCGGCGCGGCACCTGCTTCCTTTCTTGTATAGATCTGTAATTTTAGAGCATACGAACTTTTACTGTCACATAAAGTCCAAATTTTTATGCCATATTTCGCTAGTTTGCTTGGAATGTACTGTTTGAAGGGACAGCGGCCTCTAAAGGCAACTAATTGCTCGTCGGCAGTAACATTTTCATCAGGGTTAAAAAATTTTGGTAGATTTTCTACCCATTTTTCCCAAATTTCACCTATTGGAGAAAGTTTATCAGTACGTCTCCTATCCTGTCTAGTAGTCTTGTTGTAAAATCGTATTACTTGCGAAATTTTTGTAAATACACTACGACCCGTTTCTGCATTCCACAACTTTTAGTTGATTCGCAATGGGACTTAAAAACTCCAGCTAACGATAAAAGACCAGTGTATGCTTGAAAACCAATTTCATCCAAGTCTTTCCATTTATTTCCAAAAACACGCTGTCCTACCATGTTGGTCATATTTATAATTTGGTTTGCAACTATGTCAGAAAAGAGTGCGTCAAATGAATTTTATATCGAAAATTGGTGCACATGCGTACCTTGTAACTCCTGGAGCACTATTTATAACATTATCCGTGGAAAAACGACCGCGTTGATAAGGAGGATCGAGAGGCCACTGGATATTATCGTCTTTTGAAGGAATTGTTACAGATTCTACAGGATGTTGTATGTAGAATGGAACAGCAGAATCATCACTACTTTCTTCCTCACTTTTACTACTTGTATTGTTTTCTGTTTCTGATATGCACTCATCACTCTCTGACACGTTCGCGAGTTCGCGAAGCTCATCTTCGGTTAGCGTTCTTTGATGCGACATTATCAACATCAATTAGTAAATTTACTAATGTTTGTATTTTGAGAACGATTTCCGAAGTGGAAATTGAAACGTAAATAAAATTAATTTAACCTTTAATTGTGGCTTATTCCCATTTAAATAGTAATTACTTTAACATGCCACAAAAAAATAGCTTTAGAACAATACAAAGAAATAGTTAGTAGTAATAGAAGAAACAGTAAAGCAAGTCAGAAATATGCGTGACAGATTGGAGAGAAAAAGCAACGGATCAGAAAAATGAATGGATAACCAAAATTTTTATTAAATATTTACAGGGTAGGAAAGAACAGTATTTTTCTACTTTAATAAATATCGGGTAGTTTCTGTATATGCAATTAGTATTAACCTGTACCTAATGTTCAATACCTTTACTAAGAACGTTATTTTCTTCTCGTGTTCTCTCTTCCAATGATTTTTAGGTTTATTAGGTCAATCGTCGTTGATTTTACTTTTTTCCTTTATTTTTTTGTTGAGTCGTGGCTGTTTTATTATTTATATTAATTGTACCTGGTTGTCGTTTCTGGCTAAATATTTTTTATTCTTAAGGAGCTGACAAGTCGGCCTTGAAATGGTGTTTTAGTTTGAGTGATTGTGTGTTCTGTAACTATTGAAAAAAACTATATCTGAGTCTTGCTAAATAAGCTTCTCTCGCTCCTGGAAACCAGCCTGTTGAATTTGGGGTCAGTAGGTCAGGTCAAATTTAAGGTCAAGAGGTACAATATTGGCAAAAATATCTTCCAATATCGTCATCAGATCCACAAAGGTATAAATTGCTAGTAGGTATAGGTACTGCGGGTAAAAGCAAGTTCGCTGTCGGATCTTTCGATACTTCGTTGTGTTGGCTTAATTATTACGAGCTTTATTATTTACTGTAATTGTGAAAATATGTACTTGTGAAAATAGCAGTAATCCACTGCGTGATATTGTTACAGGTATGGACAAAGACGACTCCAAACACAAACTTTAAAATGGTTAAAGTCCAAACAGTCTTCCAAGATGTAGCTGCAAATACTTTATTTGATGTTTTACACGACCCCGGATATCGGAAAGAATGGGACGAGCACATGCAAGCGTCGATAGAAATAGGTTATTTAAATCCAAACAATGATGTAGGATATTATGCATGTAAGTATACACTTACTCTATAATATGAAATTTACTCATATTTTATTTAGAGACCTGTTAACACCGGCGATAACATATCAGTTTAAGATTTTAAATACGTCTAGGATCAACCTTCAAGATGTTTTACTTAATTTTATAAATATAAAATAATGAAGGCTTAAGTAGTCTTAAGGGTCAATTCACATAATAATTCTGGAATTTTTAAAACATGTGATTAAACCACTAAACATTATTCTCTTTGTATTGTAAATAAACTTCTAGGTCTAATCATCACAGAATGTGTAATAACATACATATAAATCGCTGGATCTATTGTTAGTATTTTCATCATTGTTTCGTTGTTTCAGTCTTTATGTTTAGCTTTACGATAATTACCAGGTTGATCTTGTAGTATTGTCTTAAAATCTTTTTGACCTGTTTTGTTTTGTCTCTGACAATTGTATTTCCGACAATGCAAAAAAAGTTCACAGCCCCTTTTCTTCAAAGAGCTCAAGATGGCGTTTGACATTTCTACTAAAATATTGTACCGTTTTTAAATAAAACGAGCGGTTCTTAATTTATATAAATATATTTATTTATAAGTTTACAGCACGAAAATATCTTATCAACTAACTTAACTCATAGAATGTCTGCTTATATATAAAATTTATTATGAACTAGAATATTCTGGAGTAGTCCACCTCTAATTTGTTTGTTTGGCGGGTCGATCTCTCCCGCGCTCGATTCATCTGGAAGCTTCTCGTCGTCTCGTGATGCAACCGTTATATGGGCTACGTCGAATGCATGTTCGTAACACTGCTCCCCTCTTTAATCTAAGCGTCCCGATCAGCAACTCTATATGTAGGCTCAGGATGGCGGTATCTACAGCACTTTCCAGCTCTGCATGAACCCCTCAGAAAGAAATAATAGTCTACTGACTTTGAAGGACCCGATCTCATCGGGTTAATGCAACACACAGTAATTGGTGCTGGTTTTTCGGAAGATCACTTCAAGCATGCTTCTGATAATCTTCCAATCCAGATTATCTAGTGCATGGCCTTTCTTGGGCAAGGCCAAATTATTGATGTCATAATTGCACACGATTTTCTTCAAATTAGTTAAAGCAAGCCATATATCCTCGTAGCTTGCCCTGATATTTAGTGGCTCAAAACATGTACACCTATCATAGACACTGATGATGGAATATGGATTCCGAAAACGTTTTGTCTTCATGACATAGCCCGTTTGGGTTTTTTAATTTATATACCTTTTATAATTTTTTGTGATACATGGTATACAGCCAGCTACAGGAACTTAGTTTCCTTGTGGGGAATATTTATAAGTTAAAAAATAATCAAGTACATGCCATATATGAGCTACAAGAAATCCTGAAAATCATCGAAGAGTACTAAAGAAGATTATATAGTCGAGATTCTCGTATTCCAGAGATAGAAGTCCCAGCAATACAAAATCAAGGATCAGAGGAACTTCCAAAAATAACCGAAAAGGAAATTAAATCAGCGTTAAAAGTTATGAAGAACAATAACACACCTGGAAATGTTTGCATTGTAAGTGAAATGATAAAACTAGGAGGCAAATGCGTCATAAAAGCTTTAAAACTCTTTGTAATGCCTGCCTCTTTGAAGAAAATACACCAGAAAAATGGAATAGTGTCATTATGATAATATTGTACAAAAAGGAGATGTAACAGAAATTGAAAACTACAGACCTATCACCTAGTTATCTCATTTATATAAGCTCTTTATGAGAATAATTATTAACAGACTGGGACCTAAGCTAGATTTTCACCAACCACTAGAGCAAGTCGGATTTAGGAGTGGCTTTGGAACAAATGACCACCTACTAATAATAAAATCCTTGGCAGAGAAAGTTATGATAAGCCATTGATATTAATATTTGTAGACTTTTGCATTTGAATCTGTCCAGGATAGCTCCATGTTGAGAGATCTTAGTTGAGGGAGTGCAGTATTGATAATAGGTACACAACTCTTTTACACAAGAAACAATAATTGGGAAAATATTGAAGTCAACATAAATGGGTAGTTTCTGAACAACTTAAGGTTTGCGGATGACATAGTCTTTTTTGCAGACTGGGTAGATCATGCCTGTGAACTTCTTCAAGACCTTTAGAGCGCTTGTACACAAGTTGGTCTTAAAATACACTTTTTCAAAACACAATGCATGACCACCCTTGTACTGGCAAAAATCATTTCAACTAATGGCATGCAAAATTGAACAAGTTCATACCTATAAGTATCTGGGCCACGAGATTAAATTAGGAAGAGACAATCAAACAACAGAATTAAACAGGAGAATATGACTTAAATGGGCAGCTTACGGAAAACTGAGGGAAGTCTTTAGACCAGATATTCCCTTGTGCTTGAAAAGAAAGGTCTTTGATCAATGTTTACTTCCAGTTCTAACGTATGGAGCAGAAACATTGACCCTTACCAGAAAAGTAATCAATAAAATACAAGTGGCACAGAGAGCGATGGAGAGGTCAATGCTGAATATATCCCTCAGAGACAGAGTTTCAAATCAAATAATTAGGAGAAAAACTGGTGAAATGGAACTAGGTAGGACATGTTGCCAGAATCAGATATGGAAGATGCACCAAAAAAATTTTAAAATGAAGACCTAGACACGATGCTTATCGTAATCGAGGACGTCCTCCAACAGGATGGTCAGATAACATCAAGTGCATCCAGTACAACTGGATTCAGGGTGCTCAAGATCGGACACAATGGAATTATTTACGGAAGGCCTATGTTCAGCGGTGGAGGCAAAACGGCTAATGATGATTATTAAACCTTTCAACTTTTTAAACATGATAAAACATTTGAATACAGTACTATTCATAGTACTATTATTAAAATTCTAAAATATCTACTCACTCTCAAAAAATTCAGGCACAATTTTCACTTAACCTTACATTACATCTCGTGTTCAGAATAAACTTTCTGGTGGTATGTAGCTAACTAACTCATTCGAAGGAGGTTACGTTTTAAATTCATCTTGGTTAGTTATGGTTCGTAATGAATTAGTAATAACAGAACCGTTTTACACACTGGTCCAAATTAGACGACCTTCCCCAATAAACGCCCGCCATGTAAAAATAATTTGCTACTAGTATAAAATAATGTGCAAAGAATGTACAAATGTAACAACCACCGATATACAAATGGATATGAAGGACACAGAGGAAAAACCGCATTAGTCAATTTTTTCAAGATATGTGCTGATGACGCTAGCCAGTGGCTTCAAACGAATAGTTTTTAAACATTTATTAGCTTTTGTACAAAACACCGTCGATCTACTAAAATCCACGTTAGAAAACATGCGGCACTGGGAAAAAACCCCGTCAGTCAATGCGCGTGTATGGAAGAACCCCGTGAGTCAAATAATATTGTAATAATCCGTTACCGGGATTTGTGTTACACTTGTCAGTCTGTTAGTTGTCAGCAACAAAGCTGTTTCTTTGTATTGTCGAGAGCGTGTTATTTGTCAGTTTTTTTACCAAACCAATGAGTAAGAACCGAAAAACAACAGGTTGAGTTAGGGATGTTATGAGAGATTTGGGAGCTCTCACGAGCTTGGGCCGGATTATTTGTGCAAAAGACTTAACTGCTTTCAGAATATACCAGAAGGGGGACAAAAACGAATCATTCGAGAGTATAAGCTGCTGGGAGATAGAGAAAAGCAGAACTCTTATTTGAGTGGCCTCATTACAGTGTTGCCTATAGTTCAAAGACGACCTCGAAATGCAGGTCCTAGATATAAAGCAGCTTCATTTTCATATAGAGTTCGTTTGTTAAAAGACAATGTTGTATGTGATGTTCAGGTCTGCTTAAAAGCGTTCATGTCGCTTCATGGTATTAGTGAGGATAAGGTTAGGTACATAAGGGGTGCTCTGCTAAGTGCTGGTAAATCTCCCACTGACTGTCTTGGAAAACATTCAACGAGATTCCACAAACTTTTAGAAGAAACCAAACAAAACGTATTTACTTAATTGAAATCTCTTAAAGGGAGAAAATCTCACTATTCTTTAAAAGACACCAACAAAATTTACCTTCCTGCTGAGTTAAATATTTCAAAGCTACATACGATGTACTTAACTAACTACCCAGAACATAAAATTTCGTATGAATCATTTCGTGGGATTTTTAAGAACGACTTTGGTTATCCACGTAAGGACTCTTGTAGTACTTACTTGTGATTCCTTTAACTCACAAATTTTAGCGTTTGAGGATAAGCTTAAAACTGCCACTGAGAAAAAAGAGACAAGTCAGAATCTGCAAACAAAACAGACAGAAAGAGAGGTGCATCTTAAGATAGGGCAGCGTTTTTATACATTAAAAAAAATTACCGAAAATGTCCCATGAAATCAATCAGGATGGAATCTGTGACCATGGACTTTCAAAAAAATTGTCCGTGTCCTAACATTACGACTAATGATGTCTACTATCGGCGCCAACTGAATTTTGTTAGTTTCGTACCTATGATGAGTCTGTAGCAAAAAAAGGCGCAAATGATGTATGCTCCATGTTTCGGCATTTTGTTTTTAAAATTTTGCCCCTTGAAGTGCAAGAACTCTGTATATTTTGCGACTCATGTGCGGGTCAAAATAAAAACTATACATTTATCCGGTTTTTACATCATCTGGTAACAAAAGATAAACGTCTTAAAATAGTTAAGATGATATTTCCGATAAGAGGGCACTCTTACATGATATGCGATCGGAATACGTTCTTCAGATCTTGAAAAAAACCTCCTTGCAAAAGATCAAAGAAAAATCAAGGCGCAGCCACTGCAGTAATTACCCCATTACAAAATTTGTACAATGGAAAACTTCCAATACCAGCTGCAAAGTATCGCGACCTTCTTCATTTATCCCAGTATTTGGAAAACCCCGAAGCAAAGCTTTTTTATCAAAATTTTACTGCTGGCGCTGTTCAACAGGAAGAAAATGATGACGAATACGCTGACGACCCCCTAATTGATGATGGAGAGAATTGACTTCAGACCGTTTTTTTAATCGTTTGTTAGGTTTTACTCTGGTTTTTTTACGGCAAAAATATTTACAAAATTGTCAATAAATTAATTAAAACGTTTTCTATACGTTGATTGCTTATTGTTTCAGCCTCCAGAGTTGAAAAAACAATAAAATGGTTATTTTCTCGAAAATTACTTTTTTTGACTGACGGGGTTTTTCCCCTGTGCCCTTTATATGTTTCTCATCTGCCTTTCTTTTTAAACTGGATTTTGATGATGATAAGGCTAAAAGGCTGACATACATATAATTCAGTGGCAAATAGATGCATAGACCCACTCTTAATTTATCGTCCATCGTATGAAAGATTATCACTCCATATCTTGCCCGCTCGGTCGATACTTCTTTCACCACTTGGTGGTTTGTTCCTTACTATTTTAACGTCTCTTGTGTCCGCTATTCTACTTATGTGATTGTTCCATTCCTTTGTTCTGATTTCGTCACCCCTTATTCGATTTCATAGCGTGTTTCCTGTAATTCTTCTCATTTCTGCTGTTTCCAGCACTTTTCACACGTCTTTTGGCTGTGTCTGGTATTGTTACTGATGCATACGCGTCATAGATTCATGGTTTCATCTCATAATTGATATGTCGGTTACGTCATAGTATTATTAAAGCATCTTGCTAATCTATATGCTCTTTATACTTGATCACTTACTTCTCTTTCAACATTTTCATAGCTGGACAGGATAATCCCTAGCTACTCTATTTCTATTACTTGTTCATTGCTAACTCGATCTACTTCCAGTTTACATCTTATTGGTTTGTTAGTGATTACTATCGCTCTTGTATAAAATCTGTAAACTAGTCTCTAAAGGCTATCTTCATTTGGGCTATCAATATTGCATCGTCTGCATAACGGAGAATTTTAAATCCATTATACCCCATTCTGTATCCTCTTCTTTATTGACGCTCTTTATGACTTTGTCCATGAATAATATAACGTAATCGTTAATTATGAACGTTGATTGAAATATTGGATAATATTTGCCCTATAATATTTCGATCAACGCTATGAACCAATCAGAACTCTTTTACATTCAAAAATACACAAATTTCCTGTCGACTCTCTACCATGATGTTCTAAAATTTCAATCAAATCAAATCGTTTTTAAATTTAATGTTGTGGTTGGTTGTCATTTTTAAATGTTTTTAACTAAAATATTATAAATATTCAGCTCGCTAATGATGCTTTTTTTAGTATCGTGTCCAACACCTGTAAAAAATAGAGATTTTGTCCTTCAGAGGTCGTGGCTGGATATGGGTGCAGAAAAACTAATTTTAAATCATTCAGTTAACCATAAGGATTATGCAATTAGGAAAGGGTATATAAGGTAACATTTCTAATATTTTTTTTATTTAGTACGTCCAATAAGCGGTCATACATAGCGTACTCATAGAAAATCAATAATCATAAATCAAAATCCATAACATAGTTATGGAACGATAGGGCAACCATAGGGTCACCATTTAAAAATAGGGCAACTTGGCATCATTACGATAAATACATATCTTGTATACTTGTATACAATACAAGATCTTGTCTTGTATACCTCAAATATCGAGAGTTGTAAATCAAAATATCATTAAGGTAATTAAAAATAAAAAGTCTAAGTTCATTGAAAAAATGGTGTTCAAAAAATAATTCCACACCGAAAATATAATTAAATAGAAGTAGATATCGCAACTGAGGTAAAACACTACAGCACAACAAACAAAGCAATCGACGTTATAATTTCAAGTTTCAAATTTTTTCCCGGGTTGATTATCTGGTTTGGGGAGGAGAATATAAAAAAAGATCCATGTGAAGTTTAGGCGCTCTCCGCAGAATTTAATGGAGAAGCCTATGTTCACCCACTCGCCCTATATATGTGTCATTCCTGTACACTGGCAAATGAAATGACCTAATTATCACGCGAATGTGAAAAAGATAGACTTTATAGACGATGTATACCGAATAAAAGATTGCTGGACATATTAGTCTCATTTTTCGATAAACAGCAGAAAATGCGGGAATATTCTTCTCGAGTGTCGGGAATAAATTCACTATTAAAATTAAATATTTTGTTCAATTACTATACTTATATTACTTTCGATAATAACTTCCACCCCTTTTCATATTTTTTATTTAATTATTAATTTATAGGGCGATTTCCCACATGACCGGATTTGTCATTAGGGAATCTGCGAAAGGATGTTTTCTGGGATATATATCACAAACAGACCCTAGGGGAAAACTTCCTCCGTGGTTGGTGAATAAAATCACCCAAAAGTTCGCACCAAAAGTAGTAAAGCAGCTGAAAAAGGCCGCTGAAGGGTACGAAACGTGGAAATCCTCTCAAGAGAATCCCTATTACAAACCGTGGATATATCCGGAACAAACAATGAGTTCACCCAGAATCAATATCTCAGATGTAAGTATTTGCTGCTGTAGTTACTGATTTTTTTGTTATAATAGAATCGTTCTTTTTAGTAGCAAATTATTTAATTATTAAAAACTGTTTTAATTATTAAATACTAAAAGTAATTATTTCGACCAAAAAACAATTTATAAATATGTAGGAATTATCAGGTATTCTCAACGCGGTTCTTCCTGAGAAATCAGTCATTTTCATTTATCTGACCGCGGAAAATTACTGAGTTCTCGGGAAGAACCGCGTTGAGAATTTAATGTTCAACGTTTTGACACCCATTTTGGAGCCATTTTCAAGAAGGATACGGTTCCGTTCGAGATCGGGGTCCCAATCTACCTACTCCCCTCATTCGTGACGTACCAGTATCGTGTTCTGTATAAATACAAGAACCGTTAAACGGCACTGAGGTCTCAATCTGCCTACTCCTCAGTGTCGAGTGACTCACTACAAAAACTGAAGTTTTCCCGCACAAACTTCAAAAGTATTTACATAATAGTATATTTCTTATTTAAATTTCACATTAGAGTACGTTTTGCAGATTTCATTCTTTTTTTTTTCTCTTTTTACTAGTATCTATCTTAGACAATGCATTATTTATTTTTATTGGCAGATATCTTCTGATAAGTTATCGAGTTATAAAATCATTATCATTAGTCAAAGATGATATAATTTGTATATGTCTTCATGTAAATATGTAAATATAAAACAACTTCTATGTTTTAGCATAAACAATTAAAGTAATTCTTATTTTTTAGTGTGTTGGACATGACCTTCTACCCGAAAATCCCGGAGAATGTGACGAAACCGAATAAGGGTACCGAGACAACGAATTTTATATTTTGAACGAAGTCAACTCTAAGACTTCGATTCAATTCCTTGTGATAAGCATTTCAAATTCTATAGTATAATATATACCACAATATCTTGAATATAGCATTTAAGTTGTAAATTATTATTTATTTATTTTAAAGTTACCTTTTGTAGTTTAATTTTTTGTGTTATGAAAACCATGTACACTTGTACATTAATAATAAGGCGAAAAAGTTTGCATTGTAGAAGATATTTGCTGCCACTAACACTTTGACAAATTATGTCAGTAAGAGAAATGAATCAACTTTACTGTCCATGTAGTTGGAAAGTATTCAGAGTACGCATGCGTCTAGTAGAATTTTAAATATGCACAAATTGTTAGTAACGTTTTGTACAGGGTTTTTAAACACTTTAATTGTATATTGGTGGAAACTTATTTGGTGAAAAAATATTGTAAGCCTATTGAAGGAGCCCAATACGAATAACCGCCTCCACTTACTAAACACACCTATATAGATAACTTTTTTGTTGTTTATATGCAATGATTACTATGTACATATACTATAACCTTTTTCTTGACAAATACTTGGTCAAGGAAAATGCAGTTGGACCAAGATAAACCTAACAGTTTGCCTATTTTAAAACTTGGGCAAAGAAGAGTTTAGTTTTATCTAAATAAAATAAATTTTATGTCATGAATATCTTTACGGTTTTTTTCGACTAAACCTTTGAATAAAATTATTAATAATATGTTATTAAGAAATTATTATGGGGTAAGTAAAAAGTTTTTATACGTTTTTCTTATTATTTGTTTCTTCTGCTCTGATAATCTGAAATAAAAACATTTTCTAGCTTATTGTTTTGTGTCATCTACGCCATTCTAATCATGACATAGATAGTGCGTTTGAAAGTCAAGTCTGGGCTACCAATACTCACACATATTATGATCTTTGAATTAGAATTTGTAAATAAATACTCATGTATGGTAAAAAGCAAGTACATAGAAATCACGATAAAATTCTGGTGTTAACAAATTCCAAGCACAAAGACTGCCTTACATAGTTTTACTACACTACTGCGGATATGCTACTTTTTACTGTTGATGTTGACTCATTTTTCGGACGTGGAATTTGGTGGGCAGGCATAAGAAAATTGTTAACGGAATAGTCTCCTTTTTGAAGATAACGGGGTGCCATCATGCATTTTATTAAGACAGTCGGGGCTCTTTGCGATTTCAATGGATTCTCGAACATTCATTGTTTATAAAAACGGGCGGAAGCTATGGAAAAGAGTAATGGCGGATAAACGAATGGCAGAAATTTTGTCGAAATTATGGACTGAAATTAATGTTCCTATATTTTGTTACGAGTGATTTGAAGACCTACTGTACACTACATATATATATTTAGGGATTCTACAGTATTCACTGCCTTCCCTCGCTCAACCGTTTCCATCTCTCTCTGTTGTTCCATTCTCCCTCTTACTCATGGCGTCGTCTACTTCGTTCCTCCAGGATTTTCGGGGTCGTCCTCTTTTCCTCCTTCCTATGGGGCTCCATTCGGTTATTCTTTTTATCCATCTGCTGTCGCTAGCTCTTCTTACATGTCCATACCACTTTAGTCTTTTTGGTTCTATATATGTTAGTATGTCTGTTTCTATTGATGTTCTTTGCTTTATTTCGTCATTACTTCTCCTATCCATTCTTGTTACTCTGCAGCATCTTCGCAGGCATTCCATCTCTGTTGCTATTATCTTACTGCTTGTACACTACAGTGAGAGACAAATACCACTTTCCTTTTAGAAACCAATTTGCATAATTCGTTTTAAAGAGGGTGACATATTATGCACCAGAAAGTATGAATTATAAGTCTGTTTTATTTTTCTAAAGTCTATATACACGCCTATTTTCTATGTATTATTAGTTACCGATTAGACTCTAAAAATGGAAATTCCATAGGAGTGGGTCAATAAATTTTATCGATCTCATGAGAATCTTAAAAAATAGCAAAAATCGAGCAACATTTATTTAAATAACTTATAAAAACCGACTTTGTTTGAGACAAAATACAAAAATTGCATAAAAAGCTGTACTCTACACTTTTAAAATGCTTTTTGATTTTTTTGATAGAACACTCTGACCAAAAGATCGAATTTTTACCGTCGAATCGATACAAATTTTATTTAAAGTTGATGTCGCGCGCGTAACTGAAATTCAAAATTGCCGGTCGCTTCAGGCGTTGTTTCTGAGAGAATCGTTCATTCTACATAAAAAGTGTTCTAAACATGGCTGTTCAAAATTTTCTCAGCTACATTTTATATTTGATTTTTTTGCTACCAGTTTTTGTACGGCGTACATATTCTTGTTAAACGATTTTTTCCGCTTTCCTCTCTTAGAAGGGAGGTTTGACGGGGAAGCCAGGGTAGGAGTGGTAAACTTGTGTGCATCTGTTTTGTGGTCCCAAAATTGATATTTTCAGGAAAATTCGTCTTGTATTGATTGATTTTTAGAGGTTCAATGTCATTTTCGTCTCTGACGATTGAAGTATTGTACGCTCTTACGAAATTTTATAGTCTTTGCACTTTTAACTCTATAATAATTGTTATTTGCAGCCTTGTTTATTTCACTAAACCGACTTAATTATGGATTTGTCAATTGTTATATATTAGCAGATTATTCTAGATTTTATAATCCACGTTTTGGAAACCCATTATTATTTAACAGATAATATATAAGCTTAAGGCAATTTGCATTCGATAAAAAATTATATTGTCATTTTTCTTTTATAATAAGATCAATCTTTGATAAGAGATCTTTATTTATTAGCGCATAGCAAAGGTGATAAAGTTCCTCTTTGAGGACAACCCTTATAATGACCGACCGATTTATCTCCAACTTTACTCCTAGTACTGAATATGGATTGAATTCATTTTATTCCAGAAGTCTGCTAGTTGTGGTTAGTATATGCTATGAAATGACACCTTATAGATATCTACGAGCAGAAATGGACGACATAACCTGTTTAAAACTTTTTTTTTTTATTTTATTGATAACAGCATCAACCACTTTGGGTTATTAGCTGTACAATAGTAAACATAGTAGTTTATTACATAGATTCTTAAATTTACAACAGTATTTTTGATTAATTGCTAGGTTTACAATAAGGTTAGAATGTAATATTTTACAATTTGTAATTAGGTTTTACAAAACATTTACAGTTACAGTTTTTTTAAAACATTAATATCTTTTAGGGAGTAAGACATATTTTTAAATTTACAATGTGCTCCTTAGACTGCTTTTATATTGTTAGGTAGTGAGTATTTTTGTCTTTCGCTGATATATTTAGGACACACTATTAAGATATGTTCTACATTAATGTCGCAGTTGCATAAGTCACAAATAGGGCGATTTGATTTGGAGATTAGGTAGCTGTGAGTCTGACATGACCTATACCATTGATTATAAACCACCCACTGGGTGGTTTATAATCAATGCCTATACGTAAACGGGTTAGCTTAACAAACAGCTAGCGATTTAAATATAACTCGCACCAAGATTCGGTTGAGGGCTTTTAGGGCTTTACGATGTGTAGAGTCGATTGTGAAAGATTTCATTCGTTTTTCCATTTATTTGTCACTTTTTCTTTAAGGAACGATTTGTAATCGGAAACAGACACTAAGTTCACTAACGCTGAAGAGGCACTGTGTATTGCTTCCCTGGCATGAAAATCGTACTAGCTGTCTCGCGTTGTTTAGCAAATGTAATTGTTCTTTTATTAAAATACCTATGGGATTACTTGTATATAACTGTTCTATCGTATGTAATGCACTGAGAGTCGGTAATTATGACAGAATTTAGAATTTTTTGGGTACGTATATAAATGAGGGCTTGCAGAATTGAGTATAGTTCTTCAGAGTAAATACTGCAACTGAAAGATATTTTAAACTATAATACAATGTTCGGAGTTGTAACTGCTGATCCCATACCATCAATAGTTTTGGATGAATCTGTATAGATATGACAATGATCTGGGAAAGAAGCAATTATGTTGTGCAACAATGATTGAATAATTGTTGCATGGGGATCTCAAGCTTATCGTATTTAGAAAGAGTTAGATCACATATTGCAGACGGAAATGTCCAGGGGGGAGGTGTGACTGTATTGGTCTGATCAAAAAATTTTGTGAATTCAATATTATGGAGAGAGATATATATTCTGATTCTCTCGTAAAATGGAGGGTTCGTCCTTTTTTTATTTATATGTTTCTTTGAAACGTTCAGCGTTAATATGACGAAAAGTAGAAAGCAATTTTACCACACATATGGATGATGCGTATGTTAATGATAATTACATTATTCTAAAATTTAAAGGTGGTTCCCCGGTTAAACATTGTAGAATTTTAATGGGGCTAGTATAAAATGCTCCTGTAGCTATTCTTAGTGCTGTATTTTGTATGACTTTTAGTTGCGCAAGAAGAGTCTCCTTTGCAGATGAGTATACAACTGATCCATAATCAAGTTTTGATCGTACTAGTAATTTGTAAATGTGAATTAGACTTTTAAAATCTAGGCCCCAATTACGATTGCACAGTGTTCGCATTAAATTAAGACTAAATTGACAAGATTGCTTAATTTGCATAATATGGTATTTCCAAACTGTCTTATCAAAGATCATTCCTAAAAATTTTAAGTGTTCCACATAAGTTAAGTTGTTTCCATATAACTGAAGATCTGGATTTGTAGAGTGCTGTTTTTTTGAAGATAAAATACATTTGGTTTTGGTTGTAAAAAATTGCAATCCCACAGCTTTTGACCAGTTTTCAAGGTGATTTATTGCATATTGTAAGTTTTTCTGTATGGAAAGAATATTTTTTCCTCTTGAATATATAACCAAATCATCAGCGTATGTATAACCTTGCCTTAACAAGTTTTGGAAAGTTTTCTAAGATTTCGTTTATCGCTACTAAGAATAGTGTTGTACTAATAACGGATCCTTGAGCTGTTCCATTTGTTTGATCTTTAGTGCTGGATATTTTACCATTTATCTTATCTTTAAATTGTCTCTTATTAAGAAAGTTATGAATAAAATATAGCATATTACTTTTAACACCCCAATGACTAAGTGTGTTAAGAATGTTGTATCTCCAAGCCATGCCAAACGCTTTTGTTATATCGAAAAAACAGCAAGACATTCCTGTCCAATTGGAAATGATTCATGTACTTCGGACTCCAGGTCTATTAAATTATCTGGTGGATCTGTTCCTGCCAAAGCTGCTTTGTTCATTGATTATTAATTTATTATTCTCCAAAAACCATCTTAGTCTATAATTCACCATTTTTTCCAAGATTTTGCACATTGTATTGGTAAGAGAAATTGGCCCATATGAATTAGGATTAATTCGTGATTTATTTGGTTTTAGTAATGGAATTATTATCGCCTGCGTCCATTTTGTGGGAAACTCATTATTTGTCCAAATTCTGTTATATAGGTTAGGAAGATTTTTTTTCCATTATTTGGTAGATTTTGTAAGAAACTAACAGGAATATCGTCTGGTCCTGGCCAGATTTTTTGCTGGTACTTAAAAAGTAATTAAGCTCTTCCATAGTAAATGTTATATTAAGAGGATTATCTTCATTGTAATTCAAAATCTATTAATTGATTTTCCGAAATCATCTTAGTATTGATAAAATCTATAGAAAAGTTGTTATTGCTGGATTTCATTTCAAATTGCTTTGCTAGTAGTTCTGCTATGTCGTTATTAGATAGGAATATGTCATAGGAATGGAATCCTTTTATGTGTATTTCTTCCAGATATTTTTCTAACATTTTTCCATACGGTGCTTATAGGCATATTGGTATTAATAGAAGACATAAATTGTTGCCAAGATTGTTTTCTGTTCTTTTTAGTTATATATCTAGCTTGAGCCCGTAATTTCTTATATTCTATGGTATTTTCAGGTGTTTTGTGACGTTTTAATTTGTTAAAGGATTTTTTATATTTTTTTATTGTCAGTACATTCGGCGTTCCACCATGGCAGTGAATTTCTTTTATGTAGAGTTTGTGTTTTACCGATATGTTTTTCACCAGCAAGATGGATTAGTGATATAACCGAATTTAGAAGTTTATCTATGTGATGATTTCCGGTGTTTTTAAAACTTTGAGTAAGACAATGCAATGCGTCTATGGTGGATTTACTTGATTGATAGACAATTGATTATTCTTCGTGAAGCGGTAGATCTGATAAGTATATACTTTTTATATACGTGGTTAGTAAAATTTAGTACACATTTAAGGTTAAATATACAGTCTATTGCAAATTATCAGTTTAGTTACATAGCTATATATGGGGTTTAAAACCAAGTATGTTGTAGTGGATATATAAGAAGGTGGTAAAAACAACGATCAGGGTAACCAAAGTTGCAGCAAAAAAGTGCCAGCCTCAAACTAAGCAAGATAACAGACTTGGCTTTGTACTCGTGTGACTTGCTAATGTACCTCGTCCTTTTTACATAGCTATAAGGGAGAGGGCAAGAATGGGATATTATATGCGAAAAAAACTAAGCAACGTATCGGTAAGATCAGGAAATAGTTATAGTATAAATAAAATTAAAGATATCGAATTGATGATGATTTCTGACCATACGATACCTAGATACAGCCCCAAAGTACCTTTCCACGTGAAGAATCCAGAATTAGATCAGTGGCATAACAGGTTTCCTTGTACACATATGCCAATTAAGGAACACCTCCGTACAGTGGGACTGTTTGATAGAGACTTAAGGTGCACGCTATGTAGCAGATATCATTCAAGTATATCTTACATGACTTACTGCGACTTATTAGATTGTAGGTGTCAAACACTTTTCATAGACTACTGAATCTCTCCAAAAATATATGGTACCCATCCTGTAGACCTGTATACGCTGATACAGGGTTCCAAAATCCTTGAATGGGAGATATACAATAACACAACTGACTACAGTACGAACTGTTGAAAACAGACGGCTTCCATGAAAAGCAAACTTGTCTGACTCATTGTTGAATGAAAAATGTCCGTCTTGTTGTCGCCTACCAAAACAGAGGTTTTTTGTATCCAATATAAATTTTGTATTTGCTTTAGACCTCTATCATCTATTCCCATTTAACAAAATTCAAAAAGGGCCCTATAAACCAGAACTAAATTAATTTATGTACTTACCATGATATTTGGAGTAATGTCAATTCTAAGAACAAAGCTTTCTCTTTCCCAATTCATCTCTATAACCGAATTGTTTGTTTACCATGGGTTTTCAGTATTTATGTTTAATTCTATTGAAAATTGGTTCAGCAGAAAGGGCGGTTTATAATACTAAATAGTCTCAAGTCTTTACATAATTAGATATTATGTTTTTGGAAGTGGGATAAATATACAGTTCAGCACTATGTATGAAATTTTTCAGTTTCGTAAATGTAGTTTACATATTTCTTAGCTGTAAGATATTCTCGTCACTTAAGAATTTAAGCTACTCTAACAGTATTTGGTCAGATTATGTGTTTTTCACATTTTAGTCTTGTTTGATGACTTTGCTTTTAGAATATTATATACATATACATATAAATAAATCAAGGGAACTCTGTCAGGTGTCAGGTGATAGGATTTATCAAATACAAAATAGACATGGCAACGTGCCAAAAGGACCTTAGATCCACAGTGAATTAACGGCTTAACGTACAGTGCTCTGCAGGATGTCGTTGGAAAATGGAGTGGACTGGGCGTACATTGATAATTGATATAAAGAAATAAATGATAGTAGCTTGCTATAAAGGCATTATTCTCATAGCGCCTAAACTGCTTAACGTACAGTACAGTGCGTGTAAGGTGTCATTGTAAAGGGTATAGGTTGAAGTGTACAATTATGTAGCAAAAGTTTTATAAATAACATTTTTTATTACAAAATTTAATTATTGAATAATTTTTAATAAAAAATTACTTTTGGTAATGTAGTTTTCATGGTAGCCGAAAAGTCAAGTGTGTGTTTTATAATTTGCTGTTTATTTTCCACATAATAAGATATTTGAAAAAAAAAAGACTAGTAACTATGATCTTCCGTTCAGCTATCCAAATAGTCTTGGGCTCTTTCAAATGACTAAAATGTTTTAAAAGTACTAACAGATAATCAAATTAAAGCTGCCATACGAAAATGGACCTAGCTTCAAGATTATGTATTCTTTCTATATTTACACCGCACTTTTTCGATAAAATGTTTATTATAAAATTAAGAGTTTTTGTAGTATAGTTTATTTTAGTGTACGAAAATCGTTAAACGTGTAAATTAAACACATAAAAAATGTCTGAGGAACACTTTTACTCTTTTTATCACAAAAAACTTCACTTCTTGTTTAAATACATACCATTTGATTCGTAAATTCACTCTGTACAAGTCAATGTCATTATAATCAATCAGTCAATTGCCCTGTCTTTTTGGCAGATCGGATCGGAACTAGTTATGGTAACCCCGTTTATGCCTTCGCCTCTTCAAGGAATGGCTTCTTTCTTTTCCTTTTTTAGAGAGGAAAAGAGGAAGGGAAGATAGAAAGGAGTAGGTTGTCCTGTAAGGACCTTTGCAGTTACCTGTGCAGACACAAGATTAGGAGTAGAATAATGTTTTAAAAAGTTATTTTAAAAGATGTAAAATAATGATACAAAATTATGTTGAAAATGATGTAAAATGATGTTGAAAGATGATGTTGTAAGATGGTGCCGTAAGATGATGTGGTAAGACGATGTTGTAAGATGATGTGATAAGAAGATTTGTAAGATGATGAAGTAAGATGATTCGTTAATCGATATATTGGTATCAGGTTATGTCCGAGAGAGAAACTGTTGCAATTTTTTACATAAAAGTTGCCGCTCTTTCTTCTCCGATATACAGAATTTTCCTACATCTAATGGTTCGTGAGAAAAAATTCCATTAAATACCTAAATGTCCGGAACAGTTTGTCAAAATAAAAATTAGATGTATTTTGATTAAGAGTGACGTGTTGATTTCAAAAATATATACATATGTTTCTGAGATAATGCACCGTTTGGTCGAAAAATGAAAAAATAATGAAATTTTATTATCCTTTTTTCATTTTCCCCGTCAAACTGTGGGTAGAGGATAGGAAAAATATACAAGTTTGGAATAAACTGGATCAAATTCATTACCAACATCAAAAATAATGAAAAAAAAAATCGGCCGTTTGCTAAAAAATATCGAAAGGTAAAAATATCGCTTGTTTTTTTTTTTAATTTGATAATTTTCGATAATTCTTAGATTCGATAATTTTAGAGGAGTAGCTTCTAGGGCAATATAGTACTCATCAGAAAGTTAGTGGCCTGCTAAGGGAATCTCGGCTTCTTCAACCTTGTATTTTCTCCTACATGATCACCTGCTGCAGTTCGTATCGCTCGTCTCTTATAACATGAGAGTGTAGTAATCTATATGGTAAACTAATTATATTTAAACAAAATTGTTAAGGAACTGTGGGTCAATGGACATAAGTATTTAGTCCGTGTTTTGTAACACGGACTAAATGTAACTTACTTAAGTAAGTTACTTAAGTATACTGTACTTAAATGTAAGTGCTGTAAATATGATGGAGGATGGCCTAGCACCAGCTCATGTTAAAAATCATTTTGACTTCTCTTAGAGCGTGATTTTGCGAGTCGTAAGCCAATTTTGTGGACCTAGCACATATCCACAAAATTGTTGTATTGGGTATTTAAACCGTGAAGAATAGCTTACACGACGCTAACCAGCACGTCTTGATCGACAAGACAGTCTGTAATACAGAGGTTGCTTATTTATACGTTGGTTTATAAGTTATGACCATCGAACTGTTCCCTTTTTTATTAGCGCACTTTAAATCGGACCACTATAGTGACCGTAATTTAAAACCTGTTTTCCTTCCATGTTCCATGAATGATACAAGGCTACATAATGCATAAACACTAAGAGTGCTTTTATAATGAGAATATTACTGTAATGTTTTAGTTTATTTATATTTTAGTTTTTGTTTACAGTTTTCAAACACTTATTTTAATTCTTTTACCATGGCACTAAAACACTATTAAATAGTTTATATTATTTATTACTTAACGCTACCAATTTATTTCTTAGATTAATTCCAAAATCTTAATTGATCTGCATATATATTGTACCCCAATGTCACTAAAAATCTTGCGATGGACCGTCGACTCCTTCGATAAGTTTTTAGGCACCCTCATGACGTCTCGAATACTTGCTTTATTGAATCATCGAGAATAGATAGGCACGTAACGGTAGGACAACGCCATTAGGATGGGCATCAGTAGCGTAGCGAGTCGGTTGATGTAACATAACTCTATTTAACAAAGTTGTTAGACTTTTGTGGCCGCCGTGTATGTATCTGATAGCTTAAGGGATGGACCACTGCTCATATGCACAATTTTCATATTCACCAAGGTCTTCAATGTCTGACTGAATTTATTACATCAAATAAAATTCACCTTTTAATTTAAGGACTATCAAGATGGTTTAAAGCTGTAATTAATGCTGGTAGCATTAATTTTCTTTTATATTTATAAATATTTTTCTAAGAATTTCGAATAAATTATTCTATTTTTTAACTTTGGTTTGATTAATTTGTCATAGAGAAATTAAAATAAATTTATTACTGATCCATAAAGAATTATCGCGTTAATACGCCACTTTTTTAAAATCCTACACTAAATACCTAAAAATGATGTATACACGAGGAAAAACACTGCTCCTCAGACATTATTAATGTGCTTATATATTATTTAACTAAGATAACAAATATAACTTAATGTCGAATAGAACACAAAACACCAATTTGTTCGATCTGTTTTGTCCATATGTCTTCCATTCTATTTGGATGTTTAAGACAAAAACGTTTTGTTCTAAAGCTATTTTATTATGGCGTTTTAATATTATTTACTATCTTTATTGGGAGTAAGCTACAATTTTATTAAAATACGTTTATTTTAACGTTCCGAGTTCCACTTCAGACATCGTTGTCAAAATACAAATTAAACAAATTATTTTTGTATTATGGATATTACGTCTCTTTATTGAGAATAGGTAATTTGATTACATCAAATTAACTTTTACTTACGTTTTCCCTGTAAAAAGAGAAGAATAAGTAAACTTGTTAATGCTAATGTAGAGGTAATCGTGGACAAAGAAATTATTGATAATACCCTGAATAATTATATACGAAATTTATTTATTGCAATAATGAAGATGGTATGGAGGCTTCCATGATTCAAATGAATGAAAATGATCAGTAACCATCCTCGACCGAAGAAGAAATTAGAGAAGTCATATTAAACTGAAAAATAACAAAGCCTATTCTTCGGATAATCTCTCTGCCGAACACATCCATAAATTAATTTGATATCTGACAACAAAACGAAACAACCGCAGATTGGAAATTGATATAGGTACTGTGTACACTTCACAAAAACGGAGACATGGTGGTGTGTGATAATTATAGATGCATCACTCTACTCAATATATCATATAAAGTACTGTTCAATTAACAAACTAATCCTCTCCTACGCCGAACGAATACTGGAGAATTAGTGCGGCTTCCGGTCCAGTCAATCAACAATGGACCAAATATTTTTTTGTATAGTGAGACAGATTCTTGAAAACAAGCTCTAGAATTCGGCGTCGACAACCACCCAAATCATCAAGTAGTGTAAACAGTGGGCATATTTAATTTTTATTGTCACACTTAGTAGCTACTTCTCAAGAAAAGGAGATATGTTATTTTATTTTGTGTTAAATTTGATCGGAAACAATCGGGTTTATGGTTTTGATATATGTCTGTTTAGCTGAAACGTAACGTTAGTATCTCTGTTAATATCTTTCGCTAATTTTCTAATACTAATCATAATTTTTCCGTATCTGTATGACTATGAGGTGGTATCTACACCTACGAACTACCGGACTACTTTGTGAACTACCAAAAAGCATTACGTAATTTAAACAACGTGTTCTAAATTGAAATTGTGGTTAATTCTCATTAAAGAAAGTTAATAATAAAAGCTTCTTATTATTAGAGTAATGAAGTGAAATTTCGAATTTGGCCAGTAAACACAAATAAAAGGTAAATAGAAGCATCGCATAGAAAACGTGATGCTTTACTTCTTCTGCTTCATTTCATGGCTTCCTTGTTTCATTTATTTACATTTAATTCGTCATATGTGTATTTCCATACATTTCACACATATAGTTTTTATTAAACATTATTTCAAATAGTTTGTATTTATCATCCTAATTCAATGCTTTTGTAACTTTTACTTCTACGTTTATGTTGTAGGTTATTTTTTATTTTTAGATAATTTTAACTTACCGCTAACAGACAGAAGACTACGCAACATCAAGAATGTAACAAAATAGATACAACATGAAACTATCGGAACGGTAAAGAATTCTGCTATTTAATCACTTATGTGCAATGGCTATCATTACGGCTATCTTCACCTTTGACTTTAATACTGCTACTCCAAACAGCTCAACAGAGTTACAATTGTACAATTCTCTAAATTGTTTAGCTAGGATATACATCGTCGGCCTGTTTCCCTTGCCCAGTATCTTTCTCTGTATAATGATCTGCAGCAACGCATATCTCCCACCTCCCATGACATGACCCAGATACTGCAATTTCTAATTTTAATTGTATTTAATATCTCTTTTCCTTGTTTATTTTTTTTTAAACGTCGTTGTTCGTAACCTTATCGTTCCAACGTATGTTTTTCAATGCTTCTATTCTGTTACTTATATCCTATTTTAGCGTCCAAGCCTCCATTCCATATAATAACACAGAAAATATATAACGTCTCAGTATTTGTACTTTGAGTTGTACTTTTCTCATATTATTGAATGTTGATCGGGCTTTTCCCATACGTGATTTGATCTCCTTTGTTTAATCGTTGTTTTAAACGATTGTTCCCAATTATGTATTATGTCCACCTTTTGAACGAATTCGTCCCTAATCCATAACCTCTTTTATTAGTATATCTTTACAATGGTCATGAATTTGTCTTTTTGATATTTAAAGTAAGTCTGGCCTGTTCGGTACTATCTACAATCTTATTGATCAAAATCTGTAATTCTTTAATCGACTCTGCGATTACTAACGTATCATTGGCGTATCTGATGTTATTTAGAAGTTCTCCGTTGACTTTAATTCACTATATGTTCCTTTCTTCTTCTTGATGTGCCTATCCGTTACGAATGTTGGCGATCATCATGGCAATCTTTATCTTATCTGCAGCAGCGCGAAAAAGCTACACACATGTTGTATTGAACCAGATAATGTTCCTTTAGTTCCTGCTAAAAGAAAATCTAAATTAAGACTGTACAAGTCAATTATTATACTCAGAATGATATTTGGAAAGAGATGAATTGACAGGAGAGTAGAGAAGGCGCCGCAATGCTGAATTGGTGACTCTCTGGTACTGAAAACATCGTCAGACATATAAAAGCTAACCGGATAAGATCGGCAGGTCATGTGGTAAGATCAGAGGAAGGCAGAGTGCTGAATACAGTGTTTTTTGAGAGACCAGACGGTAGATTAGTAGAGCGTCCCAGAAAAAGATGGAAGGATAATGTTGAAGCTGATTTATCTAGGATTGGGTACAAAAATGGAAAATGGAAGCGCAAGATCGTCGAAGATGGGGGGTTATAGTGGATGCGGTGAAGACTCATCAATAGTTGTAAAGCCAGTCAAGAAGAAGAAGAAGTTTCTTTAGTGCTTTCTGAACCATCTCTTCTGAATATAGGTTAAGAGCAGCCGAGAAAATATGCATCCCTGCCTTACCCCTCGTTGTATTTATATTTCTTCTGTTAAATAGTTGCCAACTTTTACAGATACAACTTGAATATGATTACTACATTATGATTATGATTGCCAACCACCGTAGGGAGACGGCACTCTACAACAAATTCTAAGAAGAAGAAGATTATTCTAATATCTTTCATATCTCTCAAGGGTAAACAAGGCCTCTCTTGTACCCATTGCGTTTCTGAAGCCAAACTGACTGTTAATAATATTTTCTGTTAATAATCTGTATCATATATGTTGTATAAGTCTTTTAGTATATCTATTTGATCTTCTGCTACTAATTTAGTAATTTCTTCTGGTATCTCGTCAGGACCTCTAGCTGTATTATCTTTTGCCAATTTTACTGCATGCACGACTTCTTCTTTTGTTATACTGGGCTCAGTTTCTCTACTATTGCATAATTCTATGTTTCCTGTTGGCCTCTCATGTTTTAAGTTCCTGTGTACATCGTTTCCATCTTTCTATTTTCTTGTTGCTGTCCAGGATAATTTTACCAATTTCATCTAATACATAACTACTGTGGTTTGTTTTTGAATACCGGTCAGTTCTTTTACCTTCCTATGTAGATTGAAGTCATCATGCCTTTCCAATAGTATTTCTATTTCCTCACACTTGTTTGAGTACCATTTTTCTTTGGCTTCTCTTATTTTGTTTCTAATTACACTATATATGTCTTTATACTTTTCGATGTCTACTTTCTTGTACATTCTTCTCTTTTCTATCAATAGCATTATCTCATCATTAATCCATGATTTTGCTTTGTTACTATTTTTCTTTTTCTTAAGGATCCCCTACGTTAAATTCAGCATTAGGTTGTTAAATATTTCCCATTTTCTGTTTGAATCTTCTTTTGGATCGATAATGTTTATCTTTATTTCCTCGTTAATTTTAATAATCAAATGTTACAACAAATGGATTATGGCCTGTGACTGCATCAGTCACAGGGTATATTTTTGCTGATTTAATGCAGTTTCGAAACCTTTTTCTTATCAAAACATAGCCTACCTGGTTTCTAATAACTTTGCTATCACTATTGGCAGGCGATCTCCAGGTGTAGAGTCTACGATTAGGTAATTTAAAGTAAGTGTGTAACTACCAGACTGTTCCCTTGACAGAACTCCACCAATCTCTCCCACCTCTCATGTCTTAAACCGAGTCCACATTTCTCAACAATATCTTCTACTTCTTCATTTCATACTTTTGAGTTAAAATCGCCCGTAATAATCGTGATATCTCTATTCTTTGTATTATCCGTTATCCATCTATTGTGTCGGAAGTTGGAGCATATACTTGGATTATATTTAACTTTCGTTGGATCATTGTTAGAGTAATCATAACTACTCTATTAGATATAGGAATGAAAGAGGTCACTGACTGACATAAGTTCTTATCAACAACAATTACTACTCCATTTCGATAGTTTGGAAGATTATTTCCCGAATAGTATATTTTGGTATTTGAAATTTGTTGTTCACTTGAGCCTGGCCAGTTGGTTTCACTTAGTCCCAATATTTTGATGGGCATGCGTTGTATTTTTTCTGACATTGTGTATCTTACCGGCTTCATAAATTGTTTTATCATTATATAAGAGCCGGTTGTTCGAACGCTAATAAAAACTTGATTGTAATTAAATATCTAATTAACTCTTAACTACAGACACTCCATTATTACCACGTAACAACAGAGAGCCGGTATTTTTTACCGGTCATTATAAAATGGAGTCAAATTTAAAGTAAATTATAAAGTTAATAAAAAAATGCATTGTGTATTTTTATGTAGTGTCTAGATATAGAAGAACTGGTGAAATGAGTGATATTAATAATAAAATACAAGATTTTTAAAGAATAATCTATTAAAGGATAATTTTGGTAATATTTTTGGTCTAGGGAAACAAACAGCCACAAAAAAATTAAGTGGAACATTCCTTGCAAACTCTTGCCGTGCATTGTAAACATATCAGAGTCTTGCACATTATGCAAATATGAGTGGTTTTTCTTTCTTCAGTGATTCAGTATCATGGTCTGTTGGTAAATACCCTGCATCTGAGTCCACATTACTTGCGCCAGAATCAATTTCCTCATTCCATTTTTGCAAAATTTCCTCAAAATTTTTATCACCAAATTTAACCCTCTTTGAAGATCCAGGATGACTTCCAGTGTCCATTTCTTTACTCTTTTCCTAAAAATACAATAAATATTATAAACAGTTCACATTTTACCCATATAAGACTAATTAAAAATACTTACTTAGATTTTTGATATGCGCTACAAAAGAAAATATTCGCAATACACGCCGACCGCTTTGATTAGCACTGTTATACAAACTGGACGAGAGGTATTGTGGCACATGAAATTGTAAGTGGTGCGGATACCACGAAATCCGCGTTTTGGAACCGCCCACGCGGTAAGAAATACCGGATCTCTGTAGTTAAGGATTAAAATCAAATACGTCACATTTTAAGGTTATGTTGACTGATTTATTGTATTCAATTTTATTATTTTGCGTTTTAATTTAAAATAAACTATACTTAAAGTCTTTTTGATGTTAATTTCATGTTTTTAGATATAAATCAATAATAATAATAAGAAATTTTTAATAAATTTGACAGCTGCTGTGACGTATTTGCTTGTAATTAAATATTTGATTGCAATCAGTTTTCAGATCAACTTATCAGAACCATTTTAACCAATGCTATCTCATTTTGGCATCAATTTGAGCCTCCTAGACTTACTCTAATATACATATTTTTAATTTTATCCTTTTTTGTCACTCCACTCTTCCATCTAAGTATTCTCACCTTCGCCAGACAATAATTCGTTGTTCCTCTTTCTTTTAAGTGCTAAACATTCAGTTCCTTACATCATATCTGGTCGTTTTATAGAATTTTTCTTAGTTTCATTGGAATCTTTTTGTCATTCATCACATCACTCTCTTCCTTCCACTTTATCCATCCCGCTCTGACTCTACTGCGTGCATCTCCATCTATTTCCCAATTTATCTGTAATAACGATCTAGGGTACTTTCACAATCACTTCACCATCCAAAGTTATTATTTTATTTATAGTGGTAATTTTATCTCTAGAAAATTTTTTATTTAGTAAGCTGTGAAAGTACTTTTTGCATATCTTTTTTACATCCTTTTTATTATTTTCGTTCCCGATACATCTAATCTAGACTAAAAGTCTTTGCTTTCTTTGCTCTATGTTTTAATATTTTAATATCTTTGCTTCAGACTCCCTGATATCAAGTTGATCGTATATATTTATATACTCTTCTGCTTTAGCATTTCCTACTGCTACTTTCATTTCCTTTTTGGCGACTTTATAGTTTAGAAGATAGGGTAACGGGTAGAGTGATTGGCCACTTAAGGAATTGCCAATTGAATTAAAATTGTAAATTGGTATCTTTTAAAGTGAAATATTTTGTAAGGGTTTTTTAATAGTAATGAAACATTAGATTTCATAAAAACTCAGGTTATTTTAATCAAAAATAATAATGTATATTAAAAATAAACACAAATTTGAAAACTTACAGAACTACACAGTTATTGGCCATACAAATATAGTTATTGGCATATATAATTACAGTCATTGGCCATTCATAAAATTTCTAATTTTCTTTTTTTTGTTCGTGCAGGTATGGCACACAAAACTATTTAAGTTTTCAATTTCTTGTTGTTTCTTTGCACAAGTACCAATATGGTAGCTTCTAACACAAAATAGGCATTTTCTTCCAACTTTTGCTTTAGATATATTATAATAACAAGAATAACACAATCCTGTATACAAAAGGTTATTTACAGGTGGGTTGGTGTCGTCTGATTGTTTCACCGTTATATCTGAGAGAATTTGTATTTTTTCATGTTCTGGATATCCCTCAGTTTCAAAAAATAACTTTCTTTTAGCCGACTCACCAGCACGTTTTTCTTGGCTGGTTTCCAAATTTGTACATTTGCTTTGGGATATAGTCTTCAAATTTGATAAATTCATATTGGTGCAGGCATCAAAAAATATGTTATCAATTGTGGGCAGATTAACGTTTTCCTCTACAGAATCAGTAAATTGGTTTCGTGACAATTCTTACTTTTCTTTGAGGACAACAACATCTGGTATATGTACTCTAACTCCACTTTTCAAAGTAGTGCTTTTAATTGTATGATCAATAAGTGTATCTGCTTCCAAAATATTTGTATATGCAATATCAACTGTATTTACTGTAACATTTTCCTTATTCTTCACAACAGTTTGACATTTTTTGCTCCCGGAATTGACTCTTGTGGCAAATTTTTTTATTACTTTCATCTTGATTTCCCTGTTTTTTTACCTTTATTGTTTGCTTTTGCGTCAATTCGCTTTTGTTTTCGTTCTAATTTTATTTTCTCTTGTTCTGCTTTTTCTTCAATTTTATGCCTCTCTGCATTTTGACCATCTGAAGAAGTGAGCACGAAAGGCAACCTTTCTGTTTGCTTTTTGCCCTTTCTTTCTGGGGTTTTTGGCCAAAAAAAGAGTTTGTTGATTGAGGTGTCAATTTCTTTAGATAATGAGTTGTCTTGATTAACTAAAGGCAGATTATTATTGGATGTCGATTGAATATCTTCTGTCATTGTATCTTCTGTGACATTTTTTATATTATGTCATATCAACGTTTTCTGGAAGTTGAATTCGAAAATCCGAAAGTAGATTTTCTTCTGTATAACAGGAATATCTTGTAAGTTGCATATGATTTCATTGCCACCTACAGGGTTAAGTGTAATATCTGAAGATATATGGGTTTCTGTGATTATAGAGGTATCTTGTATATCATTTGTGATTCCACTTGTCTCTGTGGTCTGAATCGTGGGTTGATCTATGGTATTTTGAAATAAATTAAATATATTAAAGAGCAATTTTGAATCTCCACTTAGTTCTTCGCAATTATCCAAACTTTGAAATCCTAATATTTTTGCGGCTCCAACTGTGTCTACAAAATCTTCATATGTTATTGATTTTGTCATAGAAATAGTGTGATTAATACCTTTATGCAGGTTTTTGATCTTCCCTAAACATTTGGAATAGTCTATTGCTTCAGGGTTCCATGGATACAATCCAGACGCTTTAAAGCCATTAATTATGGAATCTGATTTTAATTGACTAATGGCTGTGTTTAGTACCCATACCAAGGGTAGTTTGTTCATTAAATTTTTCACTTGCTCTAAACTGCAATGTTGCTCTTGGCACATTAAATTGTTCAGCGGCTTTTCGTTGGCTCATGCCATTTTCGATGGCCTGAAAAGCAGACTGAAGATCTTGTTCTGTATATTGTTTGTGATACGTTTTATCTTTCCGTATATTTGGCATTTTTGATTCTAAAAATAAAAATCATTTATTAGTAATAATGTTAGCTACAATACGGACGTTTCAAATTTGATTCAATATGCCCACATTAGCATTAATTTTATAACAACTAAAACGATTGTTATTTTATAAATACAAATCCGGACAAAAAATATATTCTTATTACACATTACAGTTATTGGCCACCCTGTGGTTTAGTGATTGGCAGTCGGCCAACCACTGGTTATTGCCTTAAAAAATAAGAAAAAATGTTTAAAATATCTTATTTTGGACCAATCTAGGCTGAAAAAGTCTAAATTATAATAAATATTTTAATTCAAAGTAGGTACAGTAATTGGCCGGCAGGCCAATCATTACAACACGGACATATTTAAGATACTTACAGTGCTTGGCCACTCAAATTTACCGCCAAAAATGCGTAACTTAAATATTAAAACCACTGATAATGTAAGATGTACCCCACTAAATCGCCATAAAATATTAATATACTCAGATACATAATACTATTAGCCAATATAACTCACCTCGTGAATAGCCTTCCTTAACAAATTCTTTAAAAAACTCTTAAACCTGGATGCACCTGTTAAGCTTCAAACAACACACGCCGTAACAACTAGATAATTTTAACCGCGGAGATGATAGCTAGACCAAATATACAGCAATGTTGCCAGATTTTAATGCAAGTAAATTTATTTCCTTATATTTTCTGAAAATCTTAATATTTCGGATTTTTGTGAAAGTGGCCAATCACTAGTGACCGGCTAACAACTGTACCCGTTACCCTATGTGTTCAACTTATTTTCTTGCGGTTGTTTATATAGTTTTCATTTCTTCTTTAATTTTTCTTGAACTTGCTTTAACCACCACCAGGTCTCTTTATTCTCAAACTTCTTCCATGAGGTTTTTCAATAGCAGTATCTCTAAAAATTCTAGCCACAAATTGTATTAGGTCTTCTTTTCTTGTTCCAGCACATTTTTTTCTACTGGATTTGCTTTGATTATATATCTTCTATCTGTTTTTTGTGCTCCTTCCCAATATTTCGGTTTAGTCTTGCTTTTTTACTTCAATGTCCAGCACACGCAACCTTCCCTATCCGTTCTTATATCATCGCTAATAAAATATCTGTCATGTGTAGATTATTTTTCATTTTTTTTTTCAATGTCCCGCAATACTTAATACTTAAACGTTTCAGAAAAAAACTGTGCTTACTGATTTTCGTCAAACTTAATAACGCCTGAAATGAATAACAAAGGTCAAATAGTCATAAATCAAAAATATATAAGAAAATTATTATTATAGAACTATATTATATATTTAATCAAGTACATATTATATACTTAATCAAATCAACATTTATGTTTAATTTTAAGGTTAAAAGATAATATATTATTTTTGTAAATGCATTCGTCACGTTACTATAATCTCTACTATCTATGTCTTCTCTAATGACACCAATTTCATGGTAGATGAGTAGAAATCCTATATAATTAATAAATAAATGAATAATTGTAAATAACATATTATAACTTTAATAGGATATTATACAACGATCGTTTAATGATGGCCATTAAGATGCTGGTATGAGAGTTACGATGCGAGCCGATAAGCGAGTTTCCTAGAAAAATACGAGCATCATAAGAGCAATTAAATGCGAGTAATATACATTATTCTTTCTACGACCATAGGCAATCATGGATAATCCTTTATTTTCCAAAATTTAATAACATGAAACATATACAGATTTATAAAATAAAATTATTTATTTGTTGTACTTAATTACATATCAAAAGAATATACATATACATGGCAGTTTTTTTTAAACAGATTACAATGTAACTTTACGTTAAAATCATAGTTATAGTGGGCATATGGCAGTAGAAACAATAAATGTATTAGCACACAATACACAATTATTACTAAGCACTGCTACAGAGTGCAACAGATATTTTTAAGCCACACAAAAAATTCGTTACACTTGTTTGAGATTACTGTCCGTTAGAAATATTTGTTGCTCGTTAAATGTTTAAAAAAATGCCAATATGGTGAGCCGAGAAAAGTGCTTTAGAATGTGATAAATAAAATGAGCAGATTGTATTAATTTTTACACAGTAATGCGCTTATATGAGTGCAAGAGAGAAACCAGGTAACTTTTTACATTTTTAGTAAATCTAAATTAATTTTAATATTAAAACAACTATTTTATTTATCATAATTAATCAAATTCTTCTCTTCTTTTGGTGCATATCCTCTGTGGATGTTGACAATCACGTTGGTCCATACAACTTTGTTGACAGCTACTTTAAATAGACTTATGGTAGTTATTCCTGCCCACTGTCTGATGTTCTTCAACCACGATGTCCTTTTGCGCCCTTGAGATTTTTTGCCTTCTATCTTGCCTTGTAAAATTAGTTGATACTTCTCATTGCGCATCACATGCCCTAAGTATGCCATCTTTCTGATTTTCACGATACGCATAATTTCCGATCTTTATTCATACGTTGGATCACGGTGTTGTGTGTAACATGATGGATATAGGAAATTCTGAGCATGCGGCGGTAGCACCACATTTCGAAGTCTTCCAATCGTTTGGATGTTGCCTCCGTCAAGGTCCAGGCTTCGACTCCATATAAAAGGGTAGAAAATACATAGCATCTTAAAACTCGTGTTCTTATATCAATGTTGAGGTGCATATTACATAAAATCATATTACAAATGCAAAAATTTATAGGATTTAAATCCGGCGATCATCAAACCAATGTTTGGTACCTTCCCTATCCATCAAACGATTTCAATATATTGTATCTAAGTAATTACATATGTACATATGTATGTATAACATGAACAGGCCTTTAGTGCCCATTGCTCAATGGATAACTTCCATTGTTTTCTGTTCTTAGCTGTCAGCTTTCATCTGTCTGACATCTTCCATCACTACATCTCTCCATTTCGGTTTTGGTCTTCCTGTCTTTTTTTTTCCTTCAGGTACTCTTCAACAAATATTCTTGACTTGTCTATTACCTTGCATTCTTTATAGGTCTCCGAGCCATTCTAGTCTACGTTTTCCACTACTTTTGTTATTGGCAGGTTAGCATACCATTGGTACAGTTCTCCATTAGTTCGTCTTCTACATTCTCCCTCTATTACTTTTCCACCAAACATTCTGCGAAGTATTTTCATTTCCCATGCTTCCAGGCAGTTCTGTATGGTTTTGTTCACAGTCCATATCTCGGCAGCGTATTGCATTGTGGGCTTAATAATTATAGTTTTGTATACTCCTTTTTTTGTATTACGAGATATATCTTTGGCCTTAATTATTTTGTTCATGGCTCTAGCACATCTTTTGCTCTCGGTCAGTCTCAGGTTGATTTCAGTTTCTTTCTTAACTGTCTGGTCAATAAGGATACCTAAGTATATATATATATATATATATATATATATATATATATATATATATATATATATATTCATCCACCTTCTCGAATTCTACAACTAATCCATCCTTTACCTCTAATTTAAATGGACTTCTGATGTTTATTCCATTTTTGTTCGAGATTTCCATGCTCTTGGATTAATTAATATTAACTTTCAATCCCATTTTAGAGCTTTCCCAAATCATTTTTTCTGCTGTATCTGTCAGTTCTTTTCCGTTTATTGCAATGAGAATCATTTCAACAGCGTACGCTAAGTATTGGTGCTCTTTGTAAAAAAGAGTACTATTTATCTCACTAACCCTTTTAATTTTTTCTAGAAATATATTGAATAGCAAGGTAGACAAGGGTCTCCTTGGCGAACACCTTTTTTCACTTCTAATTCTTCCGAGACTGAACAATTGCATTTGGCAGCACAAGTGATTTTTCTAATTGTCACTATTCCAATATCACTATTTTTTCTGGTATTTAGAATTATTTTCATCATCATCAGTTGAGCCCTGGTTGAACCTCGACATTCTCCAGTCTATTTCACCAGTTATTTTTGTTCATCGCCAACCGTTGCGTTTGCTGCGCCCATTTTCCTCGCGTCCTCGTCCACACCATCCCTCCATCTCAGTCTTATTTACTAACACCCTGTAAATGTTACTGCCTTTCTGGAGGAAGTCAGTAAAGCAATAAATCAATTAAAGCAAAGGTCACCAGAACCAGACAAAATTCACACAAAATCTCAAAAATATTGCAAAAGATCCTTGAATGTAATAGAGTCCCAAATAACTGAAGAATTATAGCGGTGTCATAATTTAAGAAAGTGTATAAGAAGAATGTTTTCAACTATAGAAGCATAAATTTGTTGAAAATCTGTTAGAAAAACAGTAAATAGTTTTCGAAAAATATTCGAAAAACCTCTATATGCCAGCAGCCTTCTGTTTCGTAGACTTATGAAAAGGCTTTGACAAAATTCAGCTGGATACTGTTATCGAATTATTGTGCAACAAAGGAATTTTGCAAAATATAATTAGAACGAACAAGACTTTTATATAAAAAAACAGTATACCGGGGTATTCCTCTTAATGCCCTATAGTTTACGTCGACTCGGAACAACTAAGTTCGTGGAAATTGTACTATAAGGTATAAGGTTATAGAGAGATTACCACTTTGTGAATTGTCAGAGCCTTCGAAGCGGCCACATAGGCATTCCTGATTTGGTGATGAGAATCGAACCCACATCTTTAGACATTAGAGGCTCACTACACTTACCTAAGAGCTACGACTTGGGTTAACAGAGATATTAGATAAAGTGATTTACGGAGTGCAACCGTTTTTGTGCCCCTTCTTACATATTTTCAATCTTCATTTTTTCTTGTATTCTTGTGATATAACTTTATAGATTGTGATATAAGTCAACATGGATGTATTTTTTTAAAAAAGTCAGGGTTCAAGTTCATGTGTATCCTCTGTCTTCTCTACATCTTCTTCTGCTTCAATATGTGAATAACTTGTTAATTCCATTGTGGTAATCCCTTTCTGCCGCGTACTTTCCCTTTTTTTGCCCAGGATGCCATGAGTTTCTTTTTGGATACATAATCTCAAGTTCTCCTATTGATAATTTATATCTGACTTTGTAGGTAGTTATTTCAAATATTCGAAATCTGCAAGTAGAAAAGAATCTAGTACTCTAGATACTTTAATAGTTAAGTCAATATTAGTACTGAATCGTTGGATGAAAATAAAAATTCTAATATCACTCAGACAAGGGAAAGTATTTAAAGTGTATTTATTACAAGTTGAAAGTATGTGCTCTACATAAAATGAGTAATTCTTCAGATTTTTTTATTAAACGTATTAATTAAAACAAGAACTATTCATTAATGTAATATTAGTCAGCAATATTGTAGTATTTTTATTAATCTAATTTATTGTCTTCATTTATTATCAAAGGTTCTACATTTATAACACTTACAAGTTTATTAGAATCTTTATATATTTATTACAGTTTTACACTTTTCACCAAGAACTAGAACACAACTTCTTTAATTTATATCATTTATTTACAATATTTATTTCGGACTAAAAACTCGACTTCATATTCAAAACTAACTGTCCCTTAAATAAAAGGTTCCTCTATATTTATACTAAACAACCGTTAGACTAAAATTCCGGCGATTCCCTTCAAACAGACGAGAAGGTCACCCGGACTAGTTTTTCATTCAACCTGCTTCTGAAAACTTCGAATCGTAGGAGACCCGTCAGATATCGTCGGTGCAATGTTAAAGGCACGAATGTGCATATTTAAAGTTTTGAGAAAACTGCTTTGTAAATGGTTACAACAACATATAAAAATCGAATAATACGTTTTCATACTATCTATCTGGCAAGTATATGCAAGTACACTGCCAGCTTTCTTAAGTAAAAAATTTGACCTGCAGACACTTTCGGGGTGTTGAGGACTGCTTGAAGATCAAAATTGAAGGCTAACACACTGGTATCTTCTTTCGCAACAATTTTATCTTCATTGCGAGCTTCTCTAGCAGCATTTTTTCTATCTAAATGTCTTTTAAACTCCTCCTCGTTTAAAACCTTTTCTTCTTCACTTAAGTTCTTCTGAGACAAACATTTTTTACATTGGTCATTCTTGGGTTTAAAAAAACCCAAATTGTACCCGCAAAATATTTGTCTGTATTTTTCAAAACAAACTGGTTTCAAACTTTGTATAATGTAGCTTTCCTTGTACATTCTATACATCACTGACAAATTTAAAGAAGAATCTAGGTACTTTTTGCTACTAGAAGACCTGCAATAATGGGATTCAACGGACGGGAAAGAAAAAATGTGTTTCCGTATGAAACCTTCAGCTGTATCGGATATTTTGTTAGATGATAGCTTTCCGCGTTTATCGTCGTTCAAAAAACCACATTTAGTGTCGCCCTAAAAAACTCTCTACATACCTTTTTGTTTCGTACCATTCACTGTTAAAAAATATTTGCAAGTAAAAGCTCTACGAGAGTTTTCAATATTTCGTGTAGTTCGGTTTTTTTATCTGTTTTATGTGGCTGCTTAAATATTGTCGCTGGTGGTCAATACTTTGTAAATTACGAAACTCCGTATAAATTTGCAGGCGGCATTCTTCATTAATAAGATCAGTGCATTTGTGTTTTGTTTGGCGAAACAAGGGGCAGGCAAAAGGGGCCGTGCAGGTTTCTCAACTCCTCTATGTCCAATGTACGATTCGCCTTTTAATCTTTTTACCTTCCGTATGTTTCTTTTCCAAAGCATCGCGTTTCGTTGCCTTTTTTTTTTTTTAAACTCTCTTGTCATTCGTTTCTTTAGTATCGTTGATTTTGGTATTTTCATTGGGTGTACGATTACTAGATTTATTTTCTGGTAAATCTGATGAACTACTTGAATCTGTTTCTGCATCACTTTCTGATGGCTCATAATTATCAGAAGAAGAACAGGAAATGTCCAGATCGTCAACAACTGATTCGTTTTCTAAAATTATTGGAAGGACTTGGGGGGTGCGTAGTAGAAGTGGACGGCTGTGATTCCAACTCAATAGTTTCGTTTTGCAGATCTGGGAATGCAAAAGGTCCATCACTTGACGCATCTGAAATTAAAAATAAAATATAGGTTTATAAGACACTACATACAAAATTTGCAAATTAGAAAGATGGCAAAGATAACGATAAATAATAGCAATCTGTTAGTTATGAGTAGAATAACAAGCACAAAAATGGTTAACTAAGCACTTAACAAATTAACAGTTTAAGAAAAAACTAAAAGAACACTCATGAAGCACCCCACTCTTTTTTTTTTTGGCAGTAAACTAAATATTATTTCTGATTTTAAAAATTTAATCCAGTTTCCGTGATACCAAATTATCACTACAACTATTGTATTGCCATCGGTCCTTTGTAAATAATAATATACGAAATTTTAAATAAATTACATGTAAAAGTGGTTATAAATTAACTACATTCAAAGATTATGTTGCAATGATACATACCTACGGATAAGTGAAAAAAACCTAACCGCGTAAAAATAACAAACCATAAAATAGGTACAGCAATTCTGCCTCATTCTTCAAATTGAAGATTCACGTGTACTAAAATAATAATAAAGGGATTATCACTTACCTTTCAAATACAACATTCGACTCCGTTTCATTATTTCTTTTGTGCGAGATCCCATCTTGTAATTCAAGCAGTATCTCGAATGTAATAAAATTAAACTGTTAAAAACACGAATGTGACACATTCCCTATTTCAGACTTATATCAATGCAATACGGAAAACACCATTGTGGTACATAAGTAACTTGGGTATTGAAGTAAATGAAAAACATCCACTCTTGCGGAACAAACATTGAACACTGGGATGGTGGGAAGAGCATAGATTACATTACCGAATACATTCGTGGATTTGGCATTGACCAAGGTTAGTAGATATTTAAGTAGGTTGTCTCGTAACTATAGACCAATCAAATGCTCGCTTTTTAAAGGCGGGAATACGTCACCCATACGACACTTTTAAAATTGCCATAAGCTTCAATGCTAATATAAGGTTCAAAAAGGTTTTGCAATATATTTTGGGATTTTCTTGGGTTTAGGGATGTTAAGTGGTTCTTATATTAGTAATTATATCAATTTTTTTTTCTAAAATCAATAGTCTGATGACAAAAAATAGAATTGATTATAGTGATAATATTGTGTGTTTTAACTGGAGATAACAGTCTATTTCGCACAAAAACCCAAAAAAACAGTAGAAAAAGTTCAAAAGCAAGAATACTAAATATGTAGGAACTTACTTATTATTTTTTTCCTGGAATTTGCAGCATTTTTATCATATCTAGTGGTAGGCAAAAAAAACCAATAGGTAATATAAATAATTTATTATTAGATTAAAATACAAAAAATGATTAGTCCTTCAAGCACAAATCTTCAAGCTATATATACTTATCTCATCTAAAAAATATATCATTATTATAACGTACAAAACTACATATAATTGTTATGACAAACCTTGATATCACGGCTACGAAAACACACTTCACAAGTGTTTATGTACACAAATAACTAAATAATAAGTCTCTATAAATAATATTGTCCTTATACCTAAACAATAACTAAACAAATAAACGAACTAATGATACTATAGAATAGAGACAACAACAAACGTGAACTTAAACTCAGACGTGCAGACAACTGTCCATAAACTGTCAAATTTGACTTTGTCGTTTGAGTGACGTAAGCATTCTGCCTTCCCCTCGCTTCGCCAACATAGTTACGAGACAACCTACTTAACATCTACTAACCTTGGGCATTGACAACCTTGAAAGTTAACAGGTTTGCCAATGTGGATACGCGAAAATACCTAAATATGCACATTCGTGCCTTTAACATTCCATCGACGATATTACCTGGGGTTTCTGCCGGCTGGTGTATGATATAGAAAAGACTTGAATGGAATAGAATTAGAAATATAATGTTTACAGTTAAATATGAATCATATATTTATCGTAACAATATCATTATAAATTTTAATACAATCTGCTTTCAACCTGTCCCGTTTGATGTTTTATACAATCATTATGGTTTTTCTTACTCGTCTCTGTATAATGCAAATGTTAAATGCTAAAATAAGTATAAAATATTGTTATTGAAAAGAGTAATTATTAAATAAATCGATACAAAAGAAAAATCTTTTATTTTCTTCTTTTATGTATTCCGGGAAATAGCCAAATATAGAGCAAAGAAAGAAAAATATTTTAATTAGATTAGATGTATCCGAAATGAACATAATAAAATACTAGTCCACGAAAACGATGTTAAAAGAGATGAAAAAAGTACTTTAACAGTTTATTAAATGAAGAATTTAGTGGAGTGGAGTGAAGTGGAGTTGAAGACGACAGTAAGCAATTGTCACCAAAATAACACATAAGAATGTTGTTTGGGCACCAATGAGTAACACAATATCTACCAATGTGTAGCAGTAAAGCTACCATCTAGATCATTGTGTGCTAGTTGTTTAAGAATAAAATGTCAACTAAGTGGTATAACTATAAAAAGACTAATAAAATATACTAACTGATCATATTTATTAAATGAGAAAAATTTAAATTTAATAATGTTAACAAAAAGGAAATCTTACCCAAGCATTACAGTAAAAAAATAAATGGTTATAATATGATACTTATGGCAATATTTATACACTGTCCCTTCTGGAGGTTAAATATAGTCTTCTATAGGTAGTAATTCTTCTAAATGTAGTTTTCCATGTAGCTAAAGTATGTTTCAATGGGGATATTGGTATCAGCTTACAAGAGTTAATGGCTCGCTACATTCCTTTTACATCCAATCCTGAACATGTGGGCAGTTTAAGTTTTCCCAACAAAAAAGGATCAAGACGATGTCCAATACAAGAAAAACTTAGAAGTAGATCCAACTAATATGGGTTTATGAATAAAAAATTCTACCTTAAATGGAAAAAAGATAAAGAAACAATTCCCGTATTTCTTTCATTTTGAAGTAATAACTGACATGACGATCGGAAATGCCAAATGACAACTTAATAGATAATTGAAAACTTTGTGGCTAGTTGTACCATACGGAGTGTGAATACGGATATTATAATAAACGAGAATTGACCTGAAATAATTGAAAATTTAAACTGATGAATAATAAAATAGAGAATTTAGGTGAAACAAAGTTGAGCATCTACTATTTTAGAAGAAAAATAGTAAAACAAAACAGAAGATTAAGAAATGAATAACAAAATTTAAATGAAATAAATATTAAAAGAACACAAACATGTGACGTGTCTAACTTTACAAAGTTTTTCAAGCACTTGTAACCTCGGAAACCTTTTTTTGGATGGTGCTAGACAGGTCACCAATGAAGACACTGCGGACGGCAGCAAGATGGTTGATGGAGAGCGAGTCGTGGGTTCGAAACTAGCTTTTGGAATCGGGAATGGGTCCAACGGACGTAAAATTACCCAAGATAAGATAAGATAGGAACAGGGCGCCACTTAATTTTTTGGGGTTTAAGGAGAAAATTAAGAAACCTTATAAAAGAAAAAAGATAATGAAAAATATGTTGGGTCTGAGACCAAATCCAAATAAAGATACCAACAGTTAATTATTAAATAAATTTGGTCAACACACTATATAAACAAATAATAAATATATTAGGTGGACTCCGTCCACCTACTTACCTGCAAAACTTGATCATCCTGATCTTTCTTCTGGTGGAAGGTATAGTAATAATTGAAGGTAAAAAGCAAATATTCAGAGTTTTGTTATATCAGAAAACTTGTTAGGAGTCGACAAATAAAAATCATACATAAACCAAAAACAATATATTCAACAATACAATGATGTAGGCGGCTGAATGTACACTCAAGTAATAAAAATACACCATCAATTATTAAATGGTGGTATACATATAAAAAAATAAACAGTATTATGATTGATAAATACCTTTACAAATACAATATAATGAAATCATACACAAATTAAATTATCAGCGAAGAGAGTCTGATGCTGTATTAAAATATTCAACTAAAGTTGATTAAAGAAAGTCTCTCTTTGCTGTTTAATGGGCATATCTAGAGATACTGGGTATAGTAAATAAAAAAATGAATAACAAATAACAAAGTTAATTAAAGTTAAATTCAAAGAATACGACAAGATTACAGAAATAAAAATTTAACCAACTTGCACTGGTTAAGTTAATTATCTGTTCGCACTGTTGTTTATTGATTAATGGAGAATAAAATGTTCGTAATTATTATTTATTAGAATTTCTTAGTAGCTGATGAAAAATTCGTAAGAAAATATTGAATGTTCTTAAAATTGAATGCAAAAATCAGTAGTTACTCTTAACTACTGGTGAAGTCATGGATAAACGTAGATTCGCCCGGATAATGGAAGATAATATGATACCATAACCATATCATATTACTCCCCAGATAATTGAAGATACTATGATTACTTACAGTAAATCTTGATGACTGCTATACTGCACTGAAGCTATTACTATACTTGTATCAAGCACTGAAGTTATTTAAATTAAAAGGTACTTTATACCAATATTTAATCTAATAAAATATTAGATTAAAAGAACTGAAATATATAAGTGTATACACACTTAAAAAGAAAATGCACAGAGAACAGAGACGGTAAGATATGGAGAACGTCCTTACGCAAAGACTGTCCCGCCAGAAGTTATGTTCCTCTTAAAATTACACAAGCTTCCCCCAAAAATAGGGTGCGATATCCCCCACTTAAAAATGACAGGCCAGCCTGGATGGATTTCTAAGAAGGTAAAAAGATTTCAACGATATCGAAAATAACGGTACTCTTCTAGCTAGAAACATGATGAAAGATAGATCCTTTCGGATTAAGTTTTTACAGAAAATTACTATAAACGTGCGTTCGACGACATTTATCGAATGTATCAAAAACAAACCGCCTGAAACTGGAAAGAATTAACCGAGGATTAACGAGGATAATTAGTCGGACTTTCCGTCTTTTGAGATAGTCGGTAAATTCCAATAAAATTTCCTAATGGTGAACACGACCAACCGCGTATATATTATTTGTAAATACGGCCATCGGCGTCTCAGCAACAGGGGTAAAAGGATTAAAAATTATTTAATATTTTAATTATAAAAAAAATGTTACACACTTCAAAAAATAAAGAAAAGTAAATCAGTTGGTAAAGATAATATATGTGAGGAAGTGTGAATAGCTTTTCTTTTCACCCTGTAAATCATAAAAATCGAAAATAGTCCCTACCTTTTTGCGATTTTTATTATGATTAATCATTTTTATATGTCATTTCCAAAATGAATTGTTTACTGTCTCGCTCTTTAATTATTTTTTTTTTCGTTATTTCGCTTATAGAAATTAAAAAATAAATACTCCGTTCTTAAACTAAATGGATCGGCGATCTACGTAGGAGAATAAATAAAAATCCACTTGGACAATTTTCATTCATTCTTGTTGAGTTTAATTTTTTTAGATCACGTCTAATAAAACAAAATAATTCTGACAGGAATGTAGAGCGACCATTATAAGGTAAGTGTGTTTGTTTCTCGTTTTTTTACTATGTATGCATTTTGGTTTTAAAGAGAGGTTTGGCATATTTGTAATTTCTTTTGTATCTTTTTTGGACCAATCTTCTCATATGTAAAACATCGAGTTCACCTTGTCCCCCAAAAAAAGATAAGGTGGCGCACCTTATTTCTCCCTTTCTTTTAATACCAAACTCTGTTTACTTCCATATCAGTTAGTATGTTACAATGTTCAATTCTTGTTGATATCAATATCGCCCATGGTAGATTTATAGACTCACGTTGCAGAGCTTGCCGTTGTGTCCTTCAAAAAACCTGAGTGCCGGATTTTAAAGTGTCAGGACCCAAAATTCTTCATTACTCATTTGTTCCATGACTAAACGTCTCCTTGGGTCAACTTTTATGCTACCCAAAGTTATACACAGCTTCTGGACTCTCTGTACTCTCTATTCCTACCAGGCCAAGTTACGTTACAACATGTTTATTTAATAGAATTATGGAAGAGTATAGAGTCGCAGTATAGCCGCATCTGATAGCCGCAATAGAAAATAATTGGACACTAATGTATTAATCAATAAACTGCATGAAAATTTTAACACACAATTTGATCGAGATTTTAGCGAGGGAATAATAATGAAGAATTTAACATTTCCTTTGGATATCCAAGAAATGATATATGCAATACATGTATAAAATTCCTAGTTAGTGTAAGGTAAGATGAACAGGAGGAAACCTTAGAAAACTTTATTAAAAGAGATAAACAGAGTCATCTTACAGGAGCAGATGTATTTAAAACACTATATTCCATTTCACGTTAGGAACAGAACGTTTGGCTTATGCAGATCAGGCTTGCCAGAACTCTCAGTGTTACTACTAGACTGCCGATATACGAGTCATTCTAATTAGAGCCATATTCAGCACTCTGTGGATGTTAACTTAATTTCACTAATAAGCGGATACTTATATTTGAATATAATATAATGCATTATAAATACTTGTTTCTTTAATAGACATATATAGATATATAATTATACTAATTAATCATTATGTCTGAAAAAGATAGTTAAATTTTACTATTGTTGAACATTAAATGTTTATTAACGCTTTAGATAAGATTTAACTAAAAGATAAAAAACAAGTGTAACTTTTATTTCATTTACATTTTAATAATAACAATTACTTACATAAAAATTTTGCCTTGTATATAACATGTATTTCCCTTAAAAGATGCTGTATTATTTAAAATTTTTGGCATCTTTATCTAATTTTTTACTTTTTGCCGAAATATCACTTACATATTTTTCAGATTTGGCACTTTGTGTCCGCCAATTTTTACACTATCACATAATTTACTCACTGCATATTAACATCATCCTCATCTTTTCTCTCATCGCTATTACTGTCATCTCTATTACTGTCGTCGCTATCATTGTCAACCGTCACATTGTAGCATTTCTAAATTCTTTGGATATGTATTGAAATCCCCTCGTATTTTATAAAATATCAAAGAATAATCTTAGTGCATTTCTCTTTACTTACGTACGTATTAAAACACCGAATTCTTCCAATTAATCTTAGCGTCGCCGAGTAAAATAAACCATTTTTAGAATTGTTTATATCACGGACGCAAATTCTTTGATATATTTCTTTGATCTAAACCGCTAAATATTCTGCGTTTCAAATAAATATTCCAGTTTATATGTTTTGTTTATGCTAAGTTAAGCGAATGAATTTAAAAGATTATTAGATCACTCTCCGTGACACCGCTGTCAAAGGCAGTTGGTTTCGGTGTTAGTCCGAATTTTTCTTTTAATTCTTTTTTTTAGACAACTTTTTTGTGCTTTCCTATTAAAGTAACGAGAGACATATTTAAAAAAATAATAATAATAATTGCTTTCATAATTAAATAATAGATAATAAATAAAAATGTTTTAATAATTAATTTTGTAAATCTAAGGGTGTGGTTATGCTGTCAATCTAATTGTTCTTTGTCATCAAAATTAAATGTTGACATATGACAGCTAGCCTTTAATTTGTTGTGACATTTTCTATTTTTTGTTTGTTTGTAGAGAAGGTTAACCTTTATGGGATTTTCATTTTAAATTCATCTTTAATTTTGATAATCTATTTCTGCCAGTTATAAATAACCTAATAACAGTTTTGTAAGTTTTGTAGCAATTCCCACTTGCGAGTTTGTAAACAGATAGGATATATGTAAGTTTTGTTATTCATATTTCGACGAGCTACCCCAGAATAAAAAAGTGGCTTCCAACTGGAATGGAAGCCGAGATAATGTCAATTTTTCCTATATGTTTCAATTTGAAGTTCCGATGTCGAAAAAAAAAAACGGAGCTGAAACAGTTATCCTCTCCACTTTCCTATGTCGATCTTTCGAAAGTACCTTCGTTTCGAAGATTCAAAAAATTAGATTTTTATTCAAAATTTGTGCAAATTTTACTTCTTATGTTTATAAACAATGGAGATACGATTTTTTAAAAAATAGTCGCTAACTTCGTTCCTATTGGTCATAGAAGGTTATTTTTTAATGTGAGTTTTTTTACCAGCTATCCAATGGTTGTATGTTCAAGTCTGTAGCTCGAAAAATATAAAAGTATTACAATTGTTTATATGTATAATACGCACCCCTTTTTCAAACGTTTATTTTGTAAATAATTTCCATGAAAACGCAATATGCATTTAACTTCTGAGATAGTTTCAGTCTTAAAGAATCCTATGAAATTTGCTAAATGTGTCTAGCATCATTCATAGGGCAAGTTCAATAGTTTAAATAATTAGCCTCCGGGATAAATAAATTAAATAACTTTTACACTATTTGACCGATCGGGGGAAAATTTCGCACAAATTTAAAAGACGGTAATTCCTCGATGTTTAAATGTATTAATAACATTTTATTTTGTTAATAAAAAAAATAATAAAATTTATAAATTAGTGGAAAAAAACTGCTTTTTTGCAAATATCTCCGTAAATTATTTATCAATTTTAATTAATAAACGGTTAAATAAAGATATTCTTCATATAAAAAAATTATATAAATATTGTTTATTTAAAATATAAGGGAAAAAACTTGTAGACAAAAAATCAAATTGTGACCATAAATTATTGTTTAAAAAAACGCAAGGTAAAAATACGAGTACCTTTTCATATATTCGTCATCTAGTAACCCCCACGTATGTCTTAAAAGCTTCAGATATCTGCGAAACATTTTTCGACCTTTTTTTAACCAGACTAGCATATAAGAGCTTCTCGTGGTGATATTTATTTCGCCAGAGTGGCGATCATACGAAAGAAAATACGTATGTAAAGTCGACTAGGGTGGTTCCTTTAATATTAGGACCTCTGTGCATAGCAATAAATTAAGCTTAAAATGTCATATTAAACTTTCTACACAAAGGACGGGTATAATAAGGTATAATAATTAAGGACGTTACCTTAAGGACTCTGAAGTGTTTTGGATTGATCAATAGAATAGTTTCCCAAAAACATGTTGTTTTTCAGACAAGTGAATTCTCAGAACTGGACAATAATAAATAAGCCAATTTAAGTTCGAGAATATATATGTATATATATATATATATATATATATTGTTATGATTATTTATTTTGACTTTCATCTTAGTTTATTGAGCCAATAAAAAAATATAACTTATTTGTTATCAAAAGTAAAATAAAATCCTTATATTACCTGTGTTCGATGGATTAAAAAATTTTCTAGTTGTCTTTTATCGGGATAGAGAAGAAGGACAAGAATAAAAAAAAATATTATATTACAAAAATTTAAGTTTCTTTATTTTATATGAACGAATAAAACAATTATCAAATTCTGTCGTTATCCTGTCAATCAGCATACAAGAAAATAAATCAAATTTTTATAATAATAAGATTTTAAATCTACATACATTTATATTAAGTGAAAACCAATTTTACTTAAATTTTTCTTTACTTGAAACAAGAAAACAACAAAACTTTAAACTTTTGATTAGCCTAACAAAATCTCAGTTCTTAAATTTGAATGCTAATGACCATGATGTCAAACCGATCCTTCACAGATATAAAATTCAATTGTACAAAACACTTACAGCTTATTTTCTTATTGAGTTGTATGTTGGAACATACCCAGAAAAATCCAGTCTCCTTAACGATGTGATCTCTCCTTTTTGGCACCTAGGCTCCTTCCTAACGTCTCTGCAAACCTGCTGCACTAACCAAAAACACCTGATGCACTTCTCCAAAAACTCAACTACTTATCAATGACACAAGGACCTCCTTTTGTCAACCTGATGCCGTAAAACTACTTTCACAAATCTTCACAAAATGCCAACGGTAGATACAAGGACCTCTTTCAATCTACTTGCTATCTCCTTCTGCAAAACTATTCAATTCTTTACACAATGCCGGTATTCAACTCACGAACCAAACCCTATCTTGAGACAAACGACTGTTTTTCGATGACAAATTATCACTGACGTCTCTGGTTCTCATGATCGGCTCACAAATTCCCATTTAAAAACGACCGTCCAATCAAAAGCTCAAATTGTGTTTACCATGATTTTGGAAAAGCCTAATTTCGGTTTCAGAGAAAAACTAAATAGCTTACTTTAAAATTGGTTTTGTCAATACACAATTTATACATATTTCAAAAGATTAGAATATGGTCATTTAATACTCGATTATACAAACAATGAAAAGATTAACTTACAGGTAAAATGTCTTCTAATTCTAAACAAAGGTTTTTTGATAATTTTGTTTGAAACGGAAAAAGGTCGTTTGCCAAAAAAATTTCTATTCTTATCTACACTAAATCTTATCTTAAATTACTATATACGTTTAAATACGTTATATACGTTAAAATACTAACATATTACTATATGTTTATAATGATATCTTAAAATTTTATTTCGATGGATTTTTTTATTTATTTTTCTTTGGTTGGGAAAAAAGAAACATAACAATATATTATATATATATATATATATATATATATATATTATATATATATATATATATATATATATATATATATATATATATATATATATATATATGACCGTTTAATTTAATATAAAAAAGTGCACTCGTAAGTGAATGGGATGTTTTCGGTCAATTTGGAGATAAAAAAGACATTGCATTACATTCAGAACAGGTTTGTGATGAATGTGATGCATGTGATATTGGTCAGACGGGCCGTTCCCTTAAAGGACGCCTTACTTCACATCGTAGTGACATTAAACTTTCTAAACATACCTGTGCCCTTGCACAACATGCAATCAACACCAAATATACTGTGAATTTTCATGATGTTAGAATTCTCTGTAGAGAACGTAACCTTAATAAGAGACAGTTTATGGAGATGTGTCATATTTTGAAACAAACTAATGCAATAAATAAGAGAACTGATATCAGCAACTTAAGCCAAATTTACCATGCACTAATACTACAAAATTGATTCTTCCGTATTCTACTTTTAATTATTGGTTCCTTCTTCAGTTTCTTTTATTATATAATAACCTTTATGTTGGCATCTACAAAACTTTTCCTTTAATCTCACCAGCTGATTGTCAGTTCTGACATTTGAGCTTTCAAATACTTCATTTTACATGATATGGTCATAACAGTCAAGAACCCTAGCCGTGCCGTTGTTAATGTAACATTTTAAAATTGACAAGTACATTTTTTGATAGATTTTATAATCAATCAATTTTGTCAAAAGTTAAATTAAAAAAATGAATATAAAATTATGTAAATTGGGAATCTTCCGGCTTTCTGTGTTTCTATGTTTTTTTGCTGATGTATTTATTAGATTAATTTTTGATGTTTGCCTTTTTGATGTTTCTTCACATTAATACCATTTTAAGGCTACAGATCTTTTAAAGGTAAGATCATTTACTTAATTGTTTATCATATTAGATGTATCGCTAATAACACTCTTTTAAATGAACTGATGATGCTCATTAAACAGTGGGCGAAACGTTTTCATTAAATAGATAAAGTAGCACGTAGCACAACTCTTGACTTTTTTATCTCCAAATTGACCGAAAACATCCCATTCACTTACGAGTGCACTTTATATATATATATATATATATATATATATATATATATATATATATATATTCGCGAAAAATATTAGTAATACAAAATTACCACTTTATGCATTTGTTGCATCAATTACTATTGCTTTTTTGTCTTAATTATTCCTGCATTACAGATAAATCAGTGAAACGTTCATAAACAAAATGCGTTTTTAATCTCTATTCAGCTTCCTCTTAACTGAAAGCGTAAAATCAACATACACTTATAAGCCACTCACGATAGCGTGATTCTTAGGCATCAATTAACAATTATAAAAAGTGCCACCAGTGCCAGTTCCAGTTTTGCTTTGTCAATCCCTAATGACTTTACGGTACACAAAGTTTCAAGATCACAATCATTCTAGTTGAAGACACTTTGCAAAATGTTGAGGGAAATATTTAAATGAGATCCTATGATGATGAAACGTAATCGCCGGTCATCGGATTTGGGATTGTACAAGGATTTGAAAGCCAATACAAAAAAGTGCATTATTGTTGTGTTCGGGTGTATTTTCGTCGGCATTATTATTATTTTAGCAGTAAGTATAATATATTTATTATCTATTGTATATTGTATATTGTAGGTATAGCATAATTATAGTTGATTTTCTTCTTATTGTGCCGCGGTATACAAAATTGGAAATCATAAGAGTAGTTTGTTCTTATTTACCGTTTATCGACAGAACTCATTTGCGTCTTAAGTAACAGAAGGTTAGACTGTATCATCCTTTGCCCACTGTCTGGATCAAGAATGAGACGGTTTAGCTAATAGATGGATAACAGAAATACCTCGAAAAAAATAAATTAAGCTGTAATTAACAATCAATAGATACTAATTTACAATTTCTGTTCTGAACGTGAATTCCTTCCTACACTTTTAAAGCACTACTTATTCTTTCTTATTATTTCAATCTGCATGTTACCTTCTCTGTCTATTGTAACCCCTAGGTATTTGAATGCATCTACTTGTTCTATGAGTTGTTGGTTAATTTCTATCTTAACATTTCGGTTAGTTTTCGCTATTAGCATCACCTTGGTTTTCTTAACATTAATCTTCATGTTTCTTATTGCCAGCTCATTATTCCAGCTATCCATATTTTTCTGGAGGTCCCTTTCGTTGGAAGCGCATAACATGAGATCATCTGCGAATGCACACTCAGCTATATCGACCGGTCGTGGTTTACTATATCCGATATGTATTTTGTGTATACTTGCTTTTGTTTCCTTAATTATGTCGTCAATAATCAATATGAACAGTGTGGAGCTCATAACACCTCCTTGTCTTAGACCCTCGTTTATTGCAAACATATCTGATTCCAAGTTATCCTTACGTACATAACTCTTGTTATTTTGATACAGACTTTTGATAGCACCTGTTAGTTGATGGTCAATATTTCTATTTTGCAGACTTTTCCAAACTGCTTCCTGGGACACTCTGTCAAATGCTTTCTCAATATCTAGAAAAGCCATATATATTTCTGTGTTCTTTATTCTAGCTTTCTCAATTATTTGTTTTAACGTAAATATATGGTCTTGCGTACTGTGTCCCTTCCAAAACCCACTTTATACTTCATCCAGATGTGGTTCAACGATGTGTCTTAATTTCTTTTCTAGGATGCTTTCATATATTTTGGAGACGATACGAAGTAGATTAATTCCTCTATAATTTTCACAAGAACTTGGGTCCCTTTTCTTAAAGATTGGTAGTATTATGCCAATTCTCCAATCTTCGGGGACTGTACATCCGTTCCAAGCCATGTTCATAATTTTGGGTAAAAATTTAACTTCTTTCGGTCCCATTGCCTTTAACATTTCAGCAGTGATTTTGTCATGACCAGCCGATTTACCTCTCTTTGTATTATTAATTGCTTCTTTGACTTCTTCTATTTGGATATAATTTTCCTGTCCATGTTCTCCTTCTACTTCTATCATTACAGTTTCCTCTTTCGGCTGTCTTGGTGTTAGGAGTTCGCTGAAGTATTGTCTCCATCTTTCCATAATCCCATTTGGTCCGATAATCAGCGCGCCGTCTTTACGTTTCACCTGTTTCATCCTTGTTTCTTTACCTTTTCTTAGCGTCTTTAGTGCCTTGTAAAACAATTTTTGGTTACCCCGGCTGTTTGCCTCCATCTTCATTCCAAACTCATCTCAGGCTTCCTTCTTCTTCTTCAGCACCATTTCTTTCACCACCTTTCTTTGTCGTTTATATTATTCGTAACTATTTTCTGTTTTCTTGTTTAAGTTTATTTTCCATTTCTGTTTTTTATATTTTATTTGGGCTTTATATTCATCGTCCCACCATCGTGTTTGCTTCTTATTTCTGTTTACATGGTTTATTCCACACGTTTCATTTGCTGTCGTCACGATGGTTTCTTTAAATTATTTCCAAGTTTCCTGTAAGTTGTCAGTACTATGAGCATTAGATAATTTGGCTAGTTTTTCTTCTATTTTACTTTTGAACATGGCCGCGACTTTTTGGTCATTTAGTTTATGATTTTGGATATTCTCGTTCACTTTATTATTTTTCGTTCTTTGTTTAGTGGTTTTACGTGTTTTTGGGGTAATCTTATCTTTGCCACTACCAGATAGTGGTCACTATAAATTTCCGGGCCTCTTTTAACTCTGACATCAGTGACCTCTTTCCCTAAATTCTCTATTAATTCGAACGTAATCTATAATTGATTTTTCATTTCTGCTTCTGACTTCTCTCGTGAACTTGTGTATGTCCTTGTGTTAAAAAAATGTGTTGGTTATAATCAAATTATTCTCCATGTAAAAGTCTATCATCCTTCTTCCATTATCGTTTCTTGTATCTTCCCCCTGCATACCCACAATATCTATGTTATCATCGTCTCTTTTACCAATTCTGCTATTCATATCACCTAGAATGACTATTCTACCTGTCACATTTTCTATAGCATCATTGAGCTCTTCCCAATATTCTCCTTTAACTTTCAATGGTTCGTCATCATTAGGGCGATATGTGACTAATATAGTTGTTATTTCTGAATTATCTAGTGTTATCTCTATTATTAAATTTCTTTGTGATATAAATTTCCAATTTTGCTTGCTCTCATTAGACATCCTACACCTTCTGCCGCTCTACTATCGGTTAGTAATATAAATAACAATAAAGTGCAGGTAAACAGATAATTAAGATAATTTTGGTAAAAATACAAAAGAAAGTTAGTTATTGAAAAAAAAGGAAGAAATACTTAAGTAAATAAAAAGGTGTCTAAATTAACAAATCAATTTGATACATGTACAAAAAATTTATAAACGTGACGTATACAGATTACGACATTATTTTATTGATTATACAACACAATGGCAATCACTGTGACATGTTACACGTTTCCATCTCTATATTCATTTCATAGTAGGTACGAATTGTCGTAATTGTCACATTGACATTAAAAATTTCAAACGAAGTTCTGAAAGAATAAACAAATAATTAATAAAATGCCTATTACGTTGTATACCGTCCAAGAAAAAGTGCAACTTGTAACATGGTACTTTCAGGGTCATTCGATACGCGAAGTAATTTATTTATTTACTGTTGCCTTTGAAAATAGACCCTCACCAAGTGTTACAACAGTTAAAAATACCATTAAACATTTTTAAACTTCGGGATCTGTAAACAGTTGTAAAAAGTGTCATCAAGGTAATGATCAACGTGTTAGACCTGTCGATAAGGAGCGTCAAAATAGGGATACTGATATTTGTGCTTTTGTGGAAGCTAATAGTGGAAGCCAATAGTGTACAAATTGCTAGGGAAGTTAACGTGAATTCTCGATCTGTCCAGTGAGTTCTCAAAAGGAATGTTTATCACTGTTTTAAGATACAACCAACGTAAGAACTGTTTCCGGAAGGTAACTTTAGGCGGATTCATTACATAAAAAACACAATCCAGCCGTTGCAAGATATTATTCTCGGAAAAATAAGCATCTCAGTGTTGCAGTGCGAACGCAGCATCCGCAAAAGTTAAATGTTTGGACTGGGATGTTAGACGATCATATTGTCGCTCCATTTTTTATCGATGGAAACCTAAACGGGCCCAAATATTTACAACTTTTACAGAATGAGATCATTCCTGCAGTTTGACGCCTTTCCGTTAATTTTCAGGAGGTTTATTTCCAACAAGATGGGTGTTCAATTCACAACTCTAGAAAAACTATTCACTTTCTTAATCAAACGTTTTCTGATCGACTAATAAGTACAGGTGGTACAATAAACTTTCACAAAAATATTTAATGACGATGATTTGGAATCATCGAAATGAAAGTTTTACTTTTTTTTGTGTATATCAATAATTAGTGTTCATTGACTAACCCATAAAACAAAATGTCTACTTATTTTCGTAACTGAAAAATATTTTATTTTGCCAGTCCTAAGTATAGAAAAAAGATGAACGTAAGCATTTCTTTAATAGTATATTGCGTGATTGTTTACTGCTAAAAACTATTCTCCCAATCAATTTGTAAAAACATTTAAACAAACTAATAATTCAAAATTCAACACTGCTCCGGTAATTTTATTTGAATGTTGGATAAAGATTAGTGCAACTCTGTAAATGTCTCTCTGGGGGTTTGTGTTACAATAGGTATCAATAGCGGATTATGAGCAGGTTGGTCTATAAAATTTTGCATAGATCTTGTCCCTCACAATACTAGTATATAATTAAACTTATATACTAGTTATATTATTCCATATAGTTCTTCTCAGCCCATTCATTAGCTACTCCAACGATTCAAATCTAAATGCATATTAATTGTAATTATTTTACATTAAGAAAACCACCCTATTAAATATTTTTATATTCACACGTTAAAATATGTTTCAGGTTATTTATTTAGCAGTTGTAGCAGGTGAACAACATCAAATCCCGACTAATTCCATATCCTCCAAAGCTCAAACGATTTATATAGATCCTGTGAAAAGACCAGGACGTCCTTTTGAAGTCAAGGTGCTGGGACTGCCACCTCAAGAGTTTACTCCTACCACTTCTACGATTCCTCCAACAACTAAGAAAAGCACAACACGTATCCCTCAAGTTAACTACTACAAACAACATCAGTACCCGAAGAACATTCAAGAAGTTTTAGAATATATAACCAACAGGCACAATGTAAATGCTCATAATGATGACAATATTGTAGAAAGTTTTCAGGTACCTGTCGAACAGGTGAAAGATGCTACTGGAGATTTTAGACCGACGATATCCAACAGCCAACTGCATTCCTTTAAACCTACAGATATTAGCGAAGTCAACTTATTAGCTACCGGTAGTGTGAGGTTTTCTCCACCTGTGTGGAAAAATTTTCAAAAACAACCAATTCCTATACACAGCTTTGTTAATTTGTCGAACAGTGAAAATGTAACTAGAGTTCCAAGACAATACAAAAATCCCCTTCCATTATACCCACCGCTTGGTAATGATCAAAATACTGATGTTTATCCAAAATTTCCTAGACCATCTTTTCCATTGCTAAACTCTCCGGTTGCACCTAATTTTCCAGTCCCATCAAACTATCCTAAGCCTCGCCAACCTGAAAATGGAGATGTAGTGGCTACTGTACGAAAGCCGTTACTGGTAAATATCAATATTGTTCCAATGGATGATACCAAAAGAAGATATCCAGGAGAATTAGAACAAGGTCCTGACGAAGCTCGAAACCAGGATGCAATGACCCTACAGTTAAAAGTTTATCCAGATATGTCATTTTTCAACGAATTAAAAAAAACTGTGGACCCGAAAAAAACATATACAAGATACCAAAAATAATATTTGAGTAATTAGTATATTTATATACAATAAATACTTTTCATATAATGTTTAATTATTTTTCTGATTTGCACACACAAATATGCCGGTTTAGAATTCCTTACCTATACTTTTCCTGTCTTCTCAGCGTTAGAATTGTTGCAGGCTTCAATTAATCTGTGCCTTCATGTTTTCAGACTTTGTGTCTATTGCCAGTTAAGTATTTGCTTAGGGAGTCGATAATGGTTCCAACAATACCCTTCATTTCTTTAATGATATCTTTTCTGAACCTATATTTTGTTGAAATCCTTAATGATCTGATTGCAGCCAATTTAACAGCATTTATTATTATTCTTTCTATTTTCTTGTTGTGCGTTACAGTTGCTTCAAAATTTACTCCCAGATAGTTTTAATCTTGGCAATGTGTTCTACCATTGTTTAATCTTAGGTCCGCAGCTTCGAAGTCCTTAGTAAGGTTTCGAAGATAGGTTCTTTTCAATGATTAGTAGTTAAGGGGACATAATAATACATCTTTACTAAACGCAGTCTATGTTTACTCTGATTTGTAAAACCAATGCAAAGTGGATTATTTAAATCACCCTGTGGCTTGCGCAGCATAATCTTGACTCGGATAATCATTACACTTTATTTTTAGGAATATAAACACTAGAAATAATTAGTTGATATTTATAATATACATATATCGCCTTCTGGCGATAATCAACTTAAAAAAACGAGTTTCGAGAAAATCGAGTTGCAAGATTTTGGCATTTTGCACAGCTATTGTATGCTTTGGGTTATATTCGTTTTTGACTAAAACTATGTCCTTTATTTTAGTAGATATCAAAGATTGCTTTTCAGTTCATTTTGGCCGTCATTTGGTACCACTTGAGTTATTAATTAGCAACTAATTGGAAAAATTTTGAATTGTCCCAGTATTGTGGCCAGAATTAGTTCATTATCATGAAATATCCACTCATTCCGATCTCTCATTTCGAGAGTAATAGCATAAATAGAAATGATAAATAAAAAGTAGACGGTAGTTTAATAGTTTTGAAGTAAAATAAAATTAAAAAGTAAAATCACAAATATTTTTTTAAAGGCCACGCATCAGAAAAATGATGTGTATTGAATTGGGCGAGTACACAAACTTGGTAGCTAAAAACAACACTAGGAGCTCTACGTTTTACTGTCTTTGTTAATTAATAAGTCTTTGTAAAACTGTGGTAGGAGAAGATAATTAGATTGTCAGAGACTAGAAACATCAAATCCTTTTTCTTGTTGGCAGATATACCCACAGGTTTGTCACAAGCCTTTTTTTGGACCAGTTTTTTATTACAGTAATGTTATCAGTAGTAGTGAAATAGTCATTATTTTTGCGCAATTTTCGCTTCTTGTGGTTCTGTTCAGCGAAAATGTCAACAGTCTTAAATTCATCCAAATACGATAATTTGTAAAGAAATTTATAAGGTTTCTCTCTGACAATTTTCACAATTTTAATATCCGAGAACGAAAAGGTGTCTGAATCAATATTTTTAATTCTGCCTTAATAGTTGCATGAACCGAATCACCTTCGTTTTGAGTGTGTCCGGAGATCAGATATTTATGAGAGATGCTTTTGATATTATTGAACTATTTAATGGCGTACATGTACATCCTCAACAAAAATTTGTTTTTTGTTGTCCGCAGCAGTTGTCGGTGAAAAAAATAAACTCTATATCTCATTCTGCGCTCATAGCTCTCTCGTCAATAAATTTAAAAATACATGTATTTATTTCATTGGCACCTCTGTGGGCATCACCCTCGTTTGCCAGATATTGAAAATAGCTTGTTTTGTCTTCAAGTCAAATATAGTTAGGTTGTACCTAGAGAATTTCGACTTGTAATAAAACGTTGAAACTTCTCCCTTAGGAGTAAGCAATGCTGCTTGTAAATCGTATGTTGCTACGATGACATCCGTTGCCGATTGAGTTTTATCCATCCCTTTCTCTTTTTGAGACAAGTATTTTTCCTGATGATGTCGCTTGACTTCTTCTGCATTCTTTTCTCGAAGTTCTTTATTGGAGTTTTAAAACACTATGCAAAATTGACACTGGTCTTTTTTGGGAGTAAAAAATAATAAGTTGTATTCTTGATTGAAAATACGTAAAAACATCATCTGATTTCCGTAATCTTTGCCTTTTTGTCTGCATTTCTCAACTTAGTCACGATAGATTTGCGTTATTGACTTACCTCCTTCGATAAACCGCCTTGTGGTGTTAGCTCTTGTATAGTGGCTCTCCACTTTTGGGATTGATTCTTAATAGAAACAAACAACTATTTTTCTGTTAGTGTGTTCACCACGCTGGTCTGGCTGAATGAAACCAGCTTCGTTTTTAAGGAAACTCGTCGAAATTTCACGTTGGTTGATTCCCAATGTAGCCATTAAAGCTTTACATATTCTAAGGCGCAAATTATTTACTTCAAAATAGAATGCATGATTAAATTTTCTAGCATTTTCTTTAGCAAAACGATACTGAGGTTTTATTTCAGCTGACTGACGAACCACAAAATCTCGCTGCTTCTCTGTACTGCCAAGTTCCTAGTATCGATTGAATAAAGACATTCGTATTTTTTCTAAAAATTTAGAAGGGCAGTTGTGTTGACAATTTTTGCAAGGAGGTCTAATAACTCCTGCTTAAAAGATTTTTTTAGACTTCCGAAAAGTATATTCCTTACCTGACTTACGAAGCTGTTAAGCCTTGTTACTTTTCTACACCGAAGTACAAGCAACTCGCTTTTCCTCTTCTTGTAGTGGATTCACCTTCGTTTTCTGGTGGAAGATTATTTACATCAACCAAAACTTCAGCTGCTGGAAAAATTTCATGATTTTGTTTGAGCTCACTTTCTTTAAATCGTCTGATTTCTTTTGTTTGCTTTTTACTCAACCGATTCAAGTTAGCTCAATTTATTTCAACACTGCCTGGGGACGTAACGTAGTCGGATACATCGAAATCTGGATCTTTAATTGATTCGTCATCTCCGATAGGTTCACCAATAAGACTACTTGTGGATTCGTTGTCCAGATTTTCAATCCTGTTTTCAGCATTGCGTGTGGGTTCAGAACATGCTAAAGTACTTTTATTTGAACGAGGTGAGATTTGGGTGAACTTTTGGCATAATGTGCCGAAAAGCGATCATATTAAAAAATAAAGGGGTTCCATACACTTACATTATCGATATTGCGTGATGCTGGATTATTAGGTTCTGAATCTAGATTCTCCTTTTCATTCTGAGTAGTCAACTCATTGGAGAATAATAATGGTCTACATATTCGACGCGAAGTCGACCTCGCATACCAACATCAGATTGAAACGACCAATGAAAATAAAATAAGAAAAAAATGAAATTTTTAACATTACATTATAATTATTCTTAAGCTATTAAAGCTTTTCTATTAAAATATTGTGTGTCATTATATATATACAAGGATTTCCACAGTTTTCACTGTATTCCTTCACTCAACCGTTTTCTCCAATTTTTCCTGTTTAGCCAGTCCCCTTCCTGTAGGTTTCTTCTACTCATTGCTTCGTCCACTTCATCTCTAAAAGATCTTCGAGGTCTGCCTCTCTTGCTTCTTCCTATCGGGCTCCACTCTGTTATTCTATTTATCCACCGATTTTGGTCTGCCATGTCCGTACCAGGTTAACCTCTTCTGTTCGATGTAGTCTATTATGTCGGAGTTCATTCCCATTCTCCTCTTAATCTCCATGTTATTTATTCTATCTCTTCTTGTTACTCTGCAGCTTCTTCTTAGGAATTCCATCTCTATTGCTCTTATTTTGTTTTTGGTTTTCTTATTTATTGTCCAATTTTCACACCCATAAGTGAGGATACTTCTTGTCATGGTATTATATATTTTTTTCTTTGTTTTCATGCTGATGTTCTTATCCCATAGTACCGGGTTCAATTTTCGTATGCAGTCTCTTGTTTGTCCTAGTCTATTTTTTATATCTTCCTCCGTTGTTCCTTTGTTTGATATTATGAAACCTAAATACTCATACTTGTCTGTTCCTTTGATTTGTTTACCTTCGTATATTTCCAGCTGTTTTATTTCTGTATTCTCCGTTGTTAGGTATTCAGTTTTCTTTAGGTTTGTTTCCATCCCATTCTTTGTATATTCCTGCTCCAGTTTTCTCATCATAAAACTGAGGTTATCCTCGTCTTGTGCGATCACTATTTGGTCGTCGGCAAAACTTAGCGTATATAGATATTCGTTCCTTACTGGTATACCCATTCCTTCGCACTTTCTTTTCCATGGTTTCAGGGTCTTTTCCAGGAATATTTTGAACAGGGTGGGGGATGTGGAGCAACCCTGTAGTAGTTCCTGTGTCGTCTTAAATGGACTGCATATTCTATTACCCGTTTTGATAGATACTTCGTTATTCTTGTAGAGTGCTTTTACCGCGTTTATTAATCTTCGTGGAACTTCGATGTCTTCCATTGCTTTCCATAGCTTGGTTCTAGGTATTGAGTCATATGCCTTCTTAAGATCAACAAAAGCCAGATGGACGGATCTATTTTTGGCCATTCTTTTTTCTATTAGTTGTTCGACCGTGTAAATGTGATTTAAGCATGCTTTCCCCGCTGTGAAACCTGCCTGGTCTTCTCCGATTTTATCTTGTATATATATTTCGAATTTTTCCTTTATGGTCTTTCCATTCAGTCTGCCTATAGACGATATAATGCTGATTCCCCGATAGTTTTCGCAGTTTTTTCTATTTCCTTTCTTGTATATTGATGTCGTATATGCTTGGGTTCATTCTGCCGGTAAGTCTTCTCCATTCAGTGCTCTCTCAAACATTTTATGTATCATACGGAATAACTTTTCCGATCCGTTTTTTATCAATTCATTTGGTATTCAGCCGGGACCTTTTTTTTTATTCTTTAGAGTTTTGATCGTTCTTTTTACCTCAGCTAGGCTTAATTCGATTTCGTCATGTGTGTAGATTTCTATTCCGTCTATTTCTGATTCTTTGAATTCGAAGCGGTCTTCGGTTAGCAATTTTTTATAGTATTCTTGCCATTCGTTTTCTTTGATTTGACCGATCTTGATTTTCTCTGTCTTATTTCTTTGGAGCGACTTTAAGATGCGCCATGACTCTGAATTTCTCGTTCCTCCTATGTGCTGCTCTATCTCTGTGCATGTTTTTTCCCATCTTTCATTTTTTTCATTTGCCACTTTTCTTTTCGTTTCTTTATTTTTTTTCCTGTATAGTTCCAAGTCCTCATAGTTTTTTGTGTTCAGGTATTTTATATGGAGTTCTTTTTTCTCTTTTATGCATGTTAGGGTGTCTTCGGTTAATTTCGTAGTTTGGTGGGTGTATTTTTGGTCCACTTCTCCAAGAGCTTCTAGGGCTGCTGTCTTCATACAGGTTTTTATGTGTTCGTATGTTTGTTCTAATGATTCATACCGAAACTCTTCTAGCTTTTGGTCCAATCTTCGCTTATATAGGTCTTTTATTGAGTCTGTGTGCCATTATGAATGAATAATATTTATCAGAATGTGAACATTGACCTATTCAAAGATTATATTACGATATTATTGCATTCGTTCTACACATTACCAACGTGTTGAAATTTATTTTGGAACTTCAATGTGTATTTTTAATTTCAAAAATTTATTTCCTTTATTTTCTAATGTTCCAGAACATCAATTATATCCTTGATATAACTGGTTGTTCATAAATTTTGAACAATGTTGGCAATATAAAGCATCCTTATCTTAAATCTCAAATTTACTAAAGATGAATCCGTGATATTCATACTTCTACTTTGAATTTTGTTCAATTGAATATATTGTAATGCGAGTTTAATTTATGTTTGTATATTTAAAGACTTTCTTGTTTTGATAGCATTCACTTGCTAGCATATTTTACTGTCGAATATTGTAGGTTCTTTTTAATAATTATTTAAATATTAATTATTGACAAAATTAATAACAAAATATTGTTATATAAAAAAATAAAACATTGCATAATGGTATGTCTTTACATCAATATTTCTAAATTAATTTATCGGATGTGTGCTTTAAACTTCCTACAGCCTATGACGTGATTTTCTTTATAATTCATTCTATAGTTTATAATTTATTTAATCTTTTAAACATTTTTAATATTTCCAGAAACCATTTTACACTGTATATTCGATATGCAGTAAAAAAAGTTAATAAAATCACAAAGGAATTATGCACAGACATTGTTTATGCCAATAAAGATATTTTTAATACGAAAAAGCTGTGTCTGTGAATCAATGATCATGAAATAGACTAAAGATCGTATAATTGAACACTTTGGAATAAAAAATGAATTTTTCCATTCGTAATATTAGTAATACGTTCATAAAGGAGCATTTTATTACATAAATGTGCTTGTGTCCTAGTTGTTATGTAACAAATCAATAAAACTGTTGCATATTATTTTACTAGGCAACGATTTTAGCCAATTTTTCATTTACCAAGTTGATATTAGTTGGACACTCAAAAATCCTTTAAACTTTCGATGGCCGAAATAATTTTGAATACACGGACGGCAGAAGCGGGTCGGAAGTGGCCCGGATTGTAATACAGAATTAGAACTTAACAATAGAATATTAACCATAGCAATACATAACTAGAAATAGCCATAAATCCAAATAAAAGTAGAATGTTAGCTTTTGTTAACAGCTCGCAGTCTTTGAGGAAGGCGAAAATGCTTGTTTACATTCATGGTTCTACCAAGGAACTAGATGGAATTTGCTGGTGATGTTATTTTTCCCAATATTTTTATCAGCTGAATCTATTATTTGAGTCCGATAGCTGCAAAACATTGTGTTTACTGTATAAGTCAAACTGAGTTATTTGCAAAAAACTGATAAATTTTGCAAAAAACCTTAGACATAATAAATGGCACTTTTTTGTGATAGATAAATGCTTTATTAGGTAAAATATATTGATTTTTTTCTTAGAAAAGTTATTGGGTTTGCTAGAAAAGGAAGAAAAATTTGAAAATACTGAGTTTTGCAAGTGAACTATGTAAATACAAATTTATGCAACTAACATTTGCAAATACATGATAATAGTCAACCATTAAAGATATTAGTGGTTGTTATATTAGTCTGTTTTCTAAACCTAGTGTGTTAGGAATAAAGAAGAAAGCATGTGGAAGTAAACTTGTAGTGAAGTTTATTTTTATCCAAAGTACAAAAGGTATTACAAATTATAATATGTATATATTTATATTAATTCCTAAACTCTAAGTTCCTCTGGGTCCTCATCATCAATATGATCATTTTCTGCAGCACTCTCGTTATTATTTGCTTGTACGCCAGTATCTATAATTTTATAAACTTTGAGATCCGGCTGGTCTCTCCAATTTTCACCAAAATGGTTTCTAAGGAGAGTGCCTATGGACGATTTATCTCCTTTCAATGAACATCCAATCTGTTGTAACTTTGGTTTCAATAAAGAAATCTTTTTCCCTTTTCTTATTATAGACTTGCTGAACCCTACGTCAGAACAATAAAATATTTCCCCCCTTACCGTAGCCATATAATCTTTGTCCTTAGAAAATATAAATCGTTTTGTTGCATTACATTTAAAATGCCACTGGGAAGGTTTTTTAACAACAACGTCACTCGTCTTTCTCCAGTCTGATATCTGCCAGTCTTTACCAAGTATCAGCACCTTTGAGTGTTTTCCAATTATGTCTTCATATTCTTTTCTGTTTATTACAACGTTCTTCTTTTTTATCTCCCTTTCTATCATACTGAAAATCCTATCTGGTGGCAAAAAGGAATGACCAACAACAGGAAACGTAAACTCCACTTCCTTGATGTGACCAGGTGCTTCATAAACCAACCAGTAGATTATCATAGACATCATTGTGCTATTTTTGTTCTGTCCACCACATCCATCTGCAAATAGGTGAACTTTTTCGATTTGATTTTTAAAGTTGAATTTTATGAGAGTATCATGTACAGCAGAGGCAACAGCATTTGAATCTTTTGGATGTTCAAACTCCAGCCACACATATGACGTCACATTTGCAGAAGAAAGATGGGATTTCAAATTTCCAGCCACGATGGTGAGATTATAAAAATTTATTTGCTGTGAGAAATAAGCCGCCTGGTCGGGAAGCTTTGGCAAAGAAAGATTTTTTTGACAATCAAAAGAAAATATTTGTATGTTATGATTTGATTCATTTTTTAACAAAGAATAAAAGGCTTTAGCTCTTAACGTATGAACTCTCTGCTCTGTTATAACCTTTAACTTTTCTTCTTCTGAATTTTCTTTTCTCAAAATTTCCTTCGCTCTGAGACACGCAGAACAAGCATCTACTAGGGGAGTGCCGAATGATATGTTGTAGTGTTCATTAACGTATGTTCGGAAATATGATAACTTTACGGAATGATGTGGATGACGTTGACAATACATTCTGTAAAGCTGTGTAAAATTCAGATCACATGGTAAATACAATCTAGTCGATCGTCCTCTATTATAATGACTCTCTGCACCGTTCAAACGCCCCATAAATGTTTGGATAGATAATTTTATTGGATCAAATCTACCTTTTGTTGTATCTCCCCCTCTTCTCTCTTTTGGTATTTCACCCCGGATTACAAACGTTCTTACAACACGCTCTATTCTTTCAGAACTTAAATGAGTTATTCCAAGAAATGCTGTCTTGCATACTCTTAAAAGTCCACCCTCTACTGTAGGAACAAAATATTTAATTGAAATTCCATGTAGGTTTGTACTTGATCTCTTGGGCTTATGACCTTCACAAAATTTCAGCAAAAAAATATCTTGTTTTATTTTGTCAGTTGTTGAATACAGATTATATGGAAACGCTGAATGTCTCGCATCTTTAAATCTATACAACAATACACTTTCTTTGTATGGTTACAGGTGGGAAAACCGGGTAAATCCTTAGGTTTATGCCTAAAAATATTGACAGTAAGTCCCAAACCTATCTAGTTAATTGTAGACACCTCTTACCTCTTAAGTTTCATTACATTTCGTTTCCATTTTTCTGTTTGTACAACTCGTTTTCTCCCTTTTCCTTTTTCACAAGGTCTAATATGCACATGAAGATCCATAATGTTAATTATTTGCAATAAACTTGGTGTTTTTAGTACTCAAATAACAAACAGTGAAACCGGTAATGGCGAATGATGGAATAATTGACATGTGCACATGAGACGTGTCATGTGACTCAAACAATGTAAGCGATTGGCCAATTGCAATTACACAGTTATGCAACTGGCATAGGCTGACAAATACAGAGTTTTGCGTCTGATTCAAGATTTCTAATGCCTTTTTCTTAGTAAATACCTTACTTTGCTGCTGAATTTCCACATCAGCAGATAGCTATAACCTATGTGACAAATAACTGTCAGCTAAAACTCAATTTTTACAATTTTTGCAAATACAGAGTTTTGCATCTAGCGGACTCATTTTCTATCTACGAGTTTTTATTTCATTAGTTTTGTACTTGGTGTTTCATGTTGCACAGTTTATTTTAGTTGGGTTTGCTTATATTGGATGGCACTAGATACTTCTTCACCTGATTGTTTCTATTTTCAATAGGGTTCTCACCTGCTTCCCTTTGTGTCGCCGCCTGATGCAGACACCTTTGCCGAGCAGTTTTTTGCTAAATGCTTGGCATTTTTGTATATTTGGCAAGTCTGGTTATCTAAAGATAAGTGTATTCTATACGAAGTCTCCTCATGAATAATCACGAAATAATCAGGTAAGGCAGGGGAAAGTGGGGGTCATTCGGCACATTTCACTAGGCGATCAAAATCTAAAATATAGTTAATTATGATTTGTTCCACTTTTCAGTGTTAATGGGGGATATTATTTTACACATATTTTATGTTACTAATTCACTAATTTTCTATAAGCAAATATAGAAAAATCGATTTATAGATTTTCTTACATATTGCCGAATGATAACCACCGGTGGGGAACATTCATCTACGATATAGGGATGATGCGGCCCTTAGTCTAGTTTGTTAAAAGTTTCTTATTTGATACAAAAAAAAAACACATTAAAATCAGTAAACAAAGGTTTTTCATTACCATTACGTTAAACACCAAACTGTATAGTGGGTAAGTAAACTAAAATTAATCGTCATTAATGTGGTCAAAAATATATCTCACGTTCAAAGACGAAAAGTTGAATACATTGAACTTAAACACATTTGAAGTTCTTGAAGTTCCTTTACTTATCGAGGTTGGTAACACTGCTGCAATACCTTTTTTTTCATAACTAGCATATCATCAATATTAGAAAACAAAAATCTGTTATTTGCTGTTTTTCGTAAGAATTTAATTACAAAATCGACATCTTGTAGGAAATTAATTTTTCCTATGTAATAAATTTCTAGTTTCTTAGAAACCACAAATTTTACAAGTATAAAGGCATCTATAGAAAGAGTATCCTTGTCAGAAATAAACTTTATATCCGGCAAAAAATCTTCGTCGGACGACTCATCTAATAAAAGATCGATACTCGATTCACGATCGATACTCAATTGGATATATTTCTTTTGGCACTGTTTTTTACCAAATCTCTTTTAACTGATTTTATTTCGCTTTTACTTTTTTTTTCTTTTCTTCTCTTCTTCTAAAATTTGCCTGTCTTCATACTAAGGTGTGTCAGTATATATTGTTGACTTAGATTTTGGCGAATTACTTTTTTTCTTAATTTCGACATTTGCTTTTGGGAAGGGTCTGATTTTATCTAAACACAAAGGGTTTGAAGGAGAGGGTACTGGAGCTGTCATTTCCTCGATAGTAGAGTCTAGCATTTCTGCCGGAGCTGTTGGGGTCAATTCTCTGTGAACAAGAGTATTTGGTTCCACAGAGAATCCAACGGAAGAATTACTCTTTAAGTTTTCTACAAGAAGTGGGGGACTTACTTCTTTGAGAACAAAACAATCACCATTTTCGGTGAAAACATTAATTTCTGACTGATTCTCAGCGAGTGGTTTGTGGGTTACGTCGCTTGCTATAAAGTCCACCTCGTTAAATATTTGGCGGTTTAAAGGCCAAAGTCCAGTATTGTTAAGGAGCTTGTAATGTTTTTAAAGGAAAATGTACTTTCATATGCACGTTTTGCAAGATTACCTAAATGTCTAATTGTTATAACTTAAGCTGGATTTGTTAGCAGCCAGTCATAATGGGGGCCACTAGATACGTTTTAAAAGGGCCTTTCACTCCAACGTCCAAAGACAGCAACCTGTGAGTGGTATGAGGGGGGAACGACAGCGGTACGATTCTATTTTCTTGACACAGTCTTATTACTTCCCCAGAAATGTGAGATTCATGAGTTATCTACAACTTTCTTGAGTACATTTCACGTGACTGACGAAGTGTTTTATTACCCCAGGAAAAACTTCTGATGTCATTATATCTCCTTTTGTTTCCAAAAGCAATAGCTGGGGCTGGATATTCATCTCCTAAGTATTCTACTGGGTTTCTTATTCTGGGGAATACAAAAATCAATGGAACTGTTCCTCGTGTTGCATTAATAACACCAACAAAAGTAAGAAGTTCCCCCTCTCTTGAGAAGATATATCAGCAACTTGCTTTTTACCCTTAGGACCCAACAACCCTCGTAGGAGACATCACTGTCGTCAAGCCAGTTTCATCTAAGTTCCATATTTCTTCTGGTCTAAACAAGTACTTTTTAATAATGGATATGTATTTTGAGAAAAATCATTAACGACAGGTTTATTAAATGCCATTGTCCTGCTGATGCTTGTGTTGATGCTTTTAATAAAGTCTCTGAACCAGTCAAGATCTAAAAGAGGAACTTAATATAAAACAATTATTATAATAATCATATAACAAACCTGCGATCTTGTTAAGATTCCAGGATGTTGGCATCTTACATCGCGGTATGGAATTTTATTTAAGATACAAGTTGTTCTCCTTGAACTGTTGTAAATATTTGCCTTGATGTATATTTGCTTGAAAACAACACATCCTCCTCACTTTTCTTACGAGAATCCTCCTAGGCAGCCAGAATCTCTTCTTTTAATTTCTTCTTTAGAATATTTTTTATACTTGATTGTATTATTTGTCGTTTCACACTATGTTCTTGGGCAGCTTTATACTCATTAAGGCTTTTAGATAAAACTGCTTTAATAACCAGTTTAATTCTCTCTTCACTTATCTCACACCTTCTGGTCTTGTTAACATACTTTTTAGACATCTAGAGTGAACAAATAATTCATTAAATATTTTAAATTATATTTTATAGAAACATTTACATAAACAAAATGATTATTTTTAATGACGTGCAATCCAACTGAATGTTCTCCACCTTCACTTTAGACTTAGTTTGTGCAGAAAAATTTAGGAAAAAAAGTGAAGCCTGGTAAAATACTGATATACTTCCAACCATTTATACTAAAACTGGCGCGAAATTCGAATAGAATTAAAAATTATTAAAGTTCGAATATTCCCTATAGCCGAATGTAGACCTCTTTCCCCTATGGTTCGTTAAAGGAGGTATGTAGGTTTGCCACCTGAGGCTTAATATATGCTGGAATTCTCAGGACTTGAAGTCCCTATCCGTAGAACTGATAAGGCTGACAAAAGTTTGACACCAATTGCTTGCGGATTCTAAAATTAAGTGTGAAATGGACGGACATACGTTAGAAACTAGTCGTTAGCTGTGGGGATTAGTCAATGTGCCAGTAAGAGTTGTTGGTTAATTTTGATTTCTATTGGTAATAAAATCATCCAGTAATTTTTGATTTTCTAAGTAAATGCATATTCTGTTGTTGTATCGCCTCGAACAGAAAATAATATTTATTGGTCGAATTATTGGGCATAAACTGTGAAGGTAATCATCAATTTTGGTGTTGCATCAAATACCATTGCTTGATTTCTTGATGGAAAAACACTAGTAGTATATTATCTGGTTAAGAAAGAGTAACTTATAGCTTGTAGAGATTGTTGGTCTGATACAGAACTAGGTTGAGTTGACATAGATGAGGATGCCATGATGTGGTTATTAATACAGTATACTCCCTCTATAACGAACACGGTTATTACGAGGTTTCGCTTAAAACGAGGTACATTAGATGTCCCGTGAAATTTCTATTGAACTATAATCCTCTATAACGAGGTAAATTTGCTAACTACTAGTTCGCCAACTAAAAACGAGAGAAAATAAGAACGAAAAATGTGTTTTTTACATTTTGACCCTGCCGTGGTTTTAAATAAATACCCTTTTTAACTGTCCCGCAATAAACTTAACTGTCGCCCGCAATAAACTTCTTTACAATAAATACAACTGCTTCACATCTTTAGAAAATATGATAGATATAATGATACTGGACAATATAAAGCAGTCAAAATAGTTTATGTTATCCTTCAAAATGCGGTTTATACATTATGTAGTTGGAAAAAAATGTAAGTACAGATTTTTTGTTTTAACGTAAGTATATCATTGACAATAAAAGTAAACAACTCTTTTTTGTTTTAACGTATTTAATTGATAATAAAAGTAAACAACTTTTTTTCAAGAACGCCATTCGAACAATATTTATTATTAGTATCTTATATTGCTCCGAATGGCTTCACTATAGGAAGTTAATGATTTAGAAATCTACATATTCATATGTATGCACTATAGATAAATTCACATTCAGATGGCAGCGTTCCAGAGATAGGCCTGTACTTTCTATATGCCAGAAATAACTACATTGTTGTCAGTTTTTAATCGTACCTACAATCGTACGTTATGGGCCGGCTCCTATAAAAGAATTATAATTTCGGAAATATTTATGAATGTGAAACGGAAAAATACTACATTTTTTTAATTATATAATTTTTCTGTTAGTATTTTAAAAATAGAAAGTTATATTTCGGAAATCTGGTCTTTTCGGAATTATATCTTCTGTTCAAAATTGTTTACAATTCGTGGAAATGAAATAATTATTTGTATAATCCGTTTTTGATCTTAATGTCCTTTTAATGACACACTTTCTCTACCTGCATTTACAGTTACAGACATTAAAAAATAATTTAGAATTAAAAAAATATACCTATTTATAAATTCAAAATTATTGTCTAATGCCAGCAATTATAAATTCAGGTAAATACTTGAGAGTCATTAAAAGAATTTTCAGTTGATATCAGACGTTTGTGTCGTGTCAGTGTCAAAATGGCCGCGAGTGTAATAAAATTCAAAAACGGTAATTTGTTAAATAGTGAATGCAAAAAAATAGTGTTAAATGTTTTTAACTATTTATCAAACAGTAATAATGATAAAAGTGTATCAACAATAGTGCGGGAAGTTTCTGCTATGACTGGAGTCTCTGAGCGAACGATATTCCGATATAGAAGTGAAAGTAAAAATGGTCCACTCGTAACTCCTATAAGAAAAGAAAGAACCGGTTATTTGAATAGTCGTGAGAATAGATATGATGAAGCAACTCGGTCTAGAATAAGACAAGTAGTGCACGGTTTTTTTATGGACAATATTCCTCCAACCCTTGACGTAGTACTAGAAAAAATTAAGCAAATGGAGCATCTTCCGAATTTTTCCAAGAGTACGTTGAGAAGACTATTGCACGACATGGGTTGTATATATGGCAAACAAGGTAGAAATTCAATATTAATAGAAAAACAAGAAATAGTCGCTTGAAGGCGTCACTATCTCCGGGAAATAAAGAAACTTAGGAACGAAGGAGCCAATATCATTTATATGGACGAATCATGGGTTAATACTGGAATAACCAATGGGCAAGTATGGCAAGATACAACAATAAAAAATAGCCGACGGGCTTTCGTAAATGGACTTACCACAGGTTTAAAAACTCCGACCGGGAAAGGACCAAGATTTGTTTTAGTCCATGCAGGAAACAAAGACGGATTTGTTGAAGGTGCTGACATCACTTTTCTTGCCAAAAAAGGTGCTGAAGATTACCATGAAGAGATGGACGGAGATCTATTTGAAAAATGGTTTGAAGAGATGTTAATACCGAATCTCCCAAAAAATAAAAAGAATGTCATTATCTTGGACAATGCATCTTATCACTCTAGGAAATTAAATTTTCCCAAACAATATTGGGTGAAACGTCAAATTAAGGAGTGGCTCTATGAAAAGGACATTTATTTTGAAGAAGATTACTTAAAAAATGAACTTCTGGAAACTGCTAATGTATTTAAAAATATTTATGACAAATACAAAATTGATTGTATTGGTGAAAAATACAGGAATCACAGTGGCGAACAATGCCGCGTAGATGTACATATCTTAAGACTTCCGCCTTATCACTGTGAACTGAACCCAATAGAAATGGTGTGGAGTGAAGTGAAACGGTACGTGTCCTCTAAGAATTCAAGTTTCAAACAAAACGACGTTAAAACATTGATTTATGAAGGTTATGATAAAGTACAGAACAATGGACATTGGAAAAATTACGTCAACCATGTTATAAAATTGGAGAATAATTTTTGGACAGTAGACAACATTCAAGATGACATTGAACCTATTAGAATTTCATTAAACGATGACTCTGAAGATGAACTAGATTATGAAAATGAAGATGATTGAAAATTGTTTTTCGGGGGTATTCTTTTCTCAGTAAAGGTAATAAAATATTTAGTTGATCTGGTTGAAATGTAGCACACTTAAATAACTCATTAATCGACATAATTTCAAGTAGTTATATTAGACGTCATTATGCAAAAAATAAAGTTATGAACATTTAATAAATTAGTGCACAATCGAGGCCCCTAGAACACAAGGGGTGTAAGTGCCAAAAACAAAGTTTTGAAAAATCTTTGTTCAAAGTTCGATATAAATTTAAAAACCTAGGTAGCACTTTTTCAGTTTTCAGCATGTTTTCAATGACATGTAATTTTTGATGGTGTTATTGTTGTTAATGTAGAAAGTTTGAAGCCAAAAGTACGTGCCTGTTGTTAGATATCAGTTGCTAAGTGATAAGCAACTGCACTTACACCCTTGTGTTCTAGGGGCCTCAATTAGGGGTTTTTTGCAATTATCTCAGTCATTTGTTTTTACAAACTAAAAAATTAAAAAACTGTTTAAGATCTGCAACATTTATTTGAAACATTTTTCCCTAAAATGCACGAAGAACAAAATAGGAAAAAAAAATAATTTTTTCCAAACTTCATCTTTCTTTAAAAAATAAACAAAGCAAAATTGGCTGTAATTCTTCAAGAAATTATGATCAGTTATCACTAATCTACCGTTTAGAACATTAAAAAACCTGTAGAATATTTTTCAAATTTTTTCCCTATTAACTGCGGTATTATGTATAAAAGCATTTTAGGAATTATTACCATTTATTTCATTCACGAATTTTCTATTAACAACTTTAGCTTACCTAAACATATCTTAGTTTACCGTGAGTTTGGCCCTGCTTATTTTACAAAAGTAGCAAAACTTACAATGGCAGTAGAATTGGCAACGCTGTTATCCTATATCCGTACACTGCCATCTCAACGTGACTTTATCTATAGTAATGTAACGAATGTCAGTTTTTGAACATTCGCGAATGCGAATGCGAATATATGCCACCGACATTCGCGAATACGAATGCGAATGCGAATATTCAGTTTTTTTTTAATTTGGCAATTTTAATTGTCTCCTGCACTACCGGCAGTCTTATTTGCGTGAGGTGTGTAGTTAGATACGTTCAGATAAATTTAGTAATTCAGCAATTTTCACAACAATAAAATTATACAAATCATGTACTGTATTACATTACAGTGTAGTGTACATTATAATACATAACTTGTTCCGAAAATTGCTGAATTAATAAATTTATCTGAACTTATCTAACTGAAGTCGAACTGTTTATGTTTGTTTGTTTAAACTCTTTACATGGAAACACATAGACTATTTTTAATTTGTAGTTTAATAATTCTTAGACTTTTTCAAGATGATTGTCTAAAATTAAAAACTTTTGGATAATAAAAGTTTCAGATAATTTGTTTTTGTTTGTTTAAACTGCATCATTTATTTTTTGTTTTCTAATTTTATAGTTTTCTAAGCTTGTAAAATAAAGTGAGTTTTCTTAATAAAAAAAGTGAGGAGTGAATGGATTTGTGTTTTATTAATCTAATCTTCAAATTATTTTTTTTTCTTATACATATTTATATTCGCAAAACATTCGCAGCGAATGCGAATATGCAAAAATATGCGAATATTCGCCAATGCGAATGCGAATATTCGTTACATCACTAGTATGCACTGTATTATTGTTGTCTGATATAACGAGATTCGCTTATAACGAGGTAATTAGTCTGTGATTTTAGCTCTCGTTATACAGGGAGTCTATTGTATTTTGTATGCCAAAATATTAATTAATTGGGGCCAAAGAATACTGGCCTATTTATTTAGTTGTCGATATTTATTGAAATAAAGTTGCCTTACCAATATTTATCGTTAAAACAAAACACATTCACTAAAAGCATTTTTAACTTTTGCAAAAACAGAAAATCGAATAATTTGAATATAACGTGCCTACTCCTTGTCTGTTCCGATAAGATTCCCATTGAATTAGATTGTTTTATACATGTTACATAAAATATTTTCTATACGATTTTTTGTCAGTGGTCTTTGCAAATAAATTTAGAATATACGTCACACTTCGTCACCTGAGAATTGTGTTGAACCAAGTCCACTTTTTTGAAAATATGAGATTTAATCACAACACACTTTAGGTATTAAAATGTACCATGTCCAGTTCTCAGATGTACTCAATAAAGCTCTTTCATTGACAAAATCGAACAATTATATTAAACCAAGTCCCAAAGTGTACTACTTTTGAGAATTATTCTGTATCAAGTCCACAGCCAATAATAAAGGGCTATTTTAACACGTGTCATAGGACATGGTACACAATAATAATAATCGAATATCGCATTCCAGCATGATTCCAACGTATTTAAACAAAACAACGAACGTGTTCGTTAGTGAATGTTTTAATCTACATTTTAAAGGTGTTTAAAGGTTTTAAAAATTGTGAAAAACAGTTCTTAATATGAATCCATCACAATTGACGTAAGTATAATGATTAAATAGTAGTTGTTAGTGTTGTTTGATTTTAGAAATGATGTTGATTGAGTATTAAAAATACAACATAACCTTTATTTTATAGTCTACTTGAAGAGTTAAGTGATCTAAGCGATATAGAGGATCCAACTTATAGGCCAGACGTTGATAAACTTCTGTTTAATTTGGATCAGCACATTTATGACGATGACATGATGTCAGATAATGTGTTACAGGATGATACTGCAGATGCCGAAAGCAATCAGAGGTAAGTGTTTTTTGTATTTTTGAGGGAAACGAGTTTAGTTAGCACAAGTCACACACATTATTACACATTCGATAAGTAATAGTGTGTTTTTGTTATAGTGCGGAGCCTAACAGAATAAATAAAGAGCGTTCTCGAAAGCGAAAAAAGGATATTATTGAATGGAAACAAAATGTAAGAAAAAGGCGTAGACAAGCTGGGTTGGATTATATTAATACCAAAGGAGAACCTGTGGAAATGAAATCAGTGAAGGGACAGTGTGATTGTCGTTTAAAATGTAAACTTAAAATAAGCATTGAAGACCAGACATCTATACATAAACATTTTTGGCAACTAGAAGACCAAGAGAAATCACATTTTTACAGTAAGTTTGTACAAAAAACTGAAAAAAATAGAAGCAGACCGAGAGTTTTTCCACAGCCACAGTCAAAAGACGCCTACAAAAAGTATACTCTGAAATATTTTTTCGAATTAAATAATAACAGAGTACAAGTTTGCAAAACTTTTTTTTTAAATACCCTGCATATTAGCTCTCGGCGGATTTCCTATTTTTTTGAAAATAAGTACCAAATAACAGGCACACCGAAAAGCAACGTACATGGAAAACATGTGAAAAGAGTAACCAGTGGGGATCAAATTAACAAAATTAAAGAGCATATTAATTCGTTTCCGAGAATGGAAAGTCATTACTGCCGAGCAAATACAAGTAAAGAATATTTAGAACAAGATTTAACCCTACAAAAAATGTTTGACCTCTATAAGGAAAAACACCCCGATTCTGAGATCAAAATAAATGTATATCGAAATGTTTTTAATACATCTTTCAACATTTCGTTCTTTAAACCTAAAAAAGATAGATGTGATTTCTGCGAAGAAATAAAAAATTCTACTGATGTGACAGATAAAAGGCGTGAAGAATTCCAGAACCATGTGAAAGGAAAAGAAGAAAGCAAAATGGAAAAGAACCGGGATAGGGAAACAGTAGAAGAAAACACTGCGTTTATATCATTTGATTTGCAGAATGTGTATTCACTACCAAAAGCAAATGTATCAAATTTTTTTTATAAACGTAAATTCAGTGTTTACAACTTAACGGGATATTGTTCAAAGAATAAGAAGACATACTGCGGAGTATGGCATGAAATGATATCCGGAAGAACTGGAAATCACATTTGCAGTAGTCTTCTAAAAATTTTGGATCAAATTGTAACAGATTTCCCTGAGTTAACAAAATTGGTAATTTGGTCGGATTCCTGTATCCCCCAAAATAGGAATAGCATCATGACTTTTGGATTACAGCATTTCATCAAGAAACATCCTCAAATACAGTTGATCCAACAAAAATTTTCAGAGCCCGGGCACAGCAATGTACAGGAAGTAGATGCTGTACATAGCTTGCTTGAGAGAAAAATGCGCTATTGAGAATTATACAGTCCAGTGTCTTTGCTCAGAACCCTAGTGCAGATTGCAAGTCATTCAAAAAAAATTATTGTATTGCAAATGAAGCCGACAGATTTTTTAAATTTCCAGATACTGGCAAAGAAATTAGGATACAGTAAAATCCCATACACAAAAGTTAAATTTATTGAAGTTGATTCTAGTATGTATGTTAGCTATAAAACTTCCTTTACGGGCAATCTGAGCAAAGTAAGAGTGGATGGAACTACTAGAAATCAGCGGACCCATCCCGATAAAAGCAGTAATAATACTCTTGAATACATGGTTAATGTAAAGCAGATCACCCAACAGCCATCACTGGAAGCGAAGAAGAAGGCCGACATCATCTCAATGTTAAAGTATATGCCACAGGTGGATAAACAATTCTATGAACTGTACATTCGTTAAAAGTCTGTATTATCAGTATTATCAGTATTAGTCATTTACCCGTAACAACATCCTACAAAACATTGTAAACAATTGTAGTCCCTTACACGAAATAAAGAAAAGTACATAAACCTTCTAATTCAAATTCTACGCATTTAACATTTTGGGACATGGTTCAACATAATTCTCAGGTGACGACTTGTCAGCATACTTATTTTCATTTCGAACAGAAGAACTGCAGCTTCCACATTTGGAACTGCTGGTAGTTGATCCGAAACTATTTTTTGTAATATTCCCTTTATGTGTTTTGATTTACTTGATAATGTTGATAGCTCTAATATTTTCTGCCACGAGTTGTTTCCCTAGGTGTTCAATAAATAATTTCCTCTCAGTCTTTATAGACGTACTACCTTGCCATTCTGGATACTCTGGATGCTATTCAACTACAGTATTATATGCAGCTATGTACAAAATTAAAATTCAGTGTAAGGCCATCATCGATAAGATCTATTTCAGGAATATTCCTGCACTGGTGTGTTCAAGAATTTTCTAATTTCTGGCTTAAAATTTTTCAAAGCAAAACAACATATTTTTTTGAGCTTTGGCATACAAGACGATAAGGTAAGGGATTTACTATGAAGAAATTGCAACGAATAAATACTGTTAACAGGTTAAAGGGTACATTAGTTCACTCAATAATAGATAAAGTAAAAAATTTAGTATAAATATTTATAACTTTTAAAATTATTGGACATATTTTATCAATGTGGTAGTAGACGGTGTTCAAGAAAATTCTGTATACATTATTCACACCATTCGAATTTGTATAAACTTCTTCGAAATTTTTAGGTTTGAGGCCCAATAGAAGATCAGTTGTGCGATAAGTTTATAAGGATGATTGTTTTTAATTTAAAAGAGCTGCTAAATTGAAATAGATCTAAATTATTTCCATAATTTTGCAAGTAAATTCTTAATGGCAATGTAGTTTTTTTAAAATAATTTAATTTATGTTTAAAATACCTGGCATTTACATATCTGATAATTTATTCTGAATATGCTTTATTTTAGATAAGTATATTGTAAAGTCGATGTTAATAACCATTTAATTATGTAAATAACTCAGGACAGTTTTTATTTCAAATTATAATAACAGATAATTACAAAAATAAAATATTACCATACAAAAAATTTATTATACAATATAATATAATAAATATAAAAAATAAAATACAATTGCAATCAACATTGCAACTTTTAAAACAACCAACACGATAATAGCCTTTTTATTTAAAGAACAAACATTGAAGTTTTTATTTATAAAATACTCAATGAAGGTGAAAAATTTTATTTGTTGAAATTTTTGTACTTATTCTATATGACGTGAAGAAACAGTGATTCGTCGGTTTGATTTTAATTGTAATATATAAGAATTGTACAAATCAATACAACCAAAAGTAATTGTGACTTCAAATCTCTTAGTCTAGGATAAAGGGGACTTTCGTGGTCGATTGAGATCCATGAGATTTTAGAAATGATTTTTATGTATTTTATCCCGCTGAATCCGAATCTTTAACATGATGATCTGAATTTTTGGGTAAGAATTTGTTACTAACAATTTAATTGCTTAAATGCTATAACTAGTAAACTAATAAAGATATACACCTTTTTAAAATCGTGGTTTGTTTCTTAAATAAAAAGCAAAAACCAAACATGAAAAATTAAAATCGGTCTATATAACCGACATATTGTAAATTGATCATTAAAAAATAACAAATTATCGACTACGAGTATAATTGAATTTTGTTCAGACACGTAAGGTCACAAGAGAAGTCATATCAAGAAACGAACAATCAATTATTGACTATACTCTAGTGCAAAAAATAGATAAGAGCTGGATAAGAGAGGTAAGGGCGAGAAGAAGCTATGAAATATGCAGTGATCCCTACCTACTGGAAACTACATTTAACAGCAAAGGAATAGAAATAGAAAAACACAGAAGATAAGAATGAAAAATATAAGGACATAATTAAAATACATAAACTAAGAGAAGAAATAACAAAAATCAGATATCAAGAGGAATTCCAAAAGGAAATAGGCAAAGAAGGAGAAATGACACAAATAGTAGAAGAATAATGGGGAAAATTTAAAAATGCTGTAATAAATACAGCAAAACTAGTATGTGGGATGACAAGAAATATTAGAAAAGAAGAACACGATTGTGGAATAAGGAGGTAAAAATCGAAATTAAAGAAAAGAAATTATGGAAAGAATACCTACAAGACAAAACGCAACAAAAATCTGGAACAAGTTTGACGAAAAAATGGAAGAAAACAATAAAGAAAATGTTAAATTATTTTATAGAACACTAGAAAACCTACGAAGCAACAAAGAAATAAAACTAAAACAAATAATGACCAACAACGCAAAAATATTTTATATAACTTTTTGCAGACGAAAGACCAGAAATAGTAGTGGCAGAACCTACAAACGACACAACAGGGCCTGAAATCCTAAAAAGCAAAGTAGAATATGCTATAAGGAACACAAAAGGGGGTAAAGCTGCAGGACCAGATGAAATTCCTGTAGAATTGTTGAAACTAATAGACGACGACGCACTTGAAATAATGGTGAACCTCTTTAACACAATTTATAGAACAGGTATTTTACCAAAGAAATGGCTCTCCTCTACTTTTGTCACAATCCTGAAGACGAATAACGCCAGAGAGTGTTCAGGCCACAGAACTATAGCATTGATGAGCCACACACTAAAAGTATTTTTAAAAATAATTCACAAAAGAATATTTAATAAATTAGAAGAGGACATAAGCGCCACACAGTTTGGATTCAGAGGTGGACTGGGAACACGGGAAGCTTTGTTTGGTCTGAGTGTGTTAATGCAAAGATGTTTGGATGTAAACCAAGACCTCTACGTAGGTTTCATAGATTTTGAGAAGGCGTTCGACACCAAAAGCTGTATGAAATCCTAAGAAGCAAAAACCTCGACAGTCGCGACATTAACATCATATCCAGGTTGTACTGGGGACAAACAGCAAAAATCAAAGTTGATAATGAGTTAACCGAAGAAATTGAGATTCGTCGATGTGTGCGTCAGGGTTGTGTGCTTTCTCCAATATTATTCAATATATATAGCGAAACAATATGTCAGGAAGCGATCCTAGAGCAAAACATTGGTATGGACATTAACGGAGAGTTAATTAACAATATACGATACGCTGATGACACGCTAATAGTAACAGATAACCTAGCAAGTTTACAGTTTTTGATGTAAAACATAAACACCCATACCAAAAAGTATGGTCTAAAACTGAACATCAAAAAGACTAAATTCATGATTGTAACAAAGAAGCTATACAGCAATGTAAGTTTAACCATAAATAATCAGCCAGTTGAAAGAGTTACGTCCTACAAATATTTAGGGGTTTGCTTCACTGATACTAATGACCAGACGAGAGAAATCAAGAGGCGAATAGAGATAGCGAAACAATCGTTTGTCAAAATGAAAAAGTTCCTATGCAGCCGGGACATAAATATAAACTTAAGAAGAAGAATGTTAAGGTGCTATGTTTTCTCTGTTCTTCTGTACGGCATGGAAGCCTGGATACTGAAAAAGAAAAACATCAAAAACATTGAGGCATTCGAGATGTGGTGTTACAGGAGAATGTGGAAAATACCATGGACAGAAAGAGTAACAAATCAAGATGTTCTGCTGAAGATTTGAAAGGAATGCGAAGTCATAAAAACCATATAAACCAAAAAACTGGAATAGCTGGGCCAGATAATGAGAGGAGAATAGTACTCTCTGCTTCGACTCATAATCCAAGGAAAATCTCGGGAAAGAGAAATATGGGACGTAGGAGGATTTCCTGGTTGCGAAATTTAAGGGAGTGGTATGGGTGCAGTAGCGAGTAGTAGTATAAGCGAAGTAGAAATAGAAAATGCAATTAAAGAATTGAAAAGAAATAAAGCACCGGGTAGTGATGGAATTCTGGCAGAAATGTTGAAAGAAGGAGGAGAAGAAGTCATCTGGTACCTAAAAATACTTTTTAATAAATGCCTATTTGAAGGAAACATACCAAGGGAATGGAATACTGCTAACACAATATTAATACACAAAAAAGGGGACAATACAGATCTGAAAAATTATCGTCCAATATCACTACTATCACAACTTTATAAAACATTCACAAAAATAATTACAAATAGATTGACAACAAAGTTCGATGTATACCAACCAGTAGAGCAAATCGGATTTAGAAAAGGGTGAAAAGTACATGTGACAATCTTCACACACTAAAGGTCCTAATAGAAAAAGTTAACGAATACAATTTACCAATCTGTTTAGCATTTATAGACTACGAGAAAGCTTTTGACAGCATAGAATTATGGGCTATTGAGGAAGCACTGGTCAACAGCAGAATAGATTCTAGATATAGGATATTAATACATAATATATACCAACACGCTGAAATGGTAGTCACGATGGATAACGGAATGAAAACGAGGCCAATAAAAATCAACCGAGGAGTAAGACAAGGAGACACCATATCTCCAAAACTATTTACTGCCGCACTTGAAGACATCTTTAAATCACTAAATTGGGAAACGAAGGGACTGTCGATAAACGGAAAGTATTTAAACCATCTAAGATATGCAGATGACGTAGTACTAATAGCCGACAGCTGGAAAGAACTGAAGACGATGATCGATGAGCTTCATACGGAATCCATAAAAAAAGGACTGAAAATGAATCTGAGTAAAACTAAGCTAATGTCAAATAAAGATGATCAACCGACGATAACCATCCAAGGAACAAAAGTGGAACATGTAGAAGAATACATATATCTGGGTCAGAATATCAAGGTAAACAAAGAAAACATACATACATACTGAAAGACAAAAAGATACCCCCAAACCTTCGAACCAAAGTGTTCGATTCTTGTATCCTTCCCGTTCTCACTTACGGAGCTCAAACCTGGACATTCACAAAAAAGAACATGGACAAGATTCAAAAAACTCAGCGAGCCATGGAACGACAGATGCTTGGTATCTCACTAATAGATCGGCAAACGAACGAAGCAATCCGGAACAAAACAAAAATAAAGGACGCCGCGAAACAAGCAGCTAAATTAAAATGGAAATGGGCTGGACACAACGAACGTCTCGAAGATGGTAGATGGAACAAAGAAGTCGGAAACTGGCGACCGTACGATGCGAAGAGACCAAGAGGAAGACCTCAAATGCGCTGGAGCGACGATATCAAAAGAGTCGCAGGACCAATGTGGAAACGCCTAGCACAACAATGATGAATGGCGAGAAATGGGAGAGGCCTTTATTCGACAATTCGGATAGAAAAAGGGCTAAAAAAAAAATGAGTGCAGTTCAATACAGTTGTTCAGCAGCCAACAAAGTAAAGATTGCCAACCTCCGATAGGAGACGGTACTGCAAGAAGAAGAAGAAGGGTATCATGGTTTTGTTGACTTCTCTATGAAACAGCTCCGCGTAGGTCATCCCAAACTATTGTCGGAGGTTTTTCAACCACGAGATACGACGGCGTCCCGGTCCTCTACTGCCAAATACTTTACCTTGCATGACGAGTTGAAGAATTCGATATTTTTCTTCGTTCCGCATCACGTGCCCGAGGTACTCAAGCTTACGTTGTTTCACTAAATTAAGCACTTCTTTTTCTTTTGTCATGCGCTGTAGGACCTCAACGGTGGTGACATGGTCCACATACGATATTGTTAGTATCCACCTGTATCCACATCTCGAAGGCTTCAATCCGCTTTTCAGTGGCTTGCGTCAGTGTCCAGGCTTCAAGTCCATATAATAACACTGGAAGAATGTAACACTATCCGTATCTTGGTTCCCAAACTGAGATTACTGCAGCACAGCAAGGATCTCAACTTAAACGTAGTCTCACTGTGAGTTGAGGGTAGTTCCCCGGTAGTGCCCCGAGATCTAAATTTTCACGGCTGACAACCATGAATTTAGTTTTCTTAATATTAAGTCCTTATGTGACGCTCACAATTCTGAGACGGTCTAGTAAAGCTGGTAGATCATTTAAGCTGGTTGCTAGTAACACAGTGTCATCGGCGTAGCGGATATTATTGATGTATTCACCGTTCACTCGGATTCCCATCTCTAGGTTTGTGAGGGATTCAGTAAAAATTTCATAAGAGATTTCATATATATTGAAAAGGGTCGGCGAGAGCACACAGCCTTGCCTTACTCCTCGCATGATCTTCACTTGGTCGGTCAGATGGTCTTCGACCTTGACTTAATCATGCTGGTTCCGGTATAAATTCTATAAATTCATGATGATCCGAATGTCCTTCTCATCCAATCCGACTCTTTGTAGGGTGGCGACCATCTTCAAATGCCTTGGCGTAGTCAGTAAAACAAATATAGACATCGCAACTGACATCGCAACTGACATCGCGGCATCTCTAATGTAGGACTTGTAAGGTGAAAAGAGCTTCACGTGTACCTACCCATGGAATTGCGGAATCCAAATTGCATTTCACCGACATTTTCTTCGCATTTCTTATAAATTCTAGCATGTATAATTTTAAGAAAAATCTAAGTGCATGACTCACATGGCTGATAGTTTGGAAATCTTAGCACGTTTTAGCAGATCGTTTTTTTTTTGTAGTGTTACAAATGTTGACAATAGCCATTCCTCTGGGATATTACCAGAATCGTATATGGCGTTAAACAGTTCAGTTAACTCCTTCGTGCTCACTTCACTCATCACCTTAATAAGTTCAACGGATATTTCATCCAGACCTGTGGCCTTACCATTCTTAGACTGTTTTAAAGCTGCTTTCACCTCGCTTTCTAGAATTGACGGCACTATCATGCAATTTATTTCGGGAACTTACCTCGGTAGTCCCAGAAAAGTTCTTCGATATATATTTTCCAGGTCACCAATTTCTCCTTAACTGTCGTCGCCTGGTTCCCGCTTTGTTTATGAGGAGATGTGTGTTTCTCCTTTTGTATTGTCCAGTGGCTTCTCAGTTTCATTTGGAGCTCTTTGATTAGGTTACATTTTTCTTGCATTCATGTCTCCTTGGCTCTTCGTATTTCTTTTTTAATTTTTTGGTTGATCTCGTGGTATTTCTTTGCGTCCCTGTTTTTCATTAATCTCCTTTGGCCCATCATCTGCAGAATGTCATCAGTCATCCATTCTGTATTTTTTACTCTTGTTTTTTTTCCCAGATGTTCTTTTCCCGCATTTAGCATGACGTCTTTGATACAAGTCCATTTTTGTTCTACACTCTGTTCTTGTTGTTTAGCGGTTTCTAATTTTTTTCTCATTACATCTCTTACGTTCTGACAAACTAAGGGTTACTTTAACCCTTTGTTTCCTGAAAACTTTTACAATCAAAAATTGAGGTAAAAATTAAATAATCTTACTTTATTAGGTTCCTAAAAGACAAAAAAGTGAAAAATATTATTTTTTTTTATTAATTTTTTTTTAATAGGCTATGGTTTCGACATGATATCACTAGGAAACTAGAGATTTTTCTCAAATAAAAAAAATCTAATAACTAAATAATAATAATAATATGAAAGATAGGTTACTAAAATAATAACTAAATAATAATATAAAATGTAGGTTACTTTTTATGATACAATGAAAAACAGTTCTTTTTTACGGAAAGGCACAATCCAACCTTACATGTCGCACACTCCCACCTGGTTCTGTGAGGATCCTTACTAGTGCTACAAAAAGCACATCGTCTAGATGTCCCGTGTTGTGGCATATGCAAACATTGGTCAAAGGGTTTCTCATAAGGCACAATTTTTTTGAAATGTTTCGCTGTGACTGTAGGAGAAGCAACCCTACTTCTTGACGGTTTACTACCACTGGCGCCGATTAGCCCTGAAGCTACACATAACTTAAAAAATTTCAGGTTTGGAACCGTGCATTTCGCTTTTTGTTTGAAGAGAATAAAAGAATTCACGACACATATATCTACGAAATGCCACAAAATCCGGTGCCACCATTTTTTTGATTTGCGGTCAATCTCATACACAGATTTCAGCATATCTGTTTTGTCAACATTGCCCATATGCTGGTTATATTCTTTGACCATCGTTGGACAAGCCACGACTTGTGAATTTCGATCTTTTTGTTTGCGGGAAACAGTTGCTTCTTCTGAAGGGTTTTGATGATTCCCCAAAAAATGGACTATTTTTCGGTCTCTCCACTTTACAAACACCAGTCCGTCGTTGCTGACTCTCCAGTCTGATTGTCCCCGGATTTGTAGTTCTTTGTCAGATGCTAAGCCTTTTGGAATATCTTTTCGGTTAGTCCTGACAGTACCGCACGCATAAATACATTCTGCTTGAAGTTTTTTTTGTAAGGGCACAGAGTTGAAAAAGTTATCAAAGAAAACGTGATACCCTTTTGCCACCAAATCTCGAGTCAAGTCTAATATAACTCTTTGGTCCAAATCTTTTTCAGGTTGATCATTAGTTTTTCCAACATATATCTGAAATTGGCAAACGTATCCATTCTCGTCAGATCGAACCCAAACTTTATAACCCCTCTTGATGGGTTTTAGAGGCATAAATTGCTTTAGACAACTGCGACCCTTGAAACTAATCATAGATTCATCTATCGATTGATGTTTTGAAGGGCCATAAGAAGAATGAAACGTTTCAGATAAAGTATCCAATAAAGGACGAATTTTATACAACTTGTCATAATTTGGCGAGTTGCGACCAGGCATCACCGAATTATCTGCTAAGACCTCTAGACATAGCTGAGCTAATGTAGTGATCTCGTAGTTCCTCTCTAGATGACCAGTAATCGACATAACTGGGCAACCTTTTGATTCCCATCAACATATTGATTGCAATGAAAATTTTAATTTTTTTGGCAGAAGTTGGTGTGAATGAAGAGTCTCCACCACGTTTCTGAAGAGCGTAGAGGTTTGTTTCAAATACAATTTTGTCAATTAGATTTCCGGGAAATAAGTCTAAAAAAATCTACTGGCCTCTCCATCTCCATATCATCTGGAATTTTAGGACCGGTTTGTTCAGTAAACTGCTTCATGTTAGTAACGCAAGATGCCGCTGACTTGGTCCAGGTTCTTCTTTGTTCTATATCCCTCAAAATAGCAGGTGGAACATCGTCCTCGTCGTCCGAGAAGGCTTCATCACCAAGAATATTCTCTGAATTGTCGCCTCTTGAAGGTTGATCTGGCTGATCTTCAAATAATATTGACATATTCGCAATGTCAAGCAAATTGTCTTCCTCACAACTCGATTCATCTGACTCGCTATCTGAAGGAATATTCTCTAATAATGTAAATAGATCACCCGACGACATATTGTTTAGCTGTCTGAATGAATATACTTTTTTTTCTGAAATAAAAAATAAGTACTTAGATACATATCTAGTTTCCTAGTGGTTTCAGGATGAAACCGGCATTTTATATCATCAATATACTGATTGTAAATTAAAAACTTTTAGTAATAGGAAGTATTAATCATAGATACAAATGTTTCTAATATTGTATATAAGAAATAAAGTTACCTGCCATAGCGAAATAATATAAAAAAAAACACCAAAATCGCTTATACCACCAGCACAGTTCAAAACACGGGTTATTACCAACTAATAATTGAATAACGAGAATGTAAATGGCGATGCGCGATACATTTTATAGTAGGAGGAGCCTTATACATCATATAACGTGAGCGGTTTCAGAAAAATACCACTGAGAACGTAGCATAAAATTTATTTGTATGTGGTTTCACAGTGATTGACGATTATTGACAACAATGTTTATTGTTATTCCTGAAAATTTATCAAATACATGTTTGCCAATTTCTGATATTGGCATGTATTTATATATTTTTTTTGAGTATTATTAAACAATTTTTCGATATTTATTACTTAGTATCTTATTGAAAATGTAACCTTTTTTACAGCTTAAGTTAATATTTTAATTTTTATAGTTTTTTGTTGATGATTATGTAATAATTGATGGATTTGACCGTTACTTGATGGAAATTCATTTTATGTAACAATAAAACACTGAAAACTTTGTTTTCAAAACTTCCACAAAATTTATTTTAATCTCTTATCACTACAACTGTTTCGGCTGATTGCCTTTCTTAAGTGATCTATTTTTGGCATGCGTTTACACTTTATAGTCTCTAATGAAATAGGTTGAGGAGGGGAGAACTGTTTGTCTCAAGTTGGTCATTCAGAATTATGTCTGTGTTTTTTAATTTGTTGATTTCCATAGACTCCAACAAAGATAGCTTAAGGCCTTTATTTTGAATGTGAAGAATTTTAAATTCGTCATTAAAAGAATGATTATGATCTAGAAGGTAAAGCGCGTATGTAGAATCTGTTTTTCTATTATTGAAAGCCCTTTTATATTCTGCTATTCGTTTATTAAAATTTCTACCAGTTTGACCGATGTAAGTTTTTGCATTCTCTGTTTCTTGTTTTTCTTTGTCATCCAATTATTATCTATCGTTTATCTATCTGTCTTTAATCTCTACTTTTCTATCATTTATATCCTTAATCACCCGCAATGAAGCTTCCAAACTGAGCAAAGTGGTCTTGGTTAAGTATTAGTGAACTAGAAGCTTTCTCTTGTAAATTAAACATATTAATTCTGGGGTTCCTTTCGTAATATTTATGGAAAGTGAAGAGCATGATAATAACAGCCAAGAAATAATTGAAAATCAACAATCATTTTGAAATAGGGTATAAAATAAAAAAAAGTATTATAAATAAAACAGGATAGAAAACAAACTAACAAATAAAAAAAAAATCCACAAGGAAAATAATTCCTGCAGCTGGCTGTATACCACGTATAACAAAAAGAGGTTAGTCTTTGTATGTGGGTATATTTTATTTTATCTTTTTATTGCATTTTGCTTTTACATTGCATTTTAAAGGGTTTTTACCCAAATATTTTGGTGGCTCAGGCATGGTAACCTGTATTTTAACCTGATGATGGAACAGTTGTTCCGAAAACGTTCGTGCTTTTAATGTTGCCCTTTTAAGGGTTTTTATAAAATAAAATATACCCACATACAAAGACTAACCTCTTTTTTTTTAACAAATAAAAGGTTTTCAGGTCGTACCTGAGACTATTTAAGTAAGATCCTGCCGCCCAGTAGATGCTTGCTAATAATTGTAGATGGTACAAAGTGGTTAGAATTCACCCTTTTAGTCAAACTGTATTCCTTAATTTCCACAAATTTTAGACGAAACTCTTTTCTTTGTTGATAAAGGAACGGTAAAAACACATAAAATTATTGACCTATCAATCTCATAATTCATCAATAGATCTTATCGAGTGCGGACGTATATTTTTATCGCTCTACTCTTGATTAGCAAAGACTTGTCAATAAAAAATAATATACCAACAGCCAAGCGGTTCTGATAAAAAGTTTGTTATAAATCTGTTGTGTGTGCGTGTGTGTGTTTATGTATTTGATTCACAGAAGTTTCATAGTAAAATAGTGGTTTTAAAATAATATAACTAACTTTATTTTAAATAATATAACTAATATAACAAATCTTAAAATAATATAATTACCTAATAAGTAACTAAGAAAGTTAGTTATTAGTTAATCTCTACTGGCTAAGGAAAATAAATGAGTGATGTTTATAGGAAATCTGAATTCTGAGATCTGATAGTTTTGAATATAGTTGATTTGTTTCATACTTATGTTAACATTCCTTAAAAAATATGGTTGATGTCACATTAAAACTTAAAACAGTGTGATATACGGATACATGAGCATATCACAGAAGCGATAACGTTTAACTTAGCCAAGTGAGCTGGGGATGCACCATGATTAGTTTACAAAATTGAAATTGCCGCTGTAAACGTCTTTCTTCTTCTTCTTCACTGGCTTTACTACTCGGGTTAAGTCTTCGCCGCATCTACTATCGTCCTCCATCATCTACGATCTTGCACTTCTATTTGCTATTGTTGTACCCCAATTCTAGATAAATTGGCTTCAACATCATCCTTCCATCTTTTTCTCGGTCAGCCTACTGATCTTATACCATCTGGTCTTTCAAAAAACACTGTCTTTAACACTCTGCCATCCTCTGATCGTACCACGTGACCTGCACATCTTATTCGGTTTGACTTGATATGTCTACAGAGTCACCAATTCAGCATTGCGGCGTCTCCTCCAATCCCCTCTGAATTCATCTCTTTGAGGGTCAAATATTATTTTGAAAACCTTTCTTTTAAATACTAGAAGCTTATTGATTTCCCGTTGGTTAAGAGTCCATGTTTCACTGCCATATGTGATAAATGGGCGAATAATCGACTAGATACAGTGTTAATTTAGATTTTCTTTTTAGCAGCTTCGATCTTAATAATGTTAAAAGGGAGTATAATGTTCTATTTCTCGCAGCTGAGACCTCTTTTTGCCTGTGGTTGTAAGCTGTGATTATCGCCCCCAGGTATTTCAACTCCTTTACTACTTCGAAGTTGTGATCATTAATACTGATGTTCTGCCTAACTCTTGGTCTTGGATTTTTGGTTAGTACCATATTTTTTCTTCATTTATTCGGAGACCCAGACCACCTGTTTCCTCCTCGAGCTGTGAAAACACCTCTCTCACGTCTCTTGTAGAATACGCGACTGCATCTATATCATGAGCAAAGGCCAGCAACGGTTTTAATCCTTGACCAGCAAATCCTCCTGTCAGCTCAGATAATATTTTACTTATTGCATATTTTAAAGCAGAATTGAACAGCAACGGTGACAAAAAGTCCCCCTGTCTAAGTCCTAAATTTATACCAAATGGCATCGATGTTCTGGTTCCTATCTTTACTTGCGCATATGAGTCTGCCACGCACATTAGCGTTAATTCAACTAATTTTCTTGGTATTCCCATTTCTAACATTGCTATCCACAATTTGCTTTTTTTATGGAATCATAAGCTTGAATAAAATCTATGAAAATTTGGTGCACATCGCGGTTGAATTCCCAGTTTTTCTGTAATATTTGTCGGATCGTAAATATCTGATCTATAGTTGACCTTCCAGCACGAAAGCCGCATTGGTAGTCGCTTAGAGTATATTCCGAATATGGTGTGAGTCTCTTTAGCAAGATAATTGATAGCACTTTATATGATGTGCTAATAAGCGATATGCCTCATAGTTTCGGAATTGTTCTTTGTTTCCTTTCTTATATATGGGAATTATAACGCTTTCAGTCCATTCTTTAGGCATTTTCTGTTGTTGCCATACTCTCAGAATGATGTCATACAATTTTTGGTGTAAAAGGTTTTCTCCTTTTTTTAACAACTCTCCATTTATGCCATCATTTCCTGGCGTTTTGTGGTCTGTTACAGACACGATCGCATTCTTTACTTCCTCAAGTATTTGTGCTGGTATTTCGATATCTGCAGAATGAAACGTAATTTCTGCTTCTTCCGATATTTAGTAAATTCCGAAAGTATTCCTTCCATCGTTCGACGATTTCCGTTTCTATCATTATAATTTCACCTGCTTTATTTCTCGTAGGCTATGTTACTCCAACACTTGCACCTTTTTTGACTGACTTCACTTCACTAAAGAATTTCCTTATTTGATTCCTCCCGCCGCTTCTGTCTATTTCCCGGATTTGCTGTTCTAGGTAGCTAGTCCTTTTAGTTCTAAATAGTCGCCTTGTTTGTGCTCTTGTTCTGTTAAAATCTGCTTGTTTTTTTTTTTTAGTTGTTTCAGTTTCTGTATTGATAATCGTGTTCTTAACTTAGATTTCAACAGAAAGTGATCGCTATCGCTGTCGGCTCCTCTCATACTTCGCGAATTAATCATGCTACTAGAGTATCTTGCATCAATGAGGACATGATCTATTTGATTTCGTGTTCTTCCATAATTTGAAGCCCATGTGACCTTGTAAATGTCCTTTCTCTCGAAATGGGTGGATTTAACGATCATGTTATTAGATATTGCGAATTGTGTTAGCCGGTGTCCATTATCATGTGTTGTGTCGTGCAAGCTTTGCTTACCAATTACTTCTCTTAAATAATCTTCCTTACCTAGTTTAGAGTTGCAATCTCCCTTCACTATTTTGACGTCGTGTTTTGGAATAGCTTTATACTGTTGGTCGAATAATTCATAAAATTTATCCTTCCTATCTTCTTCGTCATCTTCTGTTGGGGCATATATTGAGAATATTGTGAGATTTAACCACTTGCCCTTGATTCTAATATAGCAGATTCGTTCGTTTATTGGCTGGAAATCTATCACTGCTGATTTTAGTCTTTTTGCAATGACACAGCCACATTCGTATTCATGTCTATTCTCACTACCCGACCAAAAAACTATAGTATCTTCCATTTCCATAATTCCCGTTGTTGTTCATCTTCTTTCCTGTGTTGCTGTTATATCCATGTTATATTTTTGTAGTTGTCTAATGGCTCTCGTCGCTGTCCCAGGTCTGTGCCAACTTAACACATTCTACGTTCCTATGCAAATGTCCTTATTTCGTTACGAGTGTCGTTTATATTTCTTATTCGTCCTGTTCCGAGGCAATAGTTTCTGTTTCGTGGCTCCAAAATTTTTACATGTACGGAAAGCCTGCCCATAGCACAACCCCCTTTTCGGAGGACCATTTCACCCGCTCTCGTTAGTTCCCGACCCATTTTTCCACCCGGGTTGGATACCGGATTTCCAATTGGGTTGCTCGGTTTAACAGAAGGCACCATCGTGAAGGTGAGAGTCGGATTTGAGTAGAAGAGGCTAAGTGGAGTAAACTGGAAGCAACTCCATATTTTCGCATTCTACCCCTTTATCCCCCTAATTGACCGGTCGTCATAGTAAAATTTCGATCTTTAGATTCCAGTCTTCAAAACCTATTTCATGAAATTTGAATTTTGAGTTGTGGCAACAAATATGAGGCATTTGAAATATGACTAAAGAACGCAGAATTTAAACTTTTTCATTAGAAACAATCGCAGTTCACGGGAAATACTTTCAAGAAGATGGTTTTGAGTGTACTTCGTAGCAGAAGATGGGTAGTTTTGAAAAACATACTAGCATGATTGAAAAAGAACAGTTTTAAATGTTTTAGATCGTTTGTAAAGTGAAAGATTCAGCGTTTTTTATGCATATTTCAAATGCCTCACATTTATTGCTAAAACTCAAAACTAAAATTTTATGTTTTTAAATTTTAAAGATTAGGCTCTAGTTATCAAAAGTTCACAGTGACCGGTGAATAAAAGGGATAAATTGTATTGATCTTATGAGAATCATAAAAATTGGCTTAAATCGCACCAAGTATATTTATTTAACGCCTTTATAAAAACTCAGTTTACCTTTAATACGCATCTTGATTTTTGTCGATAGGGCACTCTGATCCAAAGATAACAAATTTTTACTGAACATTAATTTCGCGCGCGTAACTGATAATAAAAAATGCCGATCGCTTCAAGCGTTGTTACTGAGAGAACGGTTCATTCTACACAAAAAATGCTAATGAACGTTTTTGTTCAAAATTATCTTTTTTTATCTAACTACATTTTTTATTTGAAATATTTTTTTTTTTCTATAACGTACAGATTCTTGGTAAATCGATTTTTTTCCGTTTTCCCCCTCCACGAGGAAGGGTTTTAGGAGAAAGCGCGAAGTAAAAGTGGTAAACTTTTTGGCATCTTTCTTGGCGTCCTAAAATTGGCATTCTCAGAAAAATGCGGCATTTTCGTCTCTGACGACTGGAGTATATGACGGATAGCTGATGACAAATTCTTCAAGACGTACAGTTGATTTTACTTTTTTTCTTTTAAACAATCATAAAAAGTGAAAAAATAATTTATTTTGCATATACTTAAAACGTTTTTTCAAACATATTAGAGAAACATGAAAGTTGTAGATCTAAAAAGTTCTTTAGTTTGGAAGTTTCTAAATTATAATACATAAACATTGACCGAAATAATTGCAAAGAACTCTTGTCTTTGCAATAATAATTTATAAACGTTAATTACTTTGTTTTTTTAAATATAGAAATGTAATATACCTAAGTGAAATTATGGCAATTAATGACTTTGAATTGAATCAAAGCTAAATCGACCAAATATAAGTTATTCAATTTTGTCTAACCATGAGAGTAATTATTTAAACAATGTGTTTGTCCAAACAGTGACTCTAAAGGTATTTAGCAGATCGATTCTATAAGGCTCAAATCTTAAGATATATTAAAACAAATTTAACATTTAATCAAAATTGTTATTAACAAAACCATTTGAAAAAGGGCCTAAATATTTTTTTTTTTAAATGGGTACCCCAGATTGGAAACAGCCAAACTCACAAAAATTTGGAAGAACACTGACATCACAAAAAACACAAAATTACGTCTTGTTCGAGCATCGATATTTCCTATCGCCACCTACGCTTCAGAAACTTGGACAATAAAAAAAGCCGATTCAAAGCGTATAATGTCATTTGAAATGTCGGTCTACCGTAGAATGTTGCGCATATCATGGACCGCCTATCGCACACATAACTCAATTCTAACTTAACATAAAAACTAGACTCATCACAACTATCAACCAAAATATACTGAGATATTTTGGACATATAACTAGAAGAAGAGAAGACATTGAGCGAATGATAGTTGAAGGTAACGTAGCGGGTAAAAGATCCAGAGGAAGATCTCCAGTACGATGGTCGGACCAAATAAAGGAGATGACTAGTTACTCATTCTCCGAAGCAAAACGACATGCACAGGAGAGAGATAATTTAACAGAAATCAAACATTCTTACGAAGGAGAAAAGATTGAGGTGGACCCCGAGAAAATAATAAGAACTGGTCTATTTTCACCTTCCGGAAAAGTCGGAAAATTCCGAAAAAGTAAATAAATTAAAAAATTTATTTAAAAATTCCGTTATAAAACGTATAATATTATAAACCTCATCACAGAACGTTTTCGGAATTAATATTCCATTATCAGTGCTATCTGGATGTACATACATATGTTTGAAGCCACTAAATATATAGGTAAAAACGATTTTAATGTTGTTAAATTAAATTAGAGTTGTAAACTATGATGTTTAAGTTACAACAGGAATAGATAACATGGTAACGTAGGACTCCACTGTAGGTTGCTACTCCTGAGACGAAGTGTCTACGAGGACTTGTTGATAGCAACTGATGTTGCTTGATGATATATCTTTTTTTTTGTTTTTTTTTTGTTTTTTTATTGGCATAGACTACGTGTCAATCAGCCAGTTACAACATGACTAATACCTTAAACATATAAATTTTATGACCGTAAAGTCCATAAAATATCAATAACGAAGAGCTGAATAATATGCTTTAAGAACTAAAATTAAAATAAGATACAAGTTAAATATGGCATCTTTTCAACATTATCAGTGTGTTCAAAAAAACGGTACACATAATATAATTCAAAACACTTTTTTGTATTATCTCCTTTTTATCTATATTTACATACAAACAACATGATGAGGTTCTCAGAGTTCCACAGCAAACTCTTGAGCAGCTATCTACTTAATCCGACAGCTGCTTTGCTATGGACTGTCCAAGTTGCTCACCACAATTTTGCATATACATATATTTTTTTGATAGTTGACACTACAAGACTATTTTGGTACTTGACAGAAATTGTACTAATGCATTATAAATTCTCTCATTTCCATTAGCTAAGAGACTAAGGATATTAAGCGGGGCCTGTACATTAAGATCATCTAATTGTTCAATAAATTGATCTGTTTCATCCTTATATTTTTGGCATTCGAAAAAAATTCTATTTAAATCACCTCTTTGCCACATTTTTGACAAAGATCATTTTCGAGAACATGAATTTTATGTAGATGTGTGGGATAACAGGCGTGGCCAAATCTAAGACGTGTTACAGTGGTGATATATTTTCTTGAATAATTATATGGCTGGAACCACGTTTTATTCGGTATTTGATTTTGTATACTGCAGTATCTAGAAAGGTTGGTATAAGTATGTTGTGACCAACATTCGTTCCAAATATTGAGATATTTCATTCTAATATAAACTACTGCATCACAAAAACTTACAGGTAGTTTATTGGTTAAACCATTTTTTACACTTTTTTTTGCCAGCATATCCACATACTCGTTATGTTCGAGACCGACATGTGCTTTAACCCATACAAAATTAATGTTTTTGTTAATCTTTTGCAATTCTAAAATCCTTTTGTTAATTGCATATAATTATGATATAATTGGAGGAGTAACTTGGGTATTTTGCCAAAACCAAGGAATTTAAAACAAACTGGGAGTCCGATATAATTATTGCAGAATCAATTGTAGACTGTGATAAAAACTTCAACGCTTCTTAGATTGTAATAGCTTCAGCACTAAATATAGAAAATATGTTATCCAGTTTGTAGGAATAATTAATATTTTTGGAGGGAATATAAAAAGCACATCCCACACCATCCTTGGACTTCGAAGCATCGGTGTATATTACCACAGACTCCTCGCTTGCAAGTATTGAGTATAATAAGTTTCGCTATAAAATTATCGCTATATGAAGGTTTTACAATCTTTATATTTAGAAACAATGAATTGTAATCATAAAGATCTAACAAAGTTGAGCTGGGAGGAATCCTGTCCTGATAGTATATCGGAATGGTGTGTTTATTTTTGGCTCTCCAAAATAGTTTAAATTAAGTGAGAACAAGTTTTCAAAATTTAACTACGCTTTGTGAAGGTATTAGCTAGTGATCAACTGAACTCACTTTGAACATCATTGAAAATTTTCATATCCATATTTGCTTGACGATAAACAAAAACATTTAATTACCATTGACCTGTATCTCCGGCCGATTTTTTTCTGGCGGCGGACATGTCCGTCTTTAGGAATATTTAAACATCAACGAATATGTCGCAAATCAATGAAATAAATTTACCAGGCAATTCTCAAATGGATAATTCTACACAAAGAGGTTACTCTACCGCACTAACACAACAAAAATTTCCGTCAAAACGGCAAGCTATCATTTTTAATTCCATTGAAGATGCGAAAATACAAGATTACCTCCTCCCCCTGGGAGAAATCATCCATCCAAAAAATATACTATTTTGCTCTAGATTATCAAACAGTAGAATATGTTTATATTTATCATCTGAAAATATCGTAGAAAAATTCATGAATGAAAATAACGGCAACATTGAAGTTAATAACCAGATTACACAAGCCCTCCGAAAGAATCATTCTCTCTAATGTTTGCCCATCCATTCCTCATGATGTATTAATTAAAGAACTTGAATCCATGGGGCTTGTTATTCTATCTACAATGTCCTTTTTAAAAATTGGTGCACCGTTACCCGAATTTAATCATATAATGAGCTTTAGGAGACAAATCTTTATCAGCCCAACAGATCTCACAATTCCAGAATCGTTTTTAATTAATTATGATAATACTTCAAATAGAATCTTTTTATCAAGTGGCAAGAAGTTACAAGTTCTTACAACTTAACAAGTTAAAAATCAACTCACTTAATATTTAAGATAAGGTTTACAACTGTAAACAAAATGGGCATACGGCAACTAACTGCAAAAACCCTATTAATCCAAACCCAAATCCTACTTCTCCAACCACAGCAGAAGAAATCTCAACATGTAGCCCTCCAGAAATATCAACCATCACACCGACATCTACTTCAAGTCAAACAGACACCCCAACTACAGAAAATCAACTAAATATAAACAAACTGCGAACGAAACAACCACTTTACATATGAAAATTGAATCTTTACAGAACAGTTCAAAAAGAACTATTGACGATACCTTAAGTCCTTCTCCGCCTTCCAATGATACCACTAATAAACCGAAGTTTACCAGTCCAGCAGAAATACCATTTAATCCTAAGAAAAAACAAAATAAAGGTAAATCTCTAGAAGCATTCATAAACCAGCAGTCACCACCATTTATTTTAAGCTATGTTCAGATAAAAGACCTATTCGACAACATAAAGAATTCACCCGATCCACTTATTACCGTTGAAAATTATACAAACAACTTTACAGCTCTCATCGATATGTTAAACAAAATATATCCCTATACTCAAGATAGATCTACAAAGACACGAAATACCAAATTAAGAAAAATTCTTCTAAAACACTTACAGATGCAAATCCCACACGACCTAGTATCCGATACAGACAGTGACTGCTCACAAACCAATCATTAAATAAATTTATTTAATAAAATAGAGTTTAATAAATTAATACAGTGGAATATCAACGGCTATTACAATAATTTACCTATGCTACAGATCATTTTTCCAGAACAAAATACAGATTTTGTATGTTTACAAGAGACCGAGTTTAAACAAAATCAAAATATAAACTTAGGAAACTATTTATGTCACAACCAAATAAGGACCAACCAAAACATTGCAAGTGGTGGTGTATCAATTTTAATTAATAATTCATATGACTCGATAAGAATACCTCTAAATACTAACTTAGAGGCCATTGCTGTCACCGTCATTGGAAAAACTAATATAAACCTTTGCAATATATATCTACCTCCTGGAACAGTAATATCCAGAAACGAACTAGAGGATCTTTTCAAACAAATTCCTACTCCACGAATCATCTTGGGAGACCTAAGCGCATATAATCAGATTTGGGGATCAGCATATAAAGACCAACGGGGTACTGTAATTGAAGAAATTTTAGATCATCTTAACTTGTCTCTCTTAAATGACGGAAGCCCGACTAGATTTAATATAAGAACTGGAGAAGCTACTCCACTTGATCTAACAATATGTGACAGCGATCTTTACCCACATTTATCTTGATATCCAATGCAATACACATACAACAGTGACCATTATCCATTAATTATAGAAAACAACCAACATAACCGCACAACCCATTTTTCTCCGAAATGGAAAATGAATAAAGCAGATTGAAAGCTTTTTGCCGAACAAATAGAGTCGGATATAAACAAGTACTCGACAACGATAATTAATGTCGAAGAATATCTAGACAACTTGACCAAAATAATTATTAGGGCAGCTGAAAACTCAATCGGTAAAACAGCTCCAACTAAACGATCCACACCAGTTCCATGGTGGAACGAATCTTGTAAAAAGGTCATTAGAGAAAGTAAAACTGCCTTTAATAAATACAAAGTAAAACTGCCTTTAATAAATACAAAAGAAATAAATCACCTGAAAACCAACTAGAATATAAGAGAACTCGAGCCATAACTAGACTTACAATAAAGACAGCTAAACGTCAGTCCTTAATTGATTATGTTTCTAAAATAAACAGCTCTACTGCTATGAGTGACATATGGAAGAAGATAAAACGAATATCGGGAAAAAATTTGAGTTTTTAATATTCAAGATAAGGTTATTACTAACGACAACGAAATCGCAGAAGAAATGGTTATCGCACTTATAAACATAGGTCTAGTAATACCCAGTATAACCAGAGTTTTATCACACTTAAGCAACATGAAGAACATAAACTAATTATTGATTTCGACGAAATAGATAAAAGTCCTATAAACTCACCGTTTTCAATGGAAGAGTACAATGAAGCCCTTACCTCGTTTAAAGATTCGGCAGCGGGACTTGATGATATTCCGGTAAAATTTATAAGAAATTTACCTTCAAAGGATCATCAGTACTTACTAAAGTTATTTAATTTAATATGGATGCAACATAAATTTCCATCAAAATGGCCAGAATCTATTATTATACCAATTTTAAAACCAAAAAATCCAAAAAATTATCCAAATTCATATAGACCAATATCTTTGACATGTGCTATGGGTAAATTAATGGAAAAAATTGTAAATAAAAGGCTTTTATGGACTCTTGAGAATCGAAACCTAATAATTCCAAATCAAAGTGGTTTTCGTAGAAATCGGTCAACAATGGACAATATTTTAGCATTAGAAAATGACGTACTTGAAGCTTTTGCTGCCAATCAAAAATGCCTCGCAATATTTTTTGACATCAAGGGAGCATATGATACCACTTGGAAACACCTAATAGTTAAAAAACTACATAATTTAAATATCAAAGGACACTGCCTAGCTTTCATTAATAATTTCTTAACCAATCGATCATTCCACCTTAAAACTAATGGTATGCTATCACCAAAAACAAAAATAGAGAATGGTATTCCTTAAGGATCAGTTTTAAGCCCTACACTTTTTTTAGTAGCAATACATGGTGTCCTAGCCAATATGAACTCACCACTGAAAGATCTCTTATACGCAGACGACCTTGTTATCTATGCGAGAAGCCAAAATATGGAAAACATCACGAGTATACTACAAACGTTTTTACATCAACTAGAGGAATGGTCGCAAAATTGTGGATTTCAATTTTCTACAGAAAAAACACAATTTATATTATTCACAGAGAAAAGCTACCCTAATCACTCTCCACTCTCTCTATTTAACAAGCCTGTAGTTCGAAAAAATAATGTAAAATTTCTAGGAATGACATTCGACCTACATCTAAATTGGAAAGAACATATTAAAAAATTGGCAACCGAATGCCAAGCAAGACTTAATATCCTTAAATCAATATCTAAAAAAGACTGGGGGGCAGATAGACAAACTATGCTCTCTCTCTACAGAACTCTAATCAGATCTAAATTAGACTATGGCGCGATAGCATATTCATCGGCTACTGAGACTTCCCTTAAAATTTTAGATTCAATACACAATACTGCACTCCGCATTGTCTTGGGAGCTTACAGAACCACACCAATAGAAAGCCTGTATTGTGAAGCAGCTGAACCATCACTATATCACAGAAGAATGTACTAAAAGTTAACCTATGCAATTAAATCAAATGCAAATCCTAACAACCACACCTTCAATATTCAGTATAATACATCAAAATCTGCAAAACTTATTATCAAAGTATACAAATTTCTCTCAAATTTATACAGATGCTTCAAAAACAGCAGATGACGTGGGAGCAGCAGTTATATCCTCTAATATGTGTCAAAAATATAAGTTGCCAATACACTATAGTACTCTTAATGCAGAATTATATGCCATATACGAGGAACTCAAATATATTATATCCTCACCAAATCAGAAATATATAATTTTGACTGATTCACTAAACTCACTACAATCTATAGGAAGAATATACCCAGAGAATTATATTCTTGAAAAAATAAAACAAAATCTGAGAGAGATAAAAAATTGTAATAAGGAGGTAATCTTTATTTGGATCCCATTACATAATGGTATTAGGGGTAATGAAGAAGCAGATAAGTGTCACAAGTTCTTAACTACTAAAGAATCCGAACCAAAATGTGAGCAATGTAACGTTAAACTCTCGGTGAAACATGTTGTTGTAGACTGCCCAGTTTTCTCCACAGCAAGAATCAATTATGGTATCTCAATAAACTTAGAGAAAGCACTTGGTGCAAATTGTTCATTCAGAAATATGTTAAACTACTTAAAAGCTATTAATTTTGTTCATATATAATATATTTAATATTGTAAATCTGATTCTCGCTAATAATCTTCGGGTTGATGCAAATTTGTAAATAAAAAAAAGTTAAGCTGGGATTATATAAATCACTAAGTATATCTTGATTAGATTGAAGTGCTATACACAGTAGTGGAGAATTTTTCTTCGACCAATATTTATTTGTCAGGTCTTGTTCATTTAATACTACTATATTTAAATATAGATTACTGTTGGTTCTGAATATTTTAAGAAGAAATCTGTCTGCAAGGAACTGCCTTCTGTGATTTAAATGAGGCTCAATAGCTTCTATATGAAAAGGTTCGACTGGAGTTGTTTTCATGGCACCAAGACATACACGTAGGACTGAGTTCTGCAAGATATCTATTTTGTTTAAAATCTGTGAACTAGCAAAGCCGTACAAGATACATCCATAATCCAATATGGACCTGATATAGGCACGATAGATTAGTAAGGCGGTTTTAACGCCAGCTCCCCACCAAGTCTTAGTAACTATTTTTTAAAAATTTAAACCCTTTATATATCGGTCTAACATGTAATTAATATGCATTTTCCATGTCAATTTCCTATCAAGTACCATGCCAAGATATTTGACGGAATCTTTAATGGAAAAATTATAAGAACCTAGGACAATGTGACTTAATTTAGGTATGTTGTGTCTACTGAAAACACAAACTTCAGACTTGGAGTATGAAATCTGAAAACCATTTAATGTTAACCATTCATGAACAACACCAAAGATGTCTTTGAGAGAAGCCATATTGGTATTAAATTTCTTATTTTCAGTATATATGCAGAGGTCATCTGCATACTGTACTATTTTAAATGGAATGTGATTAAAACTTAATTTATGTAAATCAGCAGTATACAAATTAAAGAGAAAAGGGCTTAAAACTGAGCCTTGTGGAAGTCCGTTGTTGTTATTTCTTGGACCTACAATTGTGTTATCATAATTTCTTAAAAATATTTTTCTATTAGTATAGAATTTAATAATCATGTTGACTACCTGATTTGGAATATGAAATAATTTCAACATCTTATCTCTTAAAATGGGGAGGCATATAATACCATACGCGCTTTCTACGTCTATAAAAAGCGCTGAAAGGTAATTGTTTCTGCTAAAATTATTGTTTATGTCTACCACAAGAGTACTAAGAGCATCTAGAGAACCAATCCCTTTTTTAAAAGAGAATTGATTTTGACAAGCTAATTTATTATAAGTTATCCACCACTCTAGTCTTACTTTGATAATTCTTTCCAAAGTCTTCGAAACACATGACATCAAAGAGATTGGCCTATATGATTGTACTAAGTTGGGATCTTTATTTGGTTTAAGGATTGGTATAACAATAACAGTTCTTAATATATCAATTTCTGCATTTTTAAAAAGAATATCATTAAAAATATCAAGTAATACGTTTTTTGCTATATTTGGAAGTTTTTTAAGCATAGGATATTTAATATCATCATAGCCGGGAGCGGTGTTAGACCTATTAGTTAGCGCAAAGTCAAGTTTTTTCCATGTAAATGGATTTAGAAGAAAGTGACTTGAAGTTGTAGGATTATTTTAAATTTCTATAGCAGTATTAACTGATGGAGGTGCTATTTTGTCAAAAAATTCTTCAATCAATTCATCATTAAAATGATTAAGACTTGGAGTATACTTCCTTTGCATTTTCCTTGCTTCATTCCAAACATTTTTAATAGGCATCTTTTTATTTAAGGATGAACACCAGTTTTTCCAACTTTCTTTGGCTTTTAGTTTTAAAACTTTTTTTGTTTTAGCCATTACTTCCTGGCATCGTACATAATTAGCGAAACTATAGTTAGTTTTATATGTTTTTAAAACATCTTTCCTGTCAGAAACAACTTCACATTCGAAGTCCCACCACGCGATCGTTTAATAATTTTAAAGGGTTTATATGTCGGAATGGATTGAGAAGATGCATTATTAATACTTTCCATTAGGAAGTCATATTTCTCTGAGGTAGACAAGCTGTCCGAATAGTTAAGAAAATTGTGTTCAATCACATCAGAATATTGAGTCCAATTAGCTTTATTAATATTCCATTTGGACTTTGGAAGAATGTATTCATTACGAAAATTAACAGAAGAAAGATTCATTTAAACTACATAATGATTCGATCCCAATGTGTCATCTAAGACGTCCCAAGTAATTTCTTTTGCTAAATCAGGAGAGCACAACGTAATATCCACATTAGATTGTGTCACATCCGGGCGGGTCAGACAGGTTGCTTTGCCATTATTAAGAACAACTAAATCGAGTGTATCAATGGCATTAATAAGTTGGTGCTCAATGCCATCATTTTTAAGTGAACCCCACAAGCTGTTATGCGCATTCATATCATATTCATATGATTTATCATAAATAATGATTTATCTTGTTCATTTCTTAGATGATATTGTAAATTTAGCCTAATTGTACCAAGCTTATAATATTCCAGATGTTCATCTAAATCATGGGTTTATGTTTAGGTTTTTCTACTTTCAGGCGAGTCCTAACCCTCTTCGTGAAGATTATTAGCACCCTCTGATCCTCTAAGGTCTGCCGTGGACTGGATGTGTGATTATACTTTGCATTCTTTATTCTTGAGAGATAGTGTAGTAGTTTTCCCTTGTTTTTTATGTACGTTTATAAAATTGTTGTGCACATTTTTGATTACCACTAGCAAATGTGTGATATTAATCCTGTGAGAATTTTTTTCCTCCAGCCTTGAGGAGGAAAGCCTAGAGCAGCAGCTATGTCACTAATGACATAGCTGCTGCTCTGTGCCATATCCTCAGTGTGTTTATACAAGGTGAATAATTATTCTGTAAAAAGAAATATCGTAAGTACATAGATACTGGTTTATTAGACCAGGTAACTAACGATTTTCCATAACCCTCGTTGATACAGGTAGCTATCAAATACTTTTGATAAATTTGGTGATAATAATATTTAATGGGCAAAATATTCATTTAAATGATGAAACGTCATTTTTTTACTTAGAAACAATATATAAACAATGTAAGATCGCTATTTGATCTTAAATACTTACTTAAGGTGGAGACCGGTAAATTATATGCAAAAGTGACACACTTTTTAGCGTGCTGTCAAAAATTAAAAAATAAATTATAGAATTCGTCAATCAACAAATTAATAATTTGTATCGTCATTAACGTTTTTGGCAAGTTTAGAGAAGCAAAAAATTAGAAAATTAAATACAGACTTCACGCAAATAACCTTGCGTCAACGATTGATTACCCGCAATCTCGTTACATTTGGAATATATAATTACAAATAACAATAGTTGTTATATAATTGAATTATTTTACAGACTATGCATTCGTTTTGAACATAAACAAACAAACGTTTGGGCTTGCAAAATTGCGACTAAAACCCAACTGAAAAATGAGGACAAATTCTCCGAGAACCATCCAAGAAAATTAAACAATTTGATCATAAGCGATTTCCTTTGTTGCTTCTATAAACCGTTTAAAGTATTGTTAAGAGTAATTGTGTGTATGTTATCTGGTAGATAATACCACATTAATCACGCTGAGTGTATTTTGCATCACAACTAAGTGAAATATCAAGCGCAAGGTAAAAAATATACAAAAAAAAGAGTGATATTCTTCCTTACCAAAACCTATTATGAATGATTTGATGTTGATATCACGTGGTACCCCTACCACTATGTTATACATAGGGAACCGTGGATTAATTTAGTTAATATGTAGTGTAAAAATCGCCAGGTTGAATTGGCCCCGTTGAAAACTACAAGTGTTGTTGACAAATGTGAGTGAAGACCTAGTAAATATGAGGGGTAGTACCGCTGGGTTACCCGACACTGTTATACAGGGATATAACGCCTCGTACTACACATTTTTAACAATACTGGACACTTTATTTGCATTTTTTGTGTTATGTCCCTGTGTAGTGGCCTACTGGAGGGGTGCTTGGGGTTTGATGGACATATATCTAGCTGAATACTCTTTATTGTACAACGGACTGATATCTCTAGGCATAGGTTTATTTGGACATTGCGTTTTTATGTGCTTCCAAAAAGTATTCGAAGAAAAGTTCCATCCAGATAAAAACCGAATATTGTACTATATCGTGTCGAGACTGTATACTGTGTGCTATGCATTTACCTGTGTTAACGGCTGGAGGGGTCCTTGGGGATTCCTGTACGTTCCCTACCAGACAGATGTTATGTCAATTAGTGCTACAACGGGAGTAGGAATTGTGGCTTTACTCGCTATGAGAGCCTTGAGGAATGTTACAGCACCTCCTTTTGTCATTGTTAACGACAATGTTAAGGGATATTTTGAAGTACCAACTTTGTTTAGAACGCCGGTAAGATTTTTATTTTATATTAATTTTTTTTATTAAACAAAAAATGTCAAAGATATATCTATCTGAACTAAAACTTAGTTTAGACATTTTTATTGTTTATTTATTTTATTTAATCTATAAACCCAAATAGCGTTTTACACTTCATAATTGATTATAGCACTTAACATATTTAAAATACGTTTATAATTTTCTCGATTTATTTGAGTGTTTTCTTTTTATTATTATCACTGCTCTGCAAAAAAATGTGTCTCCCTTTTGTTTTTATGTATGCTAACATTATTTTTGGTGCTCTAAATGCGAAATTTACCGCGGGAATAACTACAGGACATAAACTTTTTTAAAAACAATACTTTTGTAACAACTATAAAAAAGTTATTGAGTACTAGGTTTAAATTTTACCCTAAAAAATACATTTTTTAGGTACAGGTCATAAAAGTTTCACTAAATATATCGAATCGATTGCCTGTATTGAAACAGCATTGCTACTGACCATTTCACATCGAAGCCTCTTTCAATGTGCATTATATTTAAACCTCGGATTTATAGGCAACAAAAATTGAAGAAAAAGGCGCCTATATAGGCAAAGATTTTTATTAAAAAAGGCAAGAATATTAACATTTAGGCAAAATATAGGCAATAAAGGAATATAACTTATTATTTATTGTACAAACTGAAATAACGTAATATTAACTTAGGTATATTTACACATCATAATCATAACATTAGTATAAATAAATTAGTAACTAAATAACTGTAAATTAATAATTAAACATTGTAACCACTTAAAATTTTATCAAACAGATAGAACATTTAGAAACAACTAAATGTTTTTCAATATTTTCGGTCTTAAAACTATGTCTTCGATCATTTAAAATTAATTTGTACATTGAAAACGAACGTTCGACATCGACAGATGTAATTGGAGCATATTTCAGAGCGGATAATAAATCTGGCATAATTTGAAATTCCTCGGAAAATGTCCCATTCATAACTTTAGCAACATTAGATAAAAACGAAAAACCTTCATTCTTGTCGAAAACATATTTCATTTTTTTTTTTAAATTAATTGACCGTTACTTCCAGGTGCCGATTTAATTTTCGTCTTTAAATTATCTATTAATTTTACTGACTCACATAAATTTATCTCTTGTTTTTCTAATAAGGTAATTGTGGTAACTATTAATTTATAATTGTCATTGATATAAGCGAGTTCCTGTTTCAACTTGGGATTTTTTAATATTTTTTTGCTTCTCGAATGGCTTCGGAAATATCATCATCAAATTCTGACATTAATTCTATTTCATTGCAGTGTTCAAAGTAAAAAAAAAACTGCTTCGAGCCAGGATCCCCACCTTGTAATTACTGGTTTAGGTGGCAAAGGGACACCGGGAAGTCTTTCTTTATATATTTGCACCCTCAACGGAGCCTTTACAAAAACTTTTTTCATAAAATTTATAAAATTATTTACTAACGGAACCAGATTTCTTATTTCTTCAGCAATTCTATTTACCCCGTGGGCTACACAAGTGCAATGAATTAAATTAGGATAAAAAATCTTTAAATTAACAGCAGCTTTTAACATATATGCCGCAGCATCTGAAAGCATTAAAACTATTTTATTCACTGGTATAGAGTTGGGTAAAAAGGGGTTTGTTAAACTATCTTGTATAAATCGACTTATTGTTAAATTGTTTGTTTTTTCCAATTCTTTAACGGCAACTAAATAAGGTTTTCTCGCAAAGTTTTCGTTCAAAATTCCAATCATTAAATTAGCTATATACCTGCCGCATACATCTGTCGTTTCATCCACAATATACACAATATACAAAAAATTGCCCTCTAACTCCCGCTTAATTTTTGAAATACATTCCACATTACATTTTTCCACAGTATGTTTTCTCAATGTACTCTCGTCCGGTAAGGATTTATTAAGATATTTTTCGAAAAAGCATTTTAAACTAGGGTTATACTTATTAACTTTATATAGAGGAATGTTGGATGCAATCATCATCTGGCATAAATCAAATTTAAATACGTCGTCCTCCTTTTTTTTGAACTGCTTGAACTATCTCGCAGAGATATTTGGGCTAACTTAGAGGAATTTAATTTTTCCAAATTACGTTTATGAAGTGGGGTTCCACAATGCTGGTCAATAAAGTACTTTTTTCTACTTGAAATCTGAGAATTTAAAAAAAAAATAATTAGAATTCTAAAACCGCTTTAGAATTTAGTTATGTTGTGTGACGAGTTACAAGATAAAATCGGAGAAGACCAGGCAGGTTTCACAGCGGGGAAAGCATGCTTAGATCACATTTACACGGTCGAACAACTAATAGAAAAAAGAATGGCCAAAAATAGATCCGTCCATCTGGCTTTTGTTGATCTTAAGAAGGCATATGACTCAATACCTAGAACCAAGCTATGGGAAGCAATGGAAGACATCGAAGTTCCACGAAGATTAATAAACGCGGTAAAAGCACTCTACAAGAATAACGAAGTAGCTATCAAAACGGGCAATAGACCATTTAAGACGACAAAGGGACTACTACAGGGTTGTTCCACATCCCCCACCCTGTTCAAAATATTCCTCGAAAAAACCCTAAAACCATGGAAAAGAAAGTGCAAAGGAATGGGTATACCAGTAAGGAACGAATATCTATATACGCTAAGTTTTGCCGACGACCAAATAGTGATCGCACAAGACGAGGATGACCTCAGTTTTATGATGAGAAAACTGGAGCAGGAATATACAAAGAATGGGATGGAAATAAACCTAAAGAAAACTGAATACCTAACAACGGAGAATACAGAAATAAAACAGCTGGAAATAGATGAAGGTAAACAAATCAAAGTAACAGACAAGTATAAGTATTTAGGTTTCATAATATCAAACAAAGGAACAACGGAGGAAGATATAAAAAATAGACTAGGGCAAATAAGAGACTGCATACGAAAATTGAACCCGGTACTATGGGATAAGAACATCAGCATGAAAACAAAGAAAAAAATATATAATACCATGACAAGAAGTATCCTCACTTATGGGTGTGAAAATTGGACAATAAATAAGAAAACCAAAAACAAAATAAGGGCAACAGAGATGGAATTCCTAAGGAGAAGCTGCAGAGTAACAAGAAGAGACAGAATAAATAACATGGAGATTAAGAGGAGAATGGGAATGAACTCCGACATAATAGACTACATCGAACAGAAGAGATTAACATGGTACGGACATGTCAGAAGAGCAGACCAAAATCGGTGGATAAATAGAATAACAGAGTGGAGCCCGATAGGAAGAAGAAAGAGAGGCAGACCCCGAAGATCTTTCAGAGATGAGGTGGACGAAGCAATGAGTAGAAGAAACCTACAGGAAGGGGACTGGCTAAACAGGAAAAATTGGAGAAAACGGTTGAGTGAAGGAATACAGTGAAAACTGTGGAAATCCTTGTATATATATATATATGTGGGACGAGATAAAATAAAACTTACCGATTTGCCGCATGGTTTACAAAATGCTCCATCTCCTTCTAGAGAAAGTTCCGAATAAGGTGCGATCCATAGCCTTAATTTAGATGTCATCTTTTCACACAAATGTCTAAAACGTTTTAAAACGTGTTCTTTGCTTTTCGGTATACGCAACAAAACTAAACTAGGATATAGCAATTTGTGACTAAACTCTAATAAAGTAACGGACTGTACAACTGGTAATAAACTAATAAAGCTTAGGGATTTCCAAATAGTTAACCCTCAAGTCTCGATCAGGTACATTTTCCTAGAAATCTGTTATATAAACAAACCATTGATATTTTATTATTGACCCAAAATTTTATTATAGAATGGTTTAGTAATAGAATAATATCATGGGTAGTACCATGAAATTTTAAAAAAGGCACAAATAGGCGGAATTTACGAAAAAAGGAAAAAGTGCTAAAAACAATTATAATCCGAGCTTTAATTATATTATATTGGCTAAACCTTTCACCATTCTCATCTGATATGACATCAAGGTTTAAAAAAAATCTTAGTGGGAATCTAAAAAATGAATTTTCAGTGACGTATTACATCCAAGAGCTTTTTTTTCTTTTAGAAGTTCTTTTTCTTTTCTGTTTAATATCAAGTTAAAAGCTACATCTGTCCTAAGCTCCCGTATTTGCGGACCAACAAAAATTTCTTCTTTCAACTTCGCGACACTGATTCGCGGAAATTTAGTTTTAAGATACTGAAAGCCTTTAATATTTTTTTTTTCATATCGTTTACGAAATTTTTAATGAGTCACAGCTTTATATAAGTTGGTGACACCAAAATTGTGTCTGATGGCACTAAAGGTTGTTAAGATACATATTTAACTATAGTTTTTTTTAAACAACTACACGGTGCCTTGTTAACTATTCACTCAACATGCACAGAACTTTTAGACATAAACTATTTACACTCAAAAGGTTTTACACTAACTCGAAAGGTTTAGTTCTTTTGAGTCTTCTCACTATTCCATGCAGATCCAGGAGTTGAATAACCTCTACGTTTGCACGGTTATGAAGTCTGTTTTTATGCTTCTTTGCAAATACTTAATTCACATCTACGACAATTTCTACACCTAGATCTGTGTGAAAGTCACTATTTTTTATGTACCAGAGAGTATTTACAATGTTTCTCAGCACTTTATTCTGAAAACTTTAAATTATTTTGATGTATCGCACTGGTACATTTCCAAAGCTGTATATACCAGCCGTATGTTTATACCGGCTTCAGTACTGGCTTCAGCTTCAGCTTATTTATTTATCATGAGCTTATTATGGATTGACAGCTCCGATTTTCTTTCAAGGAGCCAGTACAGTTTTCTATATTTGATGTTTAGTTATATTTTTTACGTGTTCTTTCCATGTTAGCCTGACATCTAGAGTCATGCACAGATATTTTGCTATGTTGTCATGTGCTATAGTAGTTTAATACTTTTGGCGTTTTATTAATTTTTTTATTGGTGAAATCTACATGTATTGATTTAGTCTAATTTAGTTTGATACTCCATTTATTGGTAAATGAATTAACCTCGTTGAGTGCATCTTTGCTTCAATTTCATCATCATTAACCGCTAATATATTTGGATATTTTTGCTCTCTTACTGAAGAGAGCAAAATAAAGGAAGTATGGGAACAATATGTAATCTATCTGTTCCATGACGAGAGAGAAAATGAACAAGATATAGGTGAAGAAAAACAATACCTACAAATTTTATCCTCAGAAGTGAAGAATGCCCTACAGAATGCAAAACAAGGAAGAGCACCGGGTCCTGATCCAATTCCAGTTGAACTGTTAAAAGCCTTAGATGACGGTAATATAAAGAGACTCACCCGAATTCTCAACCACATATATGAAGAGGGCAACATCCCGGAAGAATGGCTTAAATCGATATTTTTACCTCTACCAAAAAACAACAATACCAAATCATGTAATGACTATAGATTGATAAGCCTAATGTGCCACCCTTTAAAGATTCTCTTGAAAATTGTTCAAAACCGAATTTATAAGAAATGTGAGGAGCAGATAGATGAAACTCAGTTTGGCTTCAGAGGAGGCATGGGTACAAGAGAAGCATTATTTGCGTTGACGGTACTCTTGCAGAAATGTCGGGTGCATATGTATGCATATGTATGCTTCATAGACTTTAGGAAGGCCTTTGACCGAGTGCAGCATATGAAGTTAATAGATGAATTAAAAAACATCAATTTAGACAAAAAAGACATTGAGTTTATTAAGGCTATATACTGGAACCAGAAAGCAGTAGTAAAGGTGAACGATATAGAAACAAATAATATACCGATTGCGAGAGGGGTTAGGCAAGGATGCGTTTTGTCTCCGACGCTTTTCAACGTGTACTCACACGTCATATTCAGAAAAGCCTTATGGGAAAGAAAAGAGGGAATAAGAATTGGTGGAGAAATCATAAACACCATGAGATTTGCAGATGACACGGTAATTATGGCTGAGAGTATAGAAGAACTACAAACTTTACTAGATGCAATAAATAGTGAATGCATTCAAATGGGACTTGACATCAACACAGATAAGACCAAATTTATGATAGTATCAAGGAGTCCAATAAATAATGAACAACTAACTCTTGGTGGACAGCAAATAGAGAGAGTGACAAAATATAAATATCTGGGAGCTTACATCAACACAGAATTAGATCCAGACCAAGAGATCCGAGTACGAATAGAAATGGCAAGGGCAGCGTTCTTAAAATTCAAACAATTGTTCTGTGACAAAAATCTGAATACTGCGCTGAGACTGAGGTTTGTTGAATGTTACGTCTGGTCGCAACTATTGTACGGGGTAGAAACATGGACACTAAAAGCGCAAATAGTTAAAAAGATTGAAGCCTTTGAACTTTGGATATACCGGAGAATGTTAAGAATTCCATGGACTGCCAGGGTCACCAATGAGGAAGTGCTGAGAAGGATGGGTCGAGACAAAAAATTGTTGAGAACGATAAAAGTACGCAAGACTGCATACCTTGGACACATACTAAGAAATAATAAATATAGTCTTCTGCAGGTCATCATGCAGGGTAGAGTCGATGGCAAAAAGGGAATAGGTAGAAAGAGGAAGTCATGGCTGCGAAATATTCGAGACTGGACAAACATGACTGTAGACGAATTATTCCACGTTGCAAAAGACAGAGAAGCTTTTAAAAATGTGGTCGCCAACCTCCGTTAATGGGGACGGCATAGGAATAATAAGATATTTGGATCATCAGCAAACGTAGCACTTGTGGTTATGTTTAATACTGATATATCGTAAGTGAACAGAAAATAGAGTAATGGACCTAAAATACTGCCTTGAAGTACTTCAGCACTTACCGTTCTTAAGTTAGAGTAACAGTCTTCAAATTTCATTTTAAACAATCTTTCACTAATATATGATTTTAGTAATTGACTATGATCTTTAGGCGAAATTAAATCCAGTTTGTATCCTTGCCCATTATACTGGAAGTTATCAAAAGCCTGAGCAGCATATAGAAAAACTACCGAATATACTTTTACTCCTCTAGAGCTTTTTTTATTTGATTAGTGATTTTGTGGTCTAGTGTTGCATGATTATTTCTAAACCCAAATTGATGTAGAGTAATATATTTTTGTCCTATCATAGTCTTTTTAATAAGAGTTTTTCAAACAATTTTAAAATCACTTGCAGCAACGATTGGCCAATATGATGTTACCTCATTTGATGGTTTCTTAGGTTTTGCTATCATAGTTATTTCCGCAAATTTCCAGCATCTTGGGAACTATTTAAATCTAATTGACTTCTTAAGTAGATTTGATGGGTTAACTATTTTCCTGTTATCAAGTCATACCACGGTGCCTATTTTGTTAGTATGTCAGTTTTAACTTCTTTAGGGGTTACTAATTGCATTGTCTTTTAGATTTATGAAATATGAATGAATATATGAAATTAAGATTTTCATCTGTTGTTGAAAAATTATCAATCTCAGGTTGCATATAATTCGGTTTAAAGGTATTTTCCAAATGATTAGCAAATATGTCCATGTTTCTTGATTACTTTTAGCCAACGTACCATCAGATTTACTAATGGGCGGATTTTGTGTTATTAGCCTCTGGACTCCCTTCGTGGCTCTCCATAATGAGTAATCACTATGTTTTTCATAGGTAAGCTCCCTTAATAATTTACTTATTGATTCGTATTTATAGTTTTTTAATTTCTTTGATTTTATTTTGAGTTATTTAATTTAACCTGGTTTTATTTACAATTGTTCTGCATTACTGACATTTTCTTCTCAGGCGCCATTTTTTGGCAACCATAATTCTTATTTTACTTGGGTAATTATTACCTTCCGTCTTTTTCTTTTTTTGATTAGCTTAGTGTTGACTCACGTTGCCTGCTGTATATCTATGTTAAATTTCTCTGCTTCTTGGTCAAGCCCTTCACTTCTTTTCAAGCTGATGTTCGATTCTATTCTGTTTTATAAAGCCTGTACGAAACCTATCCAATCCATTATCTTTAGACAATTTAGGCAATTAGACTATTTCGCGTTTCCTCATAATAATTATTCTATCGCTTACTGTCATTATCACTGAGTAGTGATTTGATACTCTAGTTCCTCTTCAATTTTGTGGGATTTTTCTAACAATATAGAAATCTAATAAGTCTGGTATCTTATTCGTATCTGTAAGCCAGTACGTTGGATTTCCAGTCGAAAAAAAGTTACAGTTGAATCGCTTATTTATGAAAGGCCTCTTGTCACAAAATGTAAATTTTGGAAAACAAGAAAAAACTGTTTAGTTTTTTCCTTATGTTTTTTAGTTATGTACCCTTAGTACATAAATAACTATTTTGACACAAATAGCGCTAACTTAAAAAACAAAAGTTAATCGAAAATACATGTCACATATGTGGGGCCCTCTATCAGCTACATTCAGGTATGCATTAAATTATTATTTTTCATACTTAAGAACCCACAGTCATATAATATTATAGATAAATGTCTACAAATATAAAAGTTATAGAGAAAAATTAAATTTTAAAGTTCAACTTTGGTCAACACCCTGTATCTCTTTTAATATCAACATTTTATTAAAGCAAGTTAGTTTAAATCGTAATTCGTAAGTCTAGAAATTACTGTTTCTTTTTGAACAATTACTTAACGACCACCCTGTATATATTGTGCTTGATATCCTTTTTATTATTCGCTTTCATTGCTTTTTTTTAGTTTCCCGGACTTTGTTACGGACTTAAGTTTTTTTTTTTTAACTTTCCGTCTTTTTGAAAATTCGATCCCTTGTTATCTTTATGTAATAAGTGTTATTATAAACACATTTCCCAATCTACTGTTACGTTGTTTTATTAACGAGTTTTTGAAAATCCTATATTAAAAAGATATTTGTTCAAATTAGACTAATAAATGCATATTTTAATAAAGTCATAAAACCATTTGCAGTCAATAATTGATTGAATTAAACAATATTTAAAATAAATTGTAAAAAAAAATTCAAAAAAATTTTAGACCTTATTGTATTCCTTCGCGTTATCGTCCACAATTTCTGTATTTACATCATGATACCTTATTATTTTGTATAAGTTCATAGAACTATTTACCAATCAAAAGTAAATATAGACTCATAGATTTTTGACCTCAGACGCGTTAGGGCAATTGCTATGATTGATAAACAAGTTGTTTAGTTTAAAAAGTAGCTAACCGACTCTGTTTTAATAAAGAAAAAATTGCATAAATAGGTTGATATTGATTCAAAATTAGAGTCTAAAATATAAATCTCCAAAAGTTAATTTGTGACATAGATAAGTGGATTAAATCAGATTCAGGTAGTTTATCTATATATTATATCCAGAAAAGGAGACTTGGCATTCATTTGCCCTCTCTTATCTATCAGTTTTCTCGGGATTGCAGATGACAGCTTGTTCTACTGGTTGGTAATTATCCATTTTGTTAGTGAACTTGTTGTTAATCATTTTCATAAACAGTTTTATTCTTTATTAATCGACGATATAGGTTATATTTCTTTCTTAGACTCCCGTTGCAATCATTAGGGATCTTACTATTATTAGTAAACGCGGGATCATAAGTGGACCATAATTATTGACATTTTCCATACATTTTACAACATTTTTTTACTGTGACTTTACTGTGACTTTACTGTAAATAATGACTGTTATTAACAAAATTTTGGTCTAGCAATGAGCTCTAGTTTATTTTCATCATTAGACGATATATTTATGGAAGATTTTGAAACAAATATTATTTCTAAACAAAATTTAAAACCCACCGTATGGTGGAGATGTGCAGATGATGTGTTCTCAATATAGCCTCATGAATCAGAGATGTTGACATGTTGGACACATTCCTGAATGATAGAAACAATAAAGAAGAGACAATAACATTTACCGGGGAAAAGGAATATAATAACACACTACCTTTCCTGGATGTTTTATTCTCTAAGAACGATAATGGTTATGAGACACAGGTGTATAGAAAACCAACACACACCAACAGATATTTAAATTTCAAATCAAATCACCATATTAATATTAAAAAGGGAATTATTACGCATAGTAACGTTGTAGATAGATAAAAGCTTTCGAGGATAACTAATTTCAATTTTGTAATAACTTTTAAGTAAAACTTCTTGTAATTTTAATAACTGAATAGGGGAGCTTGGGTTATAGTAAACCACTTTTTGTTTGGCGTGGTATAACTCAGTGAAGAATATGCATAAAAGTCTGAAATGAACAGGATCTAACCAGATGTTTGGTACTAGTTAAAGTTTATTTTTTTCAAAGTGTCATTTGGTTCAGTGTGCCCCTGTCCTTGTGAACAGTAAACCAGGCTATGGGTAACAATGAACCAAATGGGGGAATAGAGAATTAGCAGGTTTCTTGAAGAAAAGAAAACGCGTAATATAGCAAAACCTTTATTACCTCACTATTACTAATAACTGACAAATGTCTATTCGAGTAAAATTTTATTTGAATGAATAGAATGACTGTTGTCGTATAGTATTACCATAGATAATTGTTTGTAGTAATATCAATTTTACGTCTGATAGTGCAACCGGAGACACGTCTAAAACGTCTGACAAGCGGAATGTTGAACGTTTTCCATTTTATAATTTATCCTTAAAAAACTTACTTGTACTTCTTGTTCCTTGGCCTCTTGTAATACCTTGGCAACGTAATAGACTTTACGATTCTTCCAGTTAAATTCAACCAACACATAGTTTCCTTCCCTGGGTAATTTTTCTAATGGCTTAAAAGAGTCGGGGTTTATAATATTCTCCTCGCCACCGCTTTTATTAGTCTTCTTCCTCAGAATAAACACTGAACGTATTTTTTTTCATCTGTTGTGTCTTCTGGTTCTTGAAATCATTTTTTTCTTTATGAGTTGCGCTTTCCTTTTTCCGCTTTTCTACTTCGTGCTTCTCAATTTCCATTTTTTCTGGGGTATCCGTGGCTATTATAGATTTACCTCTTTGTTTTGGTTGGCTGTTATTTTTCATCGGCCCAGCATTTGGTAGCCCTCGGAATTGATCCAGAGTTACAAATTCCAAAGGTATTTCAGTTTCAGAGTCAGGAGTTCTACTTCTAGTATGTTCTGTTCCGACTGCCAGTGGATAGGATATGTTCATATGGGTATTTACATCATTTTCAGTAATGGGCCTGTTAGTAACTTCACTTGGTAAGAAGTCTATGACGGTAAAAATATTTCTATCGTGCGGGAAGATGTCGGTCTTCTTAAAAGTACTACAAATATTTTATAAAGTTATTTACTTATATTGCGTCCCAGGAACGCAACTCAACAATATTGGCAATATCATTTTAAAGTCGTCTACTTTAAAATGTATAAGGTATGTCTGAATTGTCAATATAGATGAGTCAGATAAAATTAAATTATTAGAAGAATTTTTCACTCAGTAACAAAAAACAAAATTTGTTTAATTTACTAATGTTTGTATTTTGAGAACGATTTCCGAAGTGGAAATTGAAACGTCAATAAACGTATTTTAACCTTTAATTGTGGCTTATTCCCATTTAAATAGTAATTAATTTTATAAAGTTATTGTCTTCATAGGGGCATCCCCAACGCAAGCAGCTATCTCATAAGCCGTTAAAGGTTCTCCTGGATTCCGCATCATCTAACTATTTACAGCTGAATTTTGGGAAGTTTTAAAAGGTTTATAAATGCAAACGTTTAAGTGTTGCGTCTTTCCGGTAGAATGAGGAAGAACTGCCAATCCTAACGTGTCGTTGGGAGCACCATTTGTTATGTGAGGCTTAAAATGCACACGAGGAAAAATCATGATTGGTGGTAAAAAATTGCCGCAAACATTGATGATACAACAGGTAGTTACAAATGATCCCTTTTCGCCACTAGTGACTTTGCTGGACTGTTTTTGTCCTTTTGCTGTGAGAAACTTTAAAATTTGTGCACGATCAGTTAACTAGTTTCGTCACGAACGAAACATAACTTCTTGTAACTTATCATAAAGTATGTTCGCATTATATCGGTTAAATGACGTAGTTCGAGACAGGCTATACCCTTCAGGTGTCCTAAGGCTTAACCGGGGATGTTGCTTTCAAAAATTGTGTAGCCATTCCATGCCAACCAGCTGTCGATTATTCAATTTTTCAGTAATTTTGACCTTGTAAGCCAGCTGACGAATTTACAGCAGTGTTAACCTGTTAAAATTTGGCTACAATTTACAATATAATTGGCCAGTGCTTCTTCATAATTAGGAATTAGCCGTATAGGTTCATCTGTATTTTTAAATTTTTGCCAATATTTTCTAACAGTCAGATACGGAATCAACTTAAGTTTTGCCACATTTCTTATGCTTTAATTTTCTCTCGATATGAAGTCTAAAGCACTTCGCATCTGCTCTTCACTCTGCATGCCAATGTTTGTTTTTGTAACTCGGTTGCTTGGCATTTTGAATCTAAAAACAATAAATAAACGTTATCGTAAACCAAATTATGTTAAATGAAAATAAATGCATATAATTATTAGTATAACATTTGTACAGTAAACCATTACGGGTAACAGTGAAGCAGGTTCAGTGTAATCCATTCGTCAATGGTTCGCTGTTACCCACCGCCACCTACGCAACTAAAAAACTAATTTAAACAAAAATAAAGTACATTGATTTGAAAGACAAAATATACAGTTGGTAGAAAGACCTATTAAGTAGCTTGAAATTATAATTGATCTGAATTTACTGCCAGGCTTGGAACAAAACTAATAAATAGAACAATGTAAAAAAAGCATTCGAATTACCTTTCAGCAGTTATCGAAATACAATACACACTGTGTTAGCTTGATGCGAACTAAAGCAGTAGGTGTTTCATGAAAAAGGCAAAGATTTAAAGATCAGAATTGAAGGATAAATTATAAATTGCGTACACAAAGGTTGAGGACGGCTGGTTTACGATGGTTCACTGTGACCCAAGTTCCCCTACATGCGATATTGTCCCTATTATCAAGTAAAATTAATTTTTTTGTGCATTTTTAGAAAAGGTATTAATTATTTTAAAAAAATTGACTTTTGAAGCTATTTTTGCAATAATTACGCAACATATTAATAAAAATAACTTTACAAACTTTCAATTTAAAGGATTTTTATACTTTTTAGTAATTTATGTCACTTTTCCATGTAATTTGCCGGTTTTTACCTTTATTATATAAAATTAAATAGCCAATCTTACATTGTTTATATAAGATGAGTAAAAAATATCACCTAAATTATCAAAACAGATTTTAAATACCTTTATCAACGAATGTCACGAAAAAGTTTTTGTTTGATGGCTCGGTATAATAAAAGCTTAATAACTCATCTGGTCAACTGATGTATAATACGAGCCACACAACCTAAAATAACTGCCGACTCTTACTTTTATGTCAGAGAAAAAATACGAATGTTGTTTTTAAAACTAAACGATGTTTATAGTAATTATTGGCATTTATTGATATAGACACAAAAAAAATACAGCAATTATGGACATTTATTATAGAATAAATATGTCAAAATTTAATAAACAAAGAGAACCATGTCTTTTAAACCGATTTTCAGTTCATTTTGATCAGTGGATGTGAATCTTCGGTAAAAGTTGTAATATATAATGAATTTTATAAAGATATTAAATCAAGATTTATTTCTTACTGTTTTCGATGTTGTCTTTTCATTCTTTGTAGTAAGCCCTTGCGTGGTTGGTTACTGGAGGAGTTTATGGATGTTACTTGATATCTACTTCTCCACTTATTTTCCTGTGTATAGTCAAGTACTATATTTAATGATAGGTTTATTAGGCCAATTCATTTTTATATATTATCAGAACACCTTCAAAAATTTCTCTGACACAAAACAACCGATTTTTTGTATGTTATCAGTCCTATATACAATACTTTTCACTTTTGCTTGTATCGTTTTTTGGGAAGGCGTATGGGAACTTTTAGATATTTTTGCTGGTATTCATCTCGAACCGACGTGGATTACTTGTGGAGTTAGTGTTTTATTGCTTGTGTTTTTAAAAGTGTTAAATAATGTATTAATAACGCCCGTTATTATTATCATGGATGGTGGTACAAGACATTTTCATGCTGAGACATTATTAAAAACTACAGATGTGGTAAGTATTGAAATTAAGATAATAAGATGATTATTTATGTTGAAAATTTTATATTTCAAATTACAATTTGAAAGCTGGAAGTCAAGGACCCCTTTTAACAAAAAAATTTAATTTTCACCCTCTTGTCTTATCATACCCAGTTCGTAGAGAAGGCGCTACATTAGTGCCTAGATTACATAGTTATTTGTATTACGTTTGTTAAAAGATCGTGAGAACCGACTATGTCTGGAAATGAAAATATCAAAAGGAAAACCTGATTACACAGTGATAAGTATCAAATATATCTTGACAGTTATTATAAATAAGAGACAGTGCATTATTTGTGAATAAAAGTATAAAGCTCTCGAAACTGCTTTGTCATTTAAATAGCAAACATCCAGACAGAAAGGAGAAGCCTTTAGAATTATTTAAACGAAATCTAAGGTCTCTTCACATCTTCACAATGAAAAAGTGATTTTTTATCATCAATTACTATAAATGCACAGAAACAAGCTATACAGTTGCATCTCGCATTGCAAATACCAGTAAGTTACATACCATTGCTAAATATTTAATTCTACCTACAGTTGTTGATGGCATAAATAACATTGGTAAACACACAGTTTGCTGCCGGAAATTTTTTTACTGTTTCTAGGTAATTTGGGTCTGCTGAATCCAAAAGTGCCAGTAGATTTTCTCCATCAGATCGTTTTCAGGAAATACAACAGATCACATTTCTAACATATAGGGTAATTTAACGCAGCACTAGCTACATATATGTAGTTCTGCTACCAATTAAATAAACAAAACACTAATAAAAAGTAAGATATTTATTGTACAATAATGTTCTTATAAAAATCATCACACATATCTGCCAAAAAAACTTAACTTTTCATCTACCATAACCAGCATCGCAGCACAAATCTGCTATTCAGCGTCACCTAAAAACTGTCTTTTATATGATTTTCTTGCAAAGGCTTTAAAAAGACGGTCCCTTTGAAGACTCCAGCAGTAATCCGCCATCATGTGAGTGTCCCATCTCCCCTGATACCTCTCTTCAATCGTTTTGATATCTTGGTGGAAGCGTTCTCCTTGATCCTCACTAAGGTCACCAAGATTTTCTGGGAAACGGTCTAAGTGGCTGTGGAGGTAATGAATTTTAATACTCATATGACAACCGTGTTTGTTAAAATTGTTGAGCATTTCTTCCACTATATCCCGGTAATTTTCCGATTTATTGTTTCCAAGAAAATTTTGCACAACTTTCACAAAAGAGCACCATGCATTACATTTAATTTTAGTCATCGATTCTGTAAAATGCGAATCTTTTATAAGTTGTCGTATCTGAGGCCCATCAAATATTCCGGCTTTCAATTTTTCTTTACTAAGTTCAGGGAATTTGCTGGACAAGTATTCAAAACAAGGACGATTCAGCCATTGTTTTATCAGCCCTAGTTTAATATGTAACGGAGGTAATATTATTTTCTCTCGGTCGACTAATGCTTCGTTAACTACATTAGCTTTTCCTTAAACTAAAGCATCTCTGGGATGCCATTTTCTTCTACTACAGTGTTGGTCCTTAGCCCTGCTATCCCAAAGACACAGGAAACAAGGATATTTTGTATAGCCACCTTGTTGTCACAGGAGAAACCATCTTAAAATCAACACAGATCGCCCACTGATGTTGGTCATACTTGATGTTTTTCAGCACCAGCGAAATTGTTTTATATTCTTCTTTCATTTTTGTAGAATGCCCAATTGGTATACTTCCATATTTGTTGCCATTGTGTAAAAGAACACACTCTAAACTTTGTTTGGAACTGTCGATAAAAAGACGCCAGTGATCTGGTGTATATTCCGATACACCCATTTTGTCTAACAGTCCTTTAATATTATTACAAAAAACCATATCATTTTGCTGAGAAAAAAAAGGCAAAAGATCTTTTTCTCTATTACGGTAGTATGTTATTTTGGTGTCTGGTGTAAAGAGTTCAGGACGTGTTGACTCCTCTTCAAAATCACTGTCGTCTTCCTCAAATCTATTAGTCTGTATTCGTCAGATAACGTTTCGACATTAATCTCTGGTAACGTAGGTAGACAGCTAAATATTGGAATGGGTATCTGTTCAAGCTGATGTGGAATTGGTCTTATTGCTGAATCCAGGTTAGGATATGTCCACGTATGTCGATTGTTACGATTATTGCCCTTTATATTCACAAGACAGAAATAACAATCGTCAAAATGATTTTTTGCTTCCCTCCATACCATTGGTACACCAAACTTTAAACATTTTCGTTGTCCTTTCGTCCACTGTCGCAAGTTTTCCACACAAGTTTTGCACGCTACATATGGAGCCCAGGATTTATCTTGATCTCCTAAATGAACACCAAAATATTCTTGATATGCCCTTTTTATAAAATCACAAACTGGTTTTCTACTTTCCTTTACAATGTACTCGCCACATATGAAGCAAAAAACGTCCGGGTTATTCACACAACAACGCCTGCTTGTAGAAGCCATGGTTTTCAGTTGTCAAAAACAAACTCTTGCAACGAAACTCAAGTTCAAACTAAATTTTACAATAGAACGCAGTTGACTTTATAGGAATTTATTAAGGCCGTTTCAGAGAAAATACTATTTACTTATCGGACAATAGTTAAAAAGCAATTAGCTCTAATTTCAAGTTATGGGCATTTCCAAGAAGTACACTTTAATTAGAAGTCATTATAGTATATTTGAAGAATAAGCTGGAGTAAATTCTCAGAAAAAAAAACTAAATTGTTAAGCATATTTTAGTACGTGTGCTTTTCGTACAACGTCAATATTTTAGCTTATTTTACGTTGGGTTTGACTATTTAGATAGAAATTTTTCCATGTCACATGGACTATCGTAAAATTTAAATACCTGCTATTGTTAGAACTGTGTAGGCTAGGGTTTTTTCAGCTGGTCACAGACGTACTTTAAGGGTATTACATTATTTGTTTCGGTTTGTTAGATATTTAAACCATTTTCAAAGCATATTATATTTATATAAATCTGTTTATTTTAGTAACGTTATTTATGGTTATTTTTGTCGTTATGATAATGACCCATTAAATAACAAGAAATAAAGAAACTCTTAAAATACACAGGTATTTAGTTAATGGTCTTTTGATAGATTAGATAGAAAAAGTCGATTAGCGAAAGATGGTTTCTGATAAATGTGAACGCTATCTTAAATAGTATAAATTTCGATTTTGTTTGGAAAACCAATGATTAATAAAATGGTTAATGGTCTTTAAATAGTCATTCATTAATATCAGAAAATTTTTGTTTAGTCGATTATAAGCGAGTGAAGAGATCTGACACAGTTGTTTTTTGCAAGAGTGAATAGTGAGTTTATAGAATATGGAATTAACGTGTGATTATACACCAGTTAAAAAATTAAAGTTGAATCATTTATCACTTAACGAAAAGAGTGTTATCCTTAACGTCTACAATTATTTTAAGCAACACAATCCTTCCAATACTGTTGATAGTATAGTTGAAATTTCGTCTAAAGTAATGGGATATTCAAAATCAACTGTATATAACATTTTAAAAGAGGAAAAATCAGCTGGTATAACGCCACCCAAACCGAGACCAGGAAGACCAAAATTGTCGAAAGTGAATGTGGATGAATTCTTCAAAAATGCAATTCGTAGAATGGTCCACTCATTTTTTTTTAACAAACAAATACCAACTTTAGATAAAGTTTTACAAGCCATTACCGACGATCCCGATTTACCCACAATAAGTAGAGACCAACTTTGGAAAGTTTTGCATGAGTTAAACTTTAAGTATGAAAAAGTGGGCAGACAGTCAATGCTTATCGATTCCGAAGAAATTGTGTGTTGGAGACGAGACTACCTCAGAAAAATAAAAAAAATGAGGACAGAAAATAAGAACATTTATTATTTAGATGAAACGTGGGTTAATGAAGGTCATACTGTAGGGAGAGTTTGGAAAGACAAAACTATAAAAACATGTCGACAAGCATTTCTGGAAGGATATTCACCTGGTTTCAAGGAACCAACAGGTAAAGGTCGACGATTAATTGTTACCCATATAGGTAGTATGAATGGATTTCTTAAGGAGGGTTTACTTTTGTTTGAATCAAAAAAGACCTGTGATTATCACGAAGAGATGAACGGAGACGTGTTTGAAGAATATTTCGAACAGATGATTGAATTCATACCTAAAAATTCAGTTATTGTGATGGACAATGCAAGTTACCACTCTAGATTAGTTGAACGTTTACCAACTACTCAATGGAGGAAAGATGAAATTGCAATGTGGTTAACTTCTAAGAATTTAATCTTTGACGATACAATGACAAAAGCAGAATTATTAGAGCTTGCTAAAATTAATAAACAAAATTATAAAAAATATGTCATTGAGGAAATAGCCAAAAAACGAGGAATTGAAATACTTCGCCTACCACCGTATCATTGCGAGCTAAATCCGATTGAATTAGTATGGGCCGAAGTTAAAAGTAATGTTGCTCGAAATAATACAACTTTTAAATTGTCAGATGTTACTATTCTTTTTCATAAATCAATATCCGAAGTAACGACTGAACATTGGCAAAAATGTATTAATCACGTTATGGATATTGAGAAAAATATGTGGAAGCTTGATCATATAATAGATAGCAGTATAGAACCTATAATAATTCATCCCGGATCGGATAACACTTCGTCTGAAACAGAATATGAGGAAGCTTAACTTTAAACTGTAGCTCAGAAGTTTATTTTACATTTGAACTAATTGCCGACAACTTCATTGTTTATTTTTTATTTATTTTTTATTGCTAATATAATTTTCATTCTTATTTCCAATATTATTAGTATTAAGAATATTATTATTTATTAATAGGAATATATAAAAATTTACAGTTTTTCTGTATGTATTTTACGTTTCAGTATAATTTATTGTATTTTATTATTTTATATTAACTGTATGTTTCACAAATAATAGAATTTTTATTCTTTTTATGTATATCTTTTTATTTTAAACCAGTATTGGATTGGATTACTTTGTTCTAAATATCCAAATAAATTTAAGGCAAACTTTTCTTTTAAGATTACGTTTTAGTTAGAAGATGTGCACGCCTATGTATTTCGAGGTGCGAAGATTAGTATTCTGAGAATTTACTCCAGCTTATTCTTCAAATATACTATAGTATGTATTTGTATTAGAATTTGTTAAGCTGGTTTATAAACATATTGCAGTTATAGTGGTGGAATATAAAGAAATGTAAGAATATTTAAGTATTTGATGAGTATGTTATATCTCGAAAACTAAAGCTGATATAAAGAAAAGGTTTGTATTTTTGGAATCAGCACAGATGAATTAATCAAAATCGGTTGATTTTTTTTCGGCAGCAAGACAAAAACTTTTTTTGTTGGGCTGTGTAATAGGTGTACGAAAAAGAGGTTGAAAAAAATAAAAACCATTTCTAACAATACTATCCAAAGAAGAATAAATGGCATGGCAAAAGATATCCGAAAACAAAATATTGAAAACATCAAAAATTGTACTTTCCTCTCCCTACAACTAAATGAATCTACAAATATTACCAATGGTGCCCAATTTGTAACATTTATAAGGTATAACGGAAAAAATGGCATCACAGAATATATTTTATTTTGTTGTCCACTAAAAACCAAAAAGTGTTTGAAACTTTTATGCAAAGTACAAATAAATACCACATAGACTGGAAGAAATGTATTGCTATATATACCGATCAGGTCTAGGCTATGACAGGATACTGATTTGGTTTTGATTGTTAAATTGCAAAAAGTAATGCGAATACTAAATGGCCAGAATGTGTTTTACATTGACATAATCTTGACTCAAATTCTTTACCTTCCGAAATGGATTGTGTTTTAAAAAGTCATTAAAGTTGTAAACTCTATTAAAAACAAAAGTTACAAACTCACATTTTAAAAAAAGAAATTGAAGACATGGTTCCTTTATATGTAAATTTTCTTTACCACACGTAAGTAAGATGGATTTCGTCTCGAAAAGTGTTTTTTCAGTTAAGAGCGTAACTTTTGATGTATTTGAAAGATAAAAGAAGGCTTCTCAGGTTAGTTTTTCTTGTCGATTTATTCGAACACCTAAATATTGAATACCTAAATAGTAATAATATAATGTGAATATAATCACCGTTATAGGTAAAGTTTACAGACTTATAAAACGTTGAATTAGGGCAGATTTAAATTGGAAACATTGATTTATTCTAGTGCGTTAGAGAACTCATGTAAGAATGAGACAAGTGTAATAATAGGATAAATTTTAATTTACAGATAAAAATGAAGCTTTTACAGATATGCAAGCTACTTTGACAACATAAAACAACAGCTCTGTAAAGATTTCCCCAAATAACTTCAAACCAGTTAAGACAAGTTCAGATAGGTACTGAATCCTTTTTGGTCAATTATTTTCAACAGGGTGACATTTCAACAAAAATAAAAACTTATTGAAATATCAACTGATGCAAGAATTCTTCCCCTCCCCCGAATTGGCAAGCAAAACTCCCAAATAGTTGGTTCCGTTTGCATCTTATTTATGTGAGTTGAGTTTCCCATCAATAACTGCTACTAAAGCAAAAGTGAGAAATTGCTTAGAACTCGAAAATGACATTATTGTTTGTATATCGAATACAGAGTCCAGGTTTAAAAAGTTAGTTTCCGAAAAACAGGTACACTTCCCGTCATATAAAACTGGTACACTTTTTTTTCCCAATGTAAACCTGGGTTCAGACTGGATACAGTGGTTCGTGAATTAATTCACTGTTGCCATCACAGATAAACTCGGTTCGCTAATCCCAGTCCGAACTGTCTAGTGAATTTAGTAATTATTTTTTTGCGAAGTTAGTTACTTTTTGACAGACTAAAAGTGGCTGGAAATTACTATACAACCAAGCACCCGTACTCATAGCCAATATTAATAGTAAACAAACTAAATAGTAAATAAAATAGAACTTTGCAAATTACCGACAATCAATATTTATTTATCTGCACCATATAATAAATAGTTATGTTAAATTATAACAACTAAATATATATTTTTTAAATATATACTACCCAAAATTTAATGGGTTTAGTATACACTTCGACTATTTAGAATAATTCTTCTTTTTTAAAGAAAGAAGTCTGTAATAGCAGGATACTTGAGCTATTAATACTGAGAAGTAGGAATTGTTGTGTTGTAGGTTTCCGACAATGAATCTGTCAAAATATGCCCGAGCTAAGCGAATGGAGTTTAACGGAATTGCACTAAATCTAATTAAAAAAAAATAAAGTTATTATTAGATAGGTATTATTTTTATCATTAACAATAAAAAACCGTATTTAATAAATTTAATAACCAGAGATATGGTTCAGCTAATATCCAAAATATTTGAAGGATCTTTAAACCTAGATTATTGGCACAGAGAACATTGGAACGAATCTACTGTATCTAATTTTTTACTTCAATTACCTAGCGAACACGAACTGTATTTTGTATCAATAAGTTTAGTCACAGGCCAACTACCAAAATTAATTTATTATTTATTATATGAACGATAACATTAACAAAAACTAACATTATACTTTATCCTACGTAGATTATAAAGTGACAGATCCAATACCTCACTGTAATGTTTTATTATAATAATTTAAAGTTATGTCTAGATTGATTTTATCTATCACTATATTTGAATTAAAATATTTTCATAAATTATAATAAAACACAAATCAAGGTATGAGTACTTAATTGAGATAATAAAAAATTACAAAATTAATTTAAAAATTTTTTAGGATGCATGTTTAAACAAATTTAATGTGACTAACTGATCGAGAATGCTCGATGTTTTAGTTTTTAGAATACTCAAAACTGGCGGTCTGTCACACAGCCCTGCTTTTAGCTGATTTCATTTAATATTTTCGTTGAACTGGCAACAGTGCCCTAGAAATTAGAATGACACATGTGACAAGATCAACTTACACAACTTGAAAAACATGATTTTCGGTAATAAGAGTTGTACCAGTTTTTTATGACGCGAACGGTACATACGTCGCATTAATATGTATTTCTTTACTATTTTTATGTAAAGTATAATTATTATTTATGTTTTATGAGGTAGCTAAGTTTATTTACCCAAATAAAAGACAACAATATTATGATAATTAGGGCGTTCATTTTTATTTGATTTGTATGTTTTTATTTAAGCTATCAAATAAACATCCTTGTAAAAAATGTCCATTTTTTGTCGTAAACAATCGAAAAAATTGGAAAGAGATCAATTTTGTTTTCAAGGTGGAGACTTTCAGCGAATATTTTTAGCTTTCAAGGTTATATTGCCTACCAAGTGCAAATAATGTTCAACAGAACGGGGCTTCAAGTTAATTTTTAAGGGTGTTTACTTTTCTCTTCACTAGTAGCTTAAGTTGCTCAAAAAATTGCGTTTTAAAAGTTGCAAGTAATAAGAACTTATCTGAATTAAGATAATACAAATAATCTTAATGATAAAATAATAAAGGTAAAGGAATAATGTAAATAAAAATTGAAAAAGAACAAACTTGTGGACATTTTAGTTAATTTTAAGTTACCAGTGACAGTGACAAACATTCAGGTAATAAATTATGTAAATAAACTAAGTGATAAAGCTACGAAATTAATAAACAGTGATAAAGAAGACACATTTCATGACACGAGTGAAAATTTATCTTGTGATTGTGGAAGACTTGGGAAAGATTATGACGCTATTAAAAAAGAACTTGAAATCGTAAGTAGACTTTCATACCAACTTAAAAAAAGAACTCAAGAACAAGAAGATTTAATATTATTGTTAAAACTACAAAATACTAATTCAATTTTGCAACATGTACCGCCATCTACAAGTAAAACATCAGATTCTATTAAAACATCAACAACAAATACAAATTCTAGAAAAAGTAAATTGTGTCGGCTAGTAAACCTGAACAAAAACCCACTGAACAAAATATTGGTTCAAATACAAAACCGGTAGGAGATTCTGATAAGCAATCATCTTATAAAGTGTCGTTCCCGTTAGAAAGTCTAGACAATGTATACAACACATCTATATGGCCCAGTGGATCTGTAAGAAGATTCAAATTCATTAAAAATGTTTGGGAAAGAACGCCGTCAGCAGACAATTTATAACTTTGACTAGAGTTACAGATGTGCATGCAGCAGAGACACGAGAAGAAAACTCCTTTGTAATCAAACATATCGAGACTTTACAAAACTGTAGTGGAAATGCAACAGTCCGCACAAATGGAAATAATCTAGATCGAGACGTGGGAAGTTTAGAAGTTTCTGGAAAACTAATTCATATTTTTAATAGCGAAAGCCTGGTGAGTATGTTCCATGTTAATGGTCAATGTTTAGCAAATAAAATACAAATGATAGATTTATTTTTGTTGGAATTTAGCTTCGATGTTGTTTGCTTCTCAGAGCACTGGCAGAGTGAAGCAAATCTCCGATACATAAACATCGATGGGTATTTACTTGCTAGCAGTTTCTGTAGGAAAAATAAAAAGAACGGTGGTACTGTAATATTTAAAATTCGAAGCTTTTAACTGTCATAAATTTAATATAGAACAAACATCTGAATTTTGTGGAATTTTTCTACAAGATATTAACACGGTTGTATCGGCAGTGTATAAATCGAGTAAATGTAACGATTTTAAGTCTTTTTTTTACAAATTTCGAAAGGTTTTTAGGTTCCATTATGAGGCCAAATTTAAAAGTAATAGCTTTGGGAGATTTTAATATTAATTTAATTGCGAAAACTGCAAATACTAGTAAGCTGACTTCTATAATATCATCATTTGGAATAAAACAAACAATCTATGACTATACTAGAATTATTGATATATCTGCCACTTGTATAGACAAATATTATGACAAATGTTGAAGAAGATCAGTTTCGGGCAAATGTTCTTGAACCTTGTTTTTCTGATCATCGCGGCCAGTATATCAGTATAAGCTTAACATTAATTTAGGAAAAGTCAAGTGTCTGCACTAGAGCCTTTACGCAGAAGGGTATCTTAAAAATGCGAAACTTTTTATCCGTGTTAGACTGGATCATTTTTAACGATAATCTTAATGTAAATTACATAGCAAAGTTTCTAATAGATAATTATAATCTTGCAGTATTGCAATATTTTCCACTAAAAAAACTGGTTATCAAAGACAGAAGATGTCCGGTAAACTGGTTCAATGACAACTTAAAAAATATGAGAAATTATTTGCAAACATATAAAATACGTGCTGATTCTACTAAAAACCCAGAACATTACAGCGAATATAAAAGATATAAAAATCATTATAATGCTGAATTGAAAGGAACGAAAAAGCTGGCATATGATCAATTAATATTAACTTCAAAGAGTATATCCAAGACGTGTTGGAAGGTACTTAACTATGAGCGAAATGAAACAAATGGTTTATATTATTCAACAACCAACATATCTTGGGACTCTTTCAATAACTTTTTTCTCCATCGAATTCATTTTTTCTGTCTTCAACCAATCAACAAGAAGTATCCACAGTTATAAAAGCATTAACAAATTCAAATTGTTTGGATACTAATGAGCTAAACGCATCTTTTATCAAAAGCACTAGTGAAATAATTACTAAACCTTTAACACATCTGATTAATACTATTTTTTTAATCGGGATATTCCCAACTTCATTTAAATACTCCAAGATTGTTCCTGTTTTTAAAAAGGGCGATCGTGACCTTGTAGACCAAGTTCCAACGTTTCGATATTCAGTAAAATAATCAAAAAAATTCTAAAGAAACGTCTTATATCGTAGTTCGAAACAAATAACTTTTTTACTAGTTCACAATATGGGTTTAGAGAGGATAATTCCACAACACATGCACTTTTAGATATGATAAGTGTCATAGTTGATGGCCTTGAGAAGCATAATCACTCTGCCATAACGCTGTGTGATCTTTCAAAGGCCTTCAACTGTGTTTCTCATGATATTTTGATAAAAAAATTGCATTTTTACGGTATAAGACGTACTTATTTGGAACTAATTTCATCGTATCTAAAGGATAGATACCAAGCAGTCAAGTACGGAAATTGTCTCTCTGAATTTAAGCAGATAAAGCATTGAGTTAACGACAGGCAAGTTAACGACTTGCCCAATTTCATGGCTCCATTTAAAACAGTTTTATTTGCAGATGACCAGAAACCACGTCTGAGTGTGTAAATTCCAATGCTCAATCATGGTTCTTAGCAAATAAACTTAAACTAAATGATAACAAAACTGAAAAATTAAATTTTTTCGTCTACCTTCGATGTGAGTGTTGAAAAAAATAATGTTAAATTGTTGGGCATAACAGTCAAATTGTTGGGCATAACAGTTGACAACACATTGACTTGGTATAACCATATTGACCATCTCAAAGGTAAACTTTCTAGTACCTTATTTTTACTCAGACAATTAAAACTTGTTACAAGTGTTGATACCTTGAAAATAACGTACTTTTCTCTTTTCCATTCATTTTTAAGCTATGGTGTTATTCTGTGGGGAAACTCTTGCAATGCCCTAACAATATTTAAATTGCAAAAAAAGCAATAAGAATAATTGCAAAAGTTAGCTACTTGGAATTTTGCCAACCGTTGTTTACTAAATATAAAATAATGGAGAGTTTTTTTGCAAGCAAATACGTATACGTAACGTATCTTTTTGACATATAAGCATGCGCATTATTAGTTGAACTAACGTATCTAGATACGTATTACCTAACGTAACGGGCTGGTACGTTACGTTCATACGCATCCCCATCGAGCCGAAGGTAACCGAATGCACAAGGGGATGTTATCCGATTACCAAAATTTCAACATCCACATTTCATAAGCACACGTGGTACGTGTGTTTTCACATTTGTGGTTAAGTATATTTGTTTTGATTTTTATAAATAATGGAAAGCAGTAGAAAACGACTTCACTTCAGTAATGAAGATGATTTGTTCTTGTTAAAGGAAGTCGTAGGCAAGAACCCTTACGACCATCCAGAAATTTAATCCAAAAGAAAAATATTTTTACATTTTATATCAGACATGGTATCAAAATTAAAGCGGCCGTATAGTCGTGCAAGATATATAGAAGAAGGGCATCTTCTATGTCTTCGACTTCTTCATCATCAATAAAGGCATCTCCATTTAATATCGCGTCCATCTCAAAAATTAAAAATTGTTTAAAAAAATATTTGTTATTAATTTTGAATACCAAAACTAGGGCTAAATGGGCTAGGCCTAAACAAGGACAAGACTGACACTGACAATTTATTAGTTAATCACTAATTCGATGAGGGCAACACCATCGTTACGTTGCGTAAAGAACTTTAACTCTCAATTTAACGTTCATCTTCTTCGATACGTTAATTCTTTACGTATAGGGAGATACGTTACGTTAGGTAGTTACAAAAACTCCCTAATGTCCTTGTCAACATTATGGCTATATAGCGTTAATGTAGAAATACATAAAAACGCTGATACTTTAATTAAACACTCTGACTTACATAACTATAGCACAAGAGGTGCAAATAACATCAGAACAGTTAAGTATCATTTAAGTAAATGGCAAAAAAACTCAATTGACTATAATATTATACAATGTCCTACCTAAGAATTTAAAACAACTTTCGATAAATAAATTTAAAGTAAGTCTGAGAAGATACCTTTTGAGATTTGCTTTTTACTCTGTCAGTGAATACTTTAATTACTTCAAGGCAGTAACATGAACATGGATGTACTCACTATGTTGGTATAAGTCTGATTTTGTATAATTTATGTTTTATTTTATGTTATGCGCATTAATGTATTTTCATCTACTGTATTTTGTGTATGTTATATAGGTATTATCTTTTTTACTTATACATATAATTGACTTGCTACAAACACATGTAAAATTTGTAAACGTAGTTAAATAAATCTTGAATCTTGAACTCAAAGCTCTCCATAGAGAATAAACTTTTGGTTTATCAACAAATACTCAGACCCGTTTGGTCATACGGTGCTCAGCTTTGGCGTTGAAGAGATAAGGAATTGCAATAAGAAATTGTGCCAACAATCATATGTAAATAGTGCACCACCATGTAAATATCAAGGTTCTTTAACTCCTGGATAATACAGAGTTAGTAAGAAGACTGAAAAGGGTGAAGCCCTACGAATTAGTATAGTGATTAGGTCAAAAGCATAGTATAGTGCGGCTAAGTGTACACGAGTGCTTACGGTATATAATTACTGTAAGAAAAACCCTGTAGGAACAATATTGAATGTTACTATAGTTTTAAGTATTTATAAGTAGTAACTTATGGCGAAATAGAATTGCTCATTGATTTTTCAGATCAGATTGCAGTATAAAAGGCACTTATAAAAAGATGTTTTAAGTAAGAGGTATTAAAAAAAATAGATCGGATTTTCCAATTATACTTTTAGGTAAATACCTACATTCTTACAAAGGCGTAATAAATAAATAAACTGTCCGTTTCGGTTTGAAATTCCCAACCCATACGGAATTTGAAAATTTTTTCATGCATTTTTAAGGTTTCCCATTTATTTATATTATGCTGATGATGATATAATGAAATATATGCACTAAAACTGGATTTTATGCAAAATGTGTAATTCAGATAAAATTACATAACATCCCAACTTTAAATATAACAATTGAAGGAGACTGGAAAGAGACAAACCATTATACCCTGGGACGAAAATATTGGTGAATACCATTGTTAGCCGCAGCTAAAACCGGCCGACGTTAAATTCTTTATGAATAGCAGCGGATGATGTTAATAAACACGTCAATTAAGAGAAATAATAACCACGTGCGAGTCTAGATAATGACATTAGGATTTGTCAGGGAGACAATGATTTAATTTGGTTTAATTTTGATTGATGAATAAAACATGTCAAAAATACACATAAACAGTTATAAGGCTTCACCTTTTAGAAAATTACGTTATTTGATGTATTTTCAATTCACGATAAGAAAATACTACAAAACGCAAACTTTATATTTTTTTTAAGTAAAAATATAGTTTTCATAAATTGATTGGTATCTGCGTTAAAGTAAATAGAAGCAATCCCGAGGTGCCCGCCTGCAAAACTGTCATAGGCGCTCTTCGTTTTTTTAATTTAATTTCTTTATTTATTTTATCTTTTGACAATCTTCAGTCTTATATTACGGAAAAAATTCAAGCAGCAATCATTAAAATCGAAACAAACACCTTCCTCAGCGTATCAACACTCTACAAATCACCTATACATCCAATTTCAAGTGGAGAGTATCATGATTTCATACAAACTCTTGGATCCAAATTCATAGTAGCAGGAGACTGGAATGCCAAACACACCACATGGGGTTCCAGATAAATCACGCCTTAAGTTCGAGCATTAATGAATATCATCCAACAAAATAACTTAAGATACTTATCTAAGGGAGAACCCACATACTGGATTACGAATGTCAACAAAATTCCAGATTTGGTAGATTGTGCTGTAACAAAAGGGATATCTGACATCCATAGTGCAATAGAGTCAAACTTCGATTTAACATCAGATCACAGTACAATAATAATAACTTTAAGTACACACATAATATGGAGAACACCACCACCAAACTCATAACTAAAGAAACAAACTGGGATGTTTTCCAAAATTCTGTAAATACAAAAATTAGACTAGATATTAGGATAAAAGAAAACGAAGATGTAGAGAAAACAGTGGACTATTTAACAACAGTTTTACAAACATCAGGCTGGAAGCAACACCACAGCGCCAAGGAAATGTGCAAGAAAACCATAATATCGCCCTTCATATAAGAGAACTGGTAGCATAAAAGAGAAGAGCTCGACGCATATGGCAACAAACGAGAAATCCACTAAATAAAATGTACCTTAACAGAATAAGTCATAGACTAGATAGAACATTACATGAAGAAAAAAACGACTCTTTCCAGTTTTATGTTTCGAAACTTCCAGATGAAGACCACTCTACATGGAAAGCTACAAAAAAGTTTAAACGACCGACAATAACAAATTCTCCTTAAAGAAAAACAGATATGACCTGGGCCCACACAAACGAAGAAAAAAACAACAGTATTCGCAGAGCATCTTGCAACTGTATTCGCAGCACCAGATACTAATAACGATGGAGATGATGATATAAGAATGTACCTCGAAACTCCATGTCAACTATCTCTTCCTCTGATAACATTTACTCCGACAGAGGTTCGACAACAAATAAAAACGCTGAATCCTAAGAAAGCTCCTGGCTATGATTTGATAACAGGGGAATTACTTCAGAAGCTACCGAGAAAAGCAGTGGTGCTATTAACAATGATATACAACAGCATACTACGTCTTCGATACTTTTCAATACAATGGAAATTTGCTTAAGTTAATATGATTCCAAAACAAAAAAAATCGGTTGCCTGTAAAGTCGGTTTTACGGGCGAAGATTTTACGTGACAACGTCTTTTTCTCGGTAGAATATTTATTGATATGAATATTGTTAAATAGCACAATAGGAACAAGGAATTGAATGAAAATAAGAATTGCACAAATTTTAACTATAGAAATATATTTTGTTTACTAAAACATTGTACATGTAAACTTAAACTTAACTAATTTCTATTTGAGTGATTTTGTTGAGGATAGGACGATGATAGGAGAAATATGAAATGAAAGGAAGTGTTTCTGCTGTAATGTGTCTTGAACGCCAAGAACGATCGAGAAAGACAGAGACCAGTGATGTTCCGTGGAGCTTATCCAATATCGGGAGATGCCTTCGGCAAAATTCGGTAGATTTCGGTAGATCATATGCAATGACGTAAATTATATATATATATATATATATATATATATATATATATATATATATATATATATATATTATAATACAGTGCGTCCAATTAAGTGAACACCATAATGGAATTTTTTTTTAGTTTTATGACCTAAAACCTAAAATCAATGATCAATTAAATTTTTTGAGCCATATACACGAGGTTTGTCAAAAAATATGAATTTTATGTTCATAATTTGAAACTGCCTATATTACTAAAAAAATTTAATATCTGATGATTGTATTCTAAGTTTTAGATCATTCAGTACTTTTTAGAAAGAATAACTTTTTTCCATAAAACTAAAAATAGAAAAGTTTCCCATTATGGTGGCGACTTAATGGTTCAAAAGTTAAAGACCATAAATAATTATGCTGAACTAATTATTAGAAATAACCATAATTCATTGAATTTTGTTTAATAAATAAAGAATCAAATTATTGGGACCAAATGCTCACATCAGCTATTATGATACAAATAAGGTTTAATAATATTTTGAGAAATAGTTATACGTCATAATATTTACAGAAAGTTAAAACGTTCTGGTTCAAATAGATGTAACAACCATTATCTGCTAATGGATTAAGTCGGCAGTCAAAGAAAACCGACAGCACACACACCGTCATTTAGCTAATAATTTATCACTTGATACTTGAGATTCTTTGAGAATTGAAGAGACGTGTGTGAATGATTATGATTACGGAATGATGTTTATACAATATATTATTATTAGGTATAAAATTACGAACTTGAATCTCGGGGTATTTCGCTTTCTTTGCATCTTTGCAAATATATTTTTAAACACTATAGGGAAGTATCAAATGAATTTTAATACAAACGTATTAAAAATACCAAGTATTAGGTTACACTGAAAAGTTTTTTGATGGTAACAGAAATAAAAAGATAAATTGTATTATCCGAATTTATTTTCAAGTCATTGTGATATTTGTTTTAAAATTAGGTAGATTCAAGGGGCAGTTCGGTAGATCGGTAGATAGGAATCAAATTCGGTAGATCTACCGAAAAATCGGTAGACGGAACAACACTGACAGAGACACAAGCACGGAAGCACGCACCGATTCAACGCGCCTAATTCTCTAGTGCTGCGCGCGCAGCGGACCGATCATGTTTGAGTGGGAGAGAGACGCAAGGCATTCGCCGGTCCGGCGGGCCTCTCTCTCGTTCGGTGACTCACTGTAACAGACGTGAGCGGGCGTTACACTTTTTCATGAATGACTCCGAGCCACAACCTAATTTAAGACGTTGTCACGTCAAAAAAAGTATTCTTTGTGAGATAGTTCTATTAACGTTGCAGAGGCGGACTAAGGCCTAGGCAACCTAGACATGTGCCTAGGGCTTGTAAATTTTGGGAACCGACAAAAAGGTTTTTAATTTTTTAATTTAAAAAAAAAACGCAAACAATGCTAATGACAAAAGGGATGAATGATTGTAAAAATGTACATAAAAAATTTCAGAGCATAAAAACTCTAGTGACCACATTAACTCCATTTTAATTTATAACAAGATCTAAAATTACCGGAAGTATTGACACTGAATTGGAAATACAAATGATAAATGAAAAAAAAATATTTGAGGGAGGTACTTAAATGTGTAGTAGCGAAAATCAAATTTATTTCATTATTTCTTTCATGTGGGAGTATTTATTTGCAATTAGTTAGTTTTGTTTCTGTTTTTATACTTTTTTTGCTGACGCGAATGATATTATTTCAATTTGTAGGAGAGATATTGTATTTGTTTTATAATAAAAATATTTTGTTCATGTTGTTGCTTTTTATGTCTTTATCTAACAGCGAATAGGTAGGTATATCCCATATTTAGCACTTAGAACCTGTGAAACTTGAAAGATGCTAAAATATATGTGACTCCGATCGGCGTCGCTGAGCATTGAGCAAGGAATTTTTAACAAGGTGCGCATGACGCCTATCGGAGTCACGTGTCAAAAACGCATCAGCGTCATCATGTTTTTTGTGTCACACACAAAAATGGAATATTGGCGTTAACCCCTAATCACAACCACCAAAAAACATTACCGCTCCCGGCGAATGTCGCAATTTAAAGTTTGTAACGAAATTATTTTGCTTACCTCAATGTAAGAACATAGGGGTAGAAATAGGGGGCAGAAACTATGGGGGGCGAAGATAGGGCAAGCAAAATAAATCGAAACGTATGCGAACGGCACTCAGGGTGTTGTTGGAGAGCTAGGGTCGTGGATAAGTAAATGACAAGGGGGTTGGATTGGGGCAGCTACAAAAAAAGAAACAAAGGGGTTACTTTGTTAAGGCAACAAGAAAGGGCTTCTAGCTATTCTAAAGGAAAGGACGCCGCTTCGAAGAATCCCAAACTTGCTGGATTTAGGAAAAATATCCCTAAAATAAAAAATATATAAAGGGTTAGGAGATTTTCTAAAATAAATACAAACAATGGATCAGAGAAACAAATCAAACGTTTATTTTTGTCTTAAACAAACAGTTATCAAAAATACAGATCGCACCAAAAATATACTATATAAATAGTTGCAAAATACAGAATAAAAAAAACTTACATGTTCCCGTTTACAAACTCCAGAGGTTGGAGATACTACAAAAACTTACAAATGTTACCGCACAGAGATTAACCTTTTTTTAAAACAAATAAAACAAATAAATATCGAAAATAATAAAGTTAGCTGTCATATGGTAACATTAAATAAAAAAATTAAAATGACAGCTAAGTTAAACCATAAAATTTACAATTTATTAATTATTACAAATCCTTTTAAATTTTAATGAAAGCAATTATTACTTTTAGCAAAAAAAATGTCTGTCTAATTTGGAAAAAATTAAAATGTAAATTGTTACCTTGATTCACAAACTTTCACTAAAAAAAAAACTTGCTACATCTCTGGGATTGAAACTAACCAGATAAATTCTCCACAGGAACAAAGGAAACCATTTCCATACTTCAGGAACGACGATCTAAGACGTAAATGGGGCTGGATCAAGCAGGCTAACGACAACAAAGCTGGTGCGACATCCTATATATATTATTATTATTATATATTTTCAAAACTTCATCAGTTCCGGTGTACTGCACAAATCTTATGGTGATTACTCTGTTCTAAACTGCCATTATGCAAATAGTATTATCACCTTAACCGGTCTTAAAACATTACACAAAAAAAAATGAATCGACTCCCTCTCTGAGATCTCCTGCTTGACTCCTTAATGCATTTTACAAAATTCAACGCCAAATATTTCCCTTCACGTATCCGGAACCGGTTGTGCCTACAAACTTAAAACAAACATAATACCCTCGACAATCGTTTGTAACAACCTTGAAATATTCCCAGTTTTACTACGTCTTAGAAAAATGGATTACCTGACTTGCAATATTATATTAGGGGACTCGAATGTAAACAAATGACAAAAACAACTGAATACCAAAACTTGATATTTAGAATCTCAACTTAAAATGCCATAATATATTGATCGTTTTAAAATTCATTTGCAAACAGAAAAACCAAAATATTCCACCGACAGGGGCGTCTTTAGAAATTTTTAACATATAAATATTTCGTAGTTAAAAAAATTTTAAACGCTACAAGTTAGCAGTGAAAGTGTTAAAAACACAAGTAAAAATCATGATTTTTTAATTCACCAAGGAGCTAAATTTAAGTTCAAACCTTGTTCTATCATTTCCCGATAACTATTTTGGACTTAATTCAGTTTAAAATATTGTTTCTTAATCGTTAATAAAGCGCTTATGACAGGACGGAGGCTCGGGCTGCGGCGTATATACAGAGAGAAACAAGATAAGGCACAAATGCATATATTTTGTAGGTGCAATAAGGTAAAAAGTAAAAACGTCTCAATTTTAGTTTTTATATTATGCGGAGAGAAAAATAAAATTAAGTATGTACCACCGGTATTACCGGATGATTACTCCCATCGAGCAACATCCATCCCTCGGGCAAGAGATCCTCTAGCTGGATTATATTGCTTTTCGGCAGTAATAATCTTAACACGTTGAGTGCCAGATGAGACCAACGTGGTTTCGTCCATTTCTGGGACGTAATTGCTGTGTGATACCAATGTGGAGTCATATGCAGCGTCAAAACATTTCGTTATATGAAGCAGCGTTGGTCTCGTTGTATTCACTTAAATCAATGGGATCTTAAAACGTATGGCCTGACGGTTCAGTTGCTATATTTAGCCTTTATATACGAGGTCGTTGTGGCACCCTACACCAATGTGACGTTTTTTGCTTTAAATAAAAATCGTAATTTTTAAAGGTTTCTATAATTTAAATAATTTATTTATTTACTTACAAAGAAGTACATGTACATAAAAATAAAAATAAAACTTTATTTTATATTTTCGTTGCGTTATGCGCTACAAAAAAAAACGATATACAGTAATGCTTTTACAAAAAAAACCATATACAGGCACGGTTTTTCTTGAGGCCTCGTTGGAACCCGATTGTTCAGAGATCTTCGCATAACAAATAACGCAACGTCTTCTATTAGCTCGGCCAACATCTTCAAGTATATGTGAAGCTTCCTTGGACTCTTCATTATTTGGCGTAAAATCTTCACCTTCTCCCAGTAGTCCCTTTACAACTTTCTCTCTAAATATATTAATTGACATATTGACATATTGACATTGGCTATTTCTTGATGAGCAATATAAGCATTTACAAAACACTTTCCCATTAGAAGTTCCAACGCCAGCTTTCTGTACCATTTTAAGCTTCGCCTTAAGGAAGTATTCATCTCGTATATAAGGAATCATCTCAGCCGTATGCTTAGTACTTAGACACAGAACATCGCGTTTATTGTGCCATTTTTGTACCACAATTTCTTCCTTATGTTCAGCAGCAACCGTTTCATCATTTTTAAGTTTTTTTTAATAACATCTTTTGGATTGAATTTTCGGTTTACGCGTAATGTTCCTACAAGATGGGTATTTCGCTTTAATAGTTCAATTGCTAACATGCAAGAGGTATACCAATTATCCGTGTAAAGTGTACGACCTTTGTATAAGAGATTTTCAAATAGATCCATGACCATTTTGGATGGAACTGACATTTGCTTGTTTTTGGATTTACCACAATATATACTAAAGTTATAGGTATAACCCTTGTCAAGGCATAACTTGAACAACTTAATGCCAAACTTATGGCAAAAACTTTAGCCGTCCTCTAAACGGAACTAACGTTTCACCGATACATATATTTTCTGAAGGTACAATCGAGTTCTAAAATGTAATTCTCAATTTTTTTTTTGAATAGTTTTTGCAACTTGTCTAACAAAATTGCATTATTGCTGAAATGGAGCATCTTGAGTAAAATTTGAAACCTATTGCGAGGCATAACTTGGCAGATATAATTACTATATATTTTGTCTCGAGATCAATAGCTCCTCACTTCAGGAAATGGGCATAAATCCATCCAAAGAATAATTCCGAATAGTTTTTTTATTTCATCTGAGTTTGTTTATTTCCAAGATTTTACGCGAGAATTAGGATAATCGTTTTTCTCAATGTACTAGTCAGCATAGCGATTAGATTCAGTCATCTAAAAGTAGAAACATAATTAAAAAATCCAAAAAAATTATTTTTGTCTATTACCATTAAGTTTATAATATCCTCATTTACAAACAATTTGTAAAAATCGTATGGAGTTTTATTGTACATAGTTTCATACAATTCCGCTTGAAATCCAGTACCATTTTCGTTTGCCACAAAATCAAATTTCTTCAGGTAATTGCCACTAACTGGCTCCCAGACATATGTAGCATTAGTAACTTGTTGGTCCTCTTCTTCGTCCCTTGATGAGAAAATCTGCATTTGTTTAATAACAGCTTCAGTGGTATCTGCTATATTGTGTTGTGGTTTATTGACTGGTTGAATAATTTCGTCAGTGCGTTTTGAGCCACATATTTTTGTTAAAACTTTGTTCTTCTTGCATGGCTGATATTCTAACTTTTCTAAACTCTGCTGTTATTTCTCAAAAATAGACATCTTTACTCACCAAAAGTTCAACAACAACTGAACCGATCCGATATTGTAAACAACGTTTGCGCCGTGACATAAACCTTTGCGGGTCGAAATCTGTGAATATATTACATCAGCATGGTATGGTGACACATTGGTCTCATATGACCCGCAAGCAAAAATTGAAACTCAGAGGCCGCTTGAGACCAACGTGACCATTTTTTTTTTCTTTTTTTGTTAAATTGCAGGTTTTTTATTTTTTCAATTTTTAATAAATTATTTATGGTTATTTTCATTTAAAAATTGAGAAAAAAAATTTAGCAACACGGACAGATTTTTTTTGTCCATAGTGGCACTCAATGTGTTAATAACACCATTGTTTTTTAATTGATAAGCGCGTATGTCAGAGCGGACGCTTATTTGTACTATGAGAATTTAAACGAGCAAAAATTTTAGGCCCCACATCTTGTTTCTGTCTCTTATATATGCGGCAGCCCTAGCGCCCATCCTGTCACAATCGCTTTATTCAAGATTAAAACCAATTTTTTAAAATGATTTATACCTCGAAAGCAATCAAGTTTACAGAAAAACTACAAGAAACGTATTTTGTTGAGAATGATTCAAAAAATAAAAAAAAAAATGTCCGAAACTTGATTTTTGTTACAATTTGTTGAAAAAAAAAGTCGTTTAAAAAAATTTTAACAACTTTTCGACTGGTCGACCTCTTGAACCTTATTTGGAGGTATCTCATGAAAGTTTTTATGCAAAAAATCTCATGGGAATATTTTTCCGAATATTTTTCCGAGCTTTTCGCCTTGACTAGGTAGTGAAATGTCAATATGCTGATCAATGAATAAAAAACAGAAGATCAAGAATTTCATAGCACTTAAAAATTACCATAAAAAAGAAAAAAATTATTGTCCACGAGGTGTACACTATTTTTTAGCATACTTATTTCTTCACGTCATTTTTATCGACTATTTGCGTCATTTTTTTTGGCAATGAATTGTAAATAGTATTTCCATATATTGATTTAGCAAATCAAGCCTTGGTTAATTAATACATTTTGTTTTCAGGTTTGTTTTAAACAAACATATAAATTTACAAGTACCTTAAAATTTTAGCGAAGAAAAAATTAATTCAATCGATTACAAATTGACCATAATTGAATTAAATGACACTTACGCGTTAACAAAAAAAAACGGCTACATTCTTATATTTTTTGGAGAAAAGACCCTCTGCTACATTTATATAATTACATTTATTTCTTAGTAGTAGTTTGTATGAAGCAATAATAAAAAACTAGACAAATAGAGTAAATGAAGATTTTATGGACCATGCTTCATCATTCACTTTACCTTGATACGGGGTTGGCTTTCCCAATTTGTGCATAAGTTTCTATATTCACTCATACATGACGTAGCATGACCTCGTAGGGCAAGTAAGCCTTTCATTTCCCGTTCTATTCCTCAGATAGATTTTTACGCGCATACAGCATACAATTAGCGCCAGGGAATGTCACCCTGTAGTTTAGCTGTTATCTGATTCAAAACTAATAATAATAAGAATAAATAAGGACCGAGTCTTGGTGCAATCCTACTTTCACATGTAATTTCTCAGTCTCTCCACCCACAGCTGCCCTAACAGGAGTAGTTGTTACTCCCTAATACAAATATGTTATGATCTTTACGTAATAGTCTCATAATAGATTCATAGTTACCAGTATCCTTAACAAATGTTATATGTAAAATAATGGAAAAAATGATAAACTCAAGATTTCTGTAGTATCTTGAACAAAACTTTGTACTTGATTGTACTACCGACAATCTAATTGACTTTGAACCTAAAATTAATCAAGAATTTGCGAATCAACAAAGTATTGCGGTATTTATTGACGTTAAAGAGCATATTAGGCTTTCGCTATAGGAAGGACCACCTTACTTGACACGTATTCAAATTTTTGGCGAGGACTAATTAGCATATTGGCAATTATATTTCTAAATATTTAGGGTTTAAAGCAAAATAACATTTAAAAATAAAATTAACTCACAATTTTGCTTTAAATGGAAAGATAAACCTTGTCAGAGTCCATATATAGCTTCCTATATAGCTTAATTAATTGAATTGAGAACATCTTTACTTTTGGTAATTTTTACGATTTTTAAAACATAATTATGCAGGTATAAACTATAAACATAAATAATTCCCGTCCATCTATTTTCTAATATTTCTAAAATGCCGAATATTATCTAGACTTTTTAAAATTTCCAACAACAGATTTTGTATTTTATATCTCATAAAGTTATTAAAGGGATTATATTGTTATTTATAGTGAGAAATATCTAGAAGATTTAGCAGCAACATTTAAGTTCATTCAAAGTACGAATAATGGATATTTCTACCTTATATTAAAGCGATTTTGATCTATTGTAAAATATCAAGAACATTTAATGGATTGTATGAAAATACGAACATTACTTTGGTGTTTTTACATTTTACTTCGATTTATAGAAAAACATGCAAAAAGTTTACCAGTTCCATAAAATATAAAGAATATGCAATATATGCTCTGTGCATATTTGCAAGTTTCATACTAAGAACGTAGTAACTTCTTTTTTATCTAATGGCATATAAATTGAAGTACACCAGTCAATTGAAAATTTTTTTGTATTTTATATTATAGAGTAGATGATCTGTATTTCTTTGTTACCCAGCTTAAGTAATTCTCCTTATAAAACATAAATACCTGACGATTTTTTTTTTTTCGTTAGTGACTTGATAGCATATTTTTTCTTCAAAAGCTGTGGGTTATTTGAGACAGTTTTTTACTAATACATTTTGAAATTTATGTCAGTATTAATATATTGTTTACGTTTATGGCCATCAAAATAGATGTCACCTTTGTACGCTACCACTTAAGTGGGAAACAGTTAGGAGATATTTGTTGGTCTTTCGTGTTTTTTTTTTGTATTCAGCGCCCACATCTAATGAGGTCATAGGATGCTGAAATGGCGTCATAATGCAGTGTTGTTTACCAATTCAAACACAGAAACTGAGAAACCGTGCTCTTACTATGCCCTACCTGCGTGACAGAGTAACAGGTGAGCTTTCCATGTCCGTAACGTATTAATTCTCTTCTTAGACGTCTCTGAGAATTCTTTTTCCTTCTGGTAAATGTCGTGTGTTTTCTTCTTTATTATCTATCATATGTCACTTCTTAGTCATCTTTTCATTTGTATGATATCTAATTATGAAGATTATTATTTTTTATATACTAATATCATCATCATCATCAATTGCGCTGCAACTCTTCGTGAGTCTTTGCCGCGTTTACTATTGCCTTCCATGTTTGTCGGTCCTGTGCCAGTAATTCCCATTGTCGCACTCCCATTTTCTCTAGATCTTCTTTGACTGCATCTTTCCACCTTTTTCTAGGCCGCCCTACAGACCTTCTTCCCTCTGGCCTTTCCCAGAACACATTGTTTATAAGGCGATTGTCGTTACTGCGTATCACATGCCCTGCCCATCTGAGTCTATTGGCCTTTATATATCTATCTGACTAGATTTTCTTTTCCGAATGGAGACTCTAGCTCGTTATTGTATCTGCCCCTCCATTCGTTTGTCACGCTGTCTCTGCAAGGGCCATATATCATTCGAAGAATTTTACGTTCCCACACCAGCAATTTATTTATTTCTCTTTTTGTTAGCGTCCATGTTTCGCTTCCATACGCGACTGCTGGTCGTATTATGGTCTTATATATCCGGATTTTTGTACCTCGTGAGAGAAGTTTTGACTTCATTAGATGCATTGTAAAGAAAGATCTGTTTCCTGTCATTATTCCGTTTTAACTTCTCGCTCTAATTTGTTGTCATTTGTGATTGTTGCTCCTACATATTTAAATTCTTTAACCACAATGTTTTGCCTTATTCGCCGTCGTTCTTGTTTTGAGACGACCATGTATTTTGTTTTGCCTTCATTTATTTTTAGACCGATTAATGCAGCTTCTTCAAAGCTCGAGAAAATATCCTTAATTTCTAATGTTGATTGTGCTACTGCGTCTACGTCATCGGCAAAGGCGAGTATGATTTTTGCTCCCCGAGCAGTTATGTCTGGTTTGATTTTTGGATATATTTTTCGCATGACATATTCTAAGGCCAAGTTAAACAACAATGGAGACAACGGATCTTCCTATCTCAGTCCAGAATTTACGCAGAAAGCATTTGATATTTTTCCCCCTATTCTAACCTGTGCAAAAGAGTTACTTACACACATTTGTGTTACCGCAGCTAGTTTCTTGGGTACGCCGAGCTCGATCATTGCCTTCCATAGATATAATATCCATTTTTAAATGTACGTATATACTAATATGTACATTTAAAAAATAAAATAAATTTGGAAAATACCAAAAAATCACCCTCATTCACGTGCCTTCAGAAGAAAAAAATAATGATGTCAAAGAATATTTCTACAGTGAATTAAACAAAACAATCGAAAATATACTCAGATATATAAAAATTATTTTAGGCGACGCAAATGCCAAAATAGGGTAGGTAGAAGTATTTAGACCGACAATAGGAAAATATAGTAAACACAATGAATTCCTGATAGATTTCGCAAGAGAAAAAAAATGATCATAATGAGCACATATTTCGAAAGCAGAGAAATACACAAGGAAACATGGATATCGCCAGATAGAAAGACTAAAAACCAAATAGACCACGTGCTCATCGAAAAAGAACAGCAATGTATAAAGAAGATAAGAACATACAGAGGACCAGACGCTGACTCAGATCATTACATGGTGGGCATCAAAATTAAGCAACTGATACCAGAAAACAAAAACAAAATAAAAGAAAAGAAATGTATAAATAACCCAATTCGATTAGCAACAAAGAAAGAGCAAGAAATTTACGAAGAAACAATGGTAAGAGAACTAAAAAAGATACAAATAGAAGAGCAAACTGAGAACAAATGGAAAAACATAAAGCAAGTAATGAACAAAGCAGCAAAAGAATGTAATAAACAAGAGAATAAAAAGATGAAAGACTGGTTCGACATAGAGTGCCAAAAAGAAATAGAACTTAGAAAATCATTACAGATAAAAATGATCGGGAAAGAAACAACAGAGACAAAGAATAGACATATGGAGCAAAGACAAAAAGTAAAGAGGGTGCTGAGAGAAAAGAAGAGAAAACACATAGAAAATAAGCTAGCGATAACATAACAGCAGATATAATTAAATATCTTGGAAAACTGCTAAATGATTGGATATACAAGATCATAAAGGAGATATGGATAAAATAACGAATACCAGAAAATTGGAAGGAAGCAATTATTTTCCCATTACGCAAAAAAGGAGACAAAACAGAATGCAGTAATTACAGAGGAGTAGCGTTACTAAATACCGTATATAAAATTCCATCAAAATCCATAAAAGATAAGCTAGAAAAAGAAGTTGAAAATATAATAGGTAAATATCAGTGCGGATTTAGACGAGGGAGAAGCACAACGGACCATACCAAGTATTCGTAATCAGAGAATTACAAGCAGAGAGCTATGAACACAATTTACCAACGATAGCGCTATTCATCGACTTCCACCAAGCATACGATAGAATAAAGAGGAAGGAATTAAAAGAGACCCTTGAGGAAATCGGAGTTAGCAGAAAGTTGCGTGACATGATACGTCTTACTTAAGAGAATACAGAAAACAGAGTCAAAGTAAATAATCATGCATCGGACAAATTTATAGTAAACGTAGGATTAAGGCAGGGCGATCCTTTGTTATCATTACTCTTCAATTTATGCCTAGAAAAAATAATGCGAGAAGCGAAAATTAATAGAGAAGGACTCCTATATCATAAAAGACACCAAGTTTTGGCATTTGCGGATGATGTAGTGTTGCTGGCAAGAGGAAAAAAGAGCTACAGAAGATAGTACAGAGAATAGTAAAAGGAGTAAAGAAAATGGCACTTTACATAAATGAAACTAAAACAAAATGTATGCAGTGGACAGATGATCAGTTCAGGGATGAACAAAAGTTTAAAGTAGAAGTAGAAGAAAGATCATCATACGAATTTGAAATGGTAAAAAGATTTACGTACCTAGGTGCAATAATATCACGTAAACCTAACATAAAAGAAGAAATGCAAGAATAATGGCAGGCAATAGTGTACATGCTCTTAGTGGAATGTTGAAAAGCAAGTTTTTATCACGAAAGACAAAAATACAGTTATACAAAACAATAGTAACATACTGCAGTGAGACAAATTGTGGAAAATTGGCTTACTTATAGAAATAAGAAATAATTTGTTGGAGGAAGCAATATTTAAGACAAATCAGAAAACTGGGAACACACGAATACTCTTTTTGTAAGAAATGTTTGGTTAGGTAAACGGGTTAGGCGTTTACTTAAGGTTTACCTACTGGATTAAAATTTCCTCATAGCAAAGATTGTTGTTTAATTATTACTTATTTTGGAAGAGATAAATGATTTGTTGATCAAGGTTTGATAGAATTTTTTTTTTCAAATTTTACGTAAAGGCATCTTCTTTGCGAGTCTTATTCACTTTTATTCGCAAGTCCACTTAACGTGGATGATTAAAATGACAAATGCCTCTATGTTTTGAGCTACTCTTAACAATTGTCCTGCTCCCTTTATGACCTTACGATAGTATATAAAAATGGGAAAAAACAGTACAAAATTTAAGTTTTGAATTTAATACCGATATAAAAATCAGTAAATGTATTTGTATTTACTAAATTTTGACCCTAGCATATATTTTTTTCTAATCACGTAACAGCCAAACACAATTTTGTTTACAAACCACAACAACACGTTTTTAATTGCTTTAAACAATATATTAAGATAACAAAATTTGCTAAATATAATAACAACCATATTAAAAATGTTCATTTTATTTTCCATGGCGTTAAATTTTTTGTAGCTTAAATATAATAATAAATTCACGTGTATTTTTATTTATAATTTCAGTCGTGTCAGCAACTCATGGTTATTAACGATACGTCGATTTACATTGTTTAATATTTTACATTTATACTCGATTTGGAAATGCTTGATAGTACAGTTTTTATGACAGAAGATTACACTCTTTATATCGGACTTTTCAAAGCAGAAAAATTATAAATATCGATATGTTTTTTTCTGTTTTGTACAAGAATTAATAATAATAACTAGCTGACCCGGCCACGCTTTGCTATGGCTTGATTATCAGACGACTAATATTTTGTTCAATTTATTTAAAAGAGTTATGTAAATATCATGAAATCCATACCTAAGAGTTGTCAGAGTCTAGTGTAAAAAAATAAAATTTATCATAATATTAGCAATTAAACATAATTTACCAAACAATTTTAAGTTTTAAGTTTACATATAAAATTTGTGAAATGGACGACCGGGCAGATGGATGTGGGCAACCAGGCTACATCTGCGAAATTGGTGACTGGAAACCCAAAAAGTAAACTACGTACAAAACACCCTATAGCCACATGGCACGTTAGAGTTTTGTTAGAACCAGGAAAACTACATATCTTAGAACGAGAGCTTATGAGAGAAAAAGTAGACATATTTGGAGTTTTAGAAACCTACTGGGAAGGTCAGGCTCACTGGGATTCCAACTATTATAAAATATTCATGTCGGGAGCCAATAAAACCACTCAAAAAGGCGTAGGAATACTGGTACAGAAGAACTTGGCATAATGTGTATATGAATACCTTCCAATAAATGACCGCCTAATTAAAATTACTCTCGATGGACAGCCAACAAAGATCCATGTACTACTAAGTGTATATGCCAACATGCGATGAGTGGAGGATATGTACCAGTTATTAAACAATAACATCTCTAATATACTCAAAAAAGAACCAGTCATAATATTGGGTGATTGGAACGCAAAAATAGGCAAAACAACAACAGAACATCTGCTGAAAGAAACAGTTGGTGGGTTTGGAATAGGTGAACGAAATGAGAGAGGAGAAAGGCTATTACAATTTGTCATCGACACTGAACATAGTATCATGAACCCATGTTTAAGCATCATCCGCGAAGACTATAAACTTGGACTTCACCGGGGGGAAGCTATAAAAACCAAATAGATTATATTCTTGTCAGCAAACGATGGAAAAGTTCAGTAGTCAACGTAAAGACAAAACCAGCGGCTGATTGCGTAACAGACCATAAACTGTTACAATCCGAATTCCGTATCAAATTTTGTAAAAAAACCGAAATAAAACAATTAAATATATACCTAAAGAGCCTAGAAAATACAAAGAAACACTAAAACGTAGTAACACACCAAACATTACTGGCGATCCCAATTAAACATGGGAACATACAAAGATGTGGATTATAGACGCAATAAATATTACAAACCCCAAAGAAACCCCAAGGAAAGTAAAACACTGGATGACTGATGAAACACTAAACCTAGTAGAAGAATGAAGAAAAATTAGAAACAATGCTTCAAATCCAACAGAAACTGAACAAGACAGCAAATAAACAGACGCATAAAATCATCAAGTAGAAGAGACAAAAATAGTCATATTAAAGAAATATGCAAACAACTACAAGAACACGCCGACCGTCAAGAATCTAGAGAACTGTTTGCCAAAGTAAAATACTTAACTAAAGAGTTCAAACCACTAACGCAAATAATTAAAAATAAGTTGGGAATGATCATCACCGATCCAGAGGACATAGCAGCGACATGGAAACAATATTTGTGAAATGTTGTTTCATAGTGACCATGAAGACGTGAATCCAGAAGAAATAAATGACGAAAAGGAACCACATATTTTAAAATCGGAAATGGAAACAGCAATAAAAAAATAAAAAAACTGGAAAATCTCAAGGAGAAGACGGAATCATGGCGAAAGCACTTAAAGAAATGGGAGACATAGGAATTGAAGTAATGTTCAAACTGTGTAATGAAATCTGGAACACAGGACAATGGCCAGATGATTGGTGTAAGCTTACTTTCATACCCATTTATAAGAAAGGCTCACCAACTGACTGTAATAACTACCTCACTATAGCCCTGATCTCCCACGCAAGTAAAGTTCTACTAACTATAATTAACGAGAGATTAAAATCAATACTTCTACTACAGATCCCCTGGAAGAGGCACACGAGAACAAATTCTCAATCTCAGACAAATTATAGAAAAATCTAGAGAATTTAATCTAGAAACATATTTGTACTTCGTCGACTACTCGAAAGCGTTCGATAATGTAAAGTGGCATAAAATATGGGGAATACTGAGAAAAATGGGACCCCCGAACATTTAATATACCTACTGCAACAACTGTATATCAACAACACAGCAAACGCAAGAGTCAACAACATATACTCCGATAATTTTAAACTAAATTAGTATAGCGTCTGAAACAATCTAAACGGGAGAAACTCGAAACAAATAGAAAGTTTTACATAATGCATTGTACAGGAAAAGGTGCCACTTGTAGAAACTGGAGTAATTAATAAATTAAAATAATATTATAAGTTAAAATTTGTCTTTATATCATTATTTTAAAAATATATTTACTTATATAGAAAATATAATTTAAGTTAGCTTTTCGGGATAGCAGAAGACGCGAAACAGCAGAAAAGTGCTGGATGTGGGACATGGGACGAGACCAGAGCCTGTCCCACGTCCATCGGTCTCGACTGAAACCCTAAGGATGGCATTATCGACGAACCTGAATTTGTTTATCTTGATTCCACCTTGGATGTCATCTAATGCTTCTTTAAATGAGGAAGTAACATGCAAAATGGCTTAAGTCACACAAAAATTAAAGTTGAATTAGATGTACCAATTCATTGTTCTGTTGTAGCCAAAGTGGTTTATTTTGTCTGATTCATGCAAAAAAAATTATTACCATGGTAAAAGCATGTTAAAAGCCACCTTTACATGCAAAACAACTTATTTCCACTATACTGGTCCATGCTATCCAGCTTATTTCCAACAAACCAATAGGAGCTCTGCAACTGCTACTCAGCTGACCCAGTCAGACTTACAAATTTAAGGTTATGTGGGGGTTTATTGTCAAAGTATTTTAAAACAATTAGTAATTACTTTATTATTTAAAGAATAATGGAAGTAGGAGATGGAAGTGTAAGTGTTGGTAAAGGAAATGAAGGGACTAAAAAAAGAAGAAAAGGAATTAAAAAAAGGAAAAGTGAACAAATTACCAAGTATGTAGATCCTAAAAGAGCCCTAGTGTTTGCACTGTTTAAGCATAACAATAAACGTTTCACGTGCGTAAAAATAAGGCATATTTACATCAGCGCTTTCAAAGAAGAGTTTTATAAAATTCCAGACACGAAAATACAAGATAATATAATTGCCAGTCTAATTCATACAACACAAATCAAAAGACATAGGCCTAGGTCTACCTACTCAATACAATACTTTTTTCCATTTGTCTCTGGTGCTAAAACTTTTGTATATTTAAAGCTTTTTCGCACTGTTATTGGTATTGAAGAAACTGCAATAAAAACATAGCCAAATAAGTGCATCTTGGGTCTGCTTTTGAAGGGAAAAGAGGAGGTGACTAAGATTATATCTGAGTAGTGAGTTAAGTATTAGCAAACTAAGTGAAATATTAACATAGGTTTTAAGTCACCTGCCTTCGATACTTACAGTACGTGCTGCCGTTTCAAAGAATAAATTAAAAGTGCACCAGCTCAGTCTTCTGAAAGGCGCAGCTAATGGTTGAAAAGCGGATTCATTTAAGAAGAGCAAAAGCATTTTATAAGTATATGGAAATATATGTTTCTTATTCTTTTAGCCTTTATTTTGATCTTTAACAAATTCTGATCTAAAAACTCAAAACCACATGTTCTACACTTGGACAGAGAAGCAGGCAGGAAAAGGCAGTGTGAAAATATCATCGGCTCTCTTTAACTATTTGAAAGAAGCTAATTTTTAGGGCTGTTCTATACTAAGGTTGTTAAGCGATGGTTGTGTTTCTTAAAATAAAAATAATATTGTTCTGAGAACACTGATTCATTTGGAAACAGACAAAACTTCAATCCAAATGATTTTATTGTATTTCGCTGTACGCAGACATCTACAGCGGTATAGGCAAGGTAAGAGCACTAGGAGAAGATTGACTACTTCTTGACACTTAGAAGCTAAGTGAATACTATAAGGACATCCAATCAATGAGTGAACTAAAGAGAATTGAAATATGCTACCGGACACCAGATGAAATTGAACACCTTCGAAAAAAGGGAAAAGGAAAGTCTTACAAAAATATTGTGTTGGTAAGAGCCTTGAAAAACTACAAGTATGAAGGAAAAGGGTCTTTATATCTTTGAGAAAATAAGGGAAAAAGAATCTTAAACAAGTGAGACTGGAAGAACTTTCACTTCCTCATGTGTTAAACAAAGAAAAGACAAAGATTATCTCGAAGATGAGCGCTGTGACTTCTATATTTAAAAAAACTGTTTGTTTGTTGCCTTAACTACCTATTATGACAATGTTTGTCGCTTAGATAAGGCCTATATTATTATTTTATAAAAATATAAGTTAATTCAGAAAATCATTTTTCCTTTACTTTATTGCTTTGCTTTTTTACTTTATTTACATGCAAATCATGTTATGTCCACAACATTTTACATGGAAAACGACTTATTTCCACTGAGTTCGTGCAAAAGGTCTTATTGCCAAAACAAAATTAATTTTCTAAACTATTTTTTAGTTACCCTAACTAAAATAAGTGATTTAATGTCGACCAACTCTACAAAGTGCGCAGGGTTGAGAAAAAGTAGTTAAAATGATTGCCAATAAGAGAGAGACTGGACAAGGTACAAAGAAGAACCTAATAATTAATGGCAAACATTGTTCGTTTCTTCTTCTCTTCTCTAGCAGAATTGACTAGTTGTTAGAAAATTTAAAATAAAACAAATTACACAATAACTAAAACATTTAAAATGAATAACTGAATACTTATATGACATTATGTTTTTACCGCTTTAAAATCTGTACATATATAATATACTATTTTTTTTTGTTTCAGATGGAAGAAAGAAAATCTTTGTTTGTGTTAGACTGTCTCTTCTCTATAGCTGTAGTTGGGACTTTAGTAGTTTTCGTGTGGAGAGGCGTGTGGCTGCTGGTTGATATATACCTATTTCCACAAGATTTGGTGTTTTCTTATTGGAGTAGTCTAGTAAGTTTATAAATCTATCAAATTTATCTAAAAATATCTAGAAATATGTATCAGTAGTGTGCATTATGGGAGTTAAACATACCTTGTCGCGTAAAGGTGGCCTCGTCCGTAAAAAGAATGCATTTTAAAAAATTTGGATTGTGGGCTGTCATCTGTCGGTAGATCATCTGGCAAGAGCTCTTGGATATAAGGATGTAATTGCTGTTCTTTCAGTATCCGCCAAGTACTTGAAGAAGAAGTATTTGTTTGTCTTGCTTTATTCCTTACGCTAAATGTTGGATCTTGATCAAGTAAATTTAAAATATTATTTTCTTTATTAATTGTTCTTGTTGTTCTTGGTCTACCAGAATTTAATTTATTTGGTCTCACATTCCCAGTTTCTCGACAACGTCGTTCAACGGCTCTAAATGTTTTTTTACTTGGTAAGTTTCTTCTAGAAAACTTTTCTGCATAACGTGTCACAGCTGCACTAGAACATCCTAAACATTCGCCTAAGGTTAATAACATGTCAGTGTATTCAACATTTGAGTACATTTTGATTTAATTTTACAAATAACAAGGTTTCAAAACTCTAATTATTGTTGATTTATCTTCATAACAATCAATAAATGTCAGATTTCCATGGCACACTTGGAGAAAATAGAGGTATACCTATTAGAACTTTTTCATTACTACCAGCATCAATTATTACTTCATAATTTTCAAATCAAAATATTCCGAAAACGGTACACAGTATCGAGTTTTACCAAGAGTACTTTTTTCGTGTAAAATTGAATGATGTTTAAGTTTACTTGAAATTTTGATTAATCATTATATTCTTAAAAAAGTTGACTAATACTTAGTACGATCCGTGTAACTAGCGCCCTCTATGAGAATTAGATATAAAAATAAATTCATGGGATGTATCAGCTTCCAAAACATATTCGTATAAAATTTCATTACAATGTTGCCAGTAGTTTCGGCAAAATCGTAAAAAATGGGTAAAATTTTTTTTTCTTCAACGCCCTGTATCTTAAAAACGGATGGCGTTACAAAAATTTTTTACTAAGCAAACCCCAATTATTTTTCAGTTTTTTACCTGCCCTAGAGACGAGGTTACCTTTTTTGAAACACCCTGTAGACGTCGAGGTTTGTCAAAAAATATGAATTGTGGATATTGTTAACTCTTACATAAAATTCATATTTTTTCACAAAACGGCGTATACTTACGACTAAAAAAATTAATATCTGTTGATGTTATTCTAGATTTTAGATCATTTAGAACTGTTTATAAGAAATAATTATTTTTCATAAAATTATAAATAAAAAAGTTTCCCATTTGGTCCAATTAACTGCTATCTTGTCACAAACGATCAATTATCAGTTATTTTCTAACCTAACTTAATAAATAGCAAATACTACACACATGTCCAAAAGTTTGGAATACGTACAAATAATATATCTACGCCTATGGTGGTTTTAAAACTGTTGTTGATATTCATTCTAGAGGGTTTTTAAATGAAAATGATAAAAAATTTGAATCGTTTTTGTATGATTTTGGTCACATTCAACTGATTAGCGTATTTACACATTATTTCCGTCTTTGTTTAAATTTTAATTGAGCCGTTTAAAAATGTCTAGAAACGTGATATCTCATTTTGACAGATCCAGAGTAATTGCTTTGTTACAACAGGACTTTAGTCAAAGTCATATCGTGAATATTGCTGATGTTACTCAGAGTGCTGTATCGAAAATTAAAAAAAAAATTCCAAGATAAAAATGAAGTCAAGGATCGTCTCAGAAGTGGTAGAAATCGATGTACAACAGCAGCACAAGACCGGCAAATAACATTTATAGCTCGTAAAAATCGTCTGGAATCTACAAGTGGTATATCCAGAGAAATTTCTAGGCTTCAAGGACTGAATATTTCACGGCAAACAATAACACGCAGACTAAATGCGGTAAATTTGTATCGTAGAAGACCGCTACGTGTTCCTAAACTAACCTACCAACACAAAATAGGAAGGTTCAATGGGCTAGAGAAATGGCGCATCATGATCCTAACTGGAATAACTTGATGTTCTCTGATGAGTCAAAAATTGACTTGGTATCTGATTCGCGAAGAACACTGGTTTGGAGGGCCCCAGGATGACAAGCCTCACTAGAAACAGCTAAACCGCGTATCCCATTTGAAGGTGGCAGTATTATGGTTTGGGGTGGTATTATGAGTGGTACACGGACGTCACTGCTGGTTCTGGAGAGAAGAGTCACTGGTGCTGTATATATCAAAGAAGTTTAAAATACTGTAGTACGTTTATTCCGAGGGGCAGTAGGTGATGAATTTGTGTTTATGCATGACAACGCACCTCCTTATCGAACATCAGCAGTACAAAATTTTCTTGAAGAAGAAGGAATATCTACATTACAGTGGCCCTCGAATTGCCCCGACATGAACATTATTGAACATGCTTGGAACATTCTCAAAACACGCATCAAGAAGCGAAACAATCCCCTGTTACACTTTGAGAACTTAAAGATGCTGCTCGTGAAGAATGGAAGAGAATTCCGCAAGCCCAGCTCAACCAGTTAATCGGCAGCATGCCAAATCGCCTACAGGCTTGCATACAGGCCAATGGAGGAAATACTTATTATTAGTTTTATTCAAAATTATTTTTTTCTATACTAATTTATTTTTAAATGTAAGTTGTACATTGTAAGTTTTTCACTCCAAGAAAATAAATATCTTTTTTTGCATATCGTTTATCTGGTTTTGAGATTTATTTAGTATTGTTGATAATTGAAACAAAATGATGTTTAACTATTCAGATGATTTTATATATAAAAATCAATAAAAAGATGAAATATTCCAATATTCCAAACTTTTGGACATATGTGTATCTTAAATAACAAATAGCAATCTAACAAAAAATCTTAAATAGCAAATACTAATTTAATAATATTTTATCTATCAACTAATTCACTACCACTAACATGCAATAACATCACAGCGCTATACTCTGCTTTTTACACTAAACTGTTATACATGTACACTAATTGAAATGGTTTTGTCCTTATGAGTCTTCTCTTTAGTTCAGTGTTGTCAAGAAGCTGGATTGCCTCGACATTCACAGAACTATGCAGCCTCTGCTCGTGGCTTCCTGCTGTTCTCTTGATCACTTCGGTCACAGTTTCCATACCCAGGTCTTGGTTCAAGATTGTACATCAACAATATTCCTCAGTACTTTGTTTTAAAATCTCTGGATACTATGTAGATTACTAGCTTTACATCCCCAGAGTTGGCACCCATATATCGATACTGGCCTCAGTACTTGCTTGTAAATGAATAATTTATTATAAATCGATAATGTTGAATTTTTTCCAATTAGCCAATACAATTTCTTATATTTAATATTAAGTTCCCCTCTTTTCTTTTTGAAATGTACTTTCCAGCGCAGCCTCGCTTCTAGAGTGATGCCCAATTATTTTGCTGATGTTGTATAAGGAACTTGGGTATCATTTATTTTAACTGGAAAATTTTCTATTTTTTTATTTGTAAAGTTAATGTGTGCAGATTTAGTCTCATTTAATTTAATTCGCCATTTTCTGGTCCAAGTATGTATTGTATTTACTGATAGTTGCAACTTATTAGTCCCTTCTTTACTAGTGTCTCCTATCGCTAGTGTGGCTGTATCATGCGTGAAGGTGGCAATAGTGGTTTGTTCTAGCTCTGGAATGTCAAACGTATACAACAGGTATAGGACCGGACCTAATACACTCTCTTGTGGTACGCCAGCTTTGATCTCCCTTAAATCGGTGTACACTTCTTCTTGTTTTACTCTGAAATATCTATTCGCAATGTATGTTTCTAAGATTTCTGAATACTGTTTAGGCATACACGTTCTTAGTTTAGTAGTCTCATGCCAGACTTTATCAAACGTCTGTATTACGTCCAAGAAGATTGTAGAGCAGACTTTCTTTTTTTCTAAAGTTTTTTCAATTATATTCGTTATTCTGTGAACTTGATCTATAGTGGAATGTTTATTTCTAAAACCAAATTGATGATTTGGCATAGGATTTTTTTTAATTGGTATAAGTTTTAATCTTTTCAATAGAAGTTTTCAAATAGTTTTGACATCACCGGAAGGAGTAATATTGATCTATAGGATGTCACTTCATTAGAATGTTTACCTGGTTTGGCGATCATAATGACTTCGGCTACTTTCCAGAGTCTGGGAACATATATCAATGTAAAAACAGCATTTATTCGGTGTGTCAGCTTAACTATGGCTTTTCTTGATAGATTTTTCAATAGTTCTCCTGTTATGAGATCATATCCTGGAGCTTTCTTAGGATTTATATGCCCTTTTATCTCTGTTGATACTTCTCTAAATGATGTCAACGTTATTCTCTCTTCGGTTTGGAGTGGTTCTTCCCATCTCAGTTCTTTACCATCATTGTCGTTCGAACGTGCTTTCTAAATGACCTGCAAATCGTTCTGCTTTCTGTTCGATACTTCTAGCCCAGTTGCCATTTTCCAACTTGATAGGAGGAGAATGAATAATTGGTCTCTTCATTCTTTTCGTTGCCTTCCATAACGATTAATTTGTGTTCTCGTCAGCTGTTAAATTACTTAAAAAGGAATCAATTGTTGAATTTTTTATATTCTATATCTCCCTTTTTAGTTTTTGTGTAGCATTATTTACACTAGTTTTGTCTCGTGGAGCTCTACATTGCTGCCATTTTTTTCTATTATAAGTTCTCTGATTTCTTTTGGATAGTTGTTCCCTTTTGTTCTAGAAGTTATTGTGAGAGTTTTTTTGCCAAGCTACCTTATGGATATATTTTATAAAAACTTCTAATTCATCATCAAGTTGCCTCGTGTTTCTCAATGGTACAGCAAGAATAATTTTGTGTTGAAGGTATATTTTAAAGCTCTCCCAGTCAGTTTTTTTCATAGTCAATATTGGATTGAACTCTTTTTTGATCATTGTAACACTCATTGTTAAAATTATCGGGAAGTGATCAAAGTTCACGTTGCAGCCGTTATTGATATCCAGATAGTTAGCTGAGATATTTTTGTAAATAAAGAAATCTATCAGGTCTGGAATTTTGTTCCTATTGGTAGGCCAGTAGTATGTTAGTCTACCAGTAGATATTACTTCACCCTTTTGTTATTTAACAGCTGATAATAGTTCTTTTCCTTTTGTTGTAGTTAGCCTACAGAGTCAGTGGTTATTATTTGCATTAAAGTCGCCACTGATGATGTATCTTTTTCCTAAATTGTTCATAAACTCTATATATTGTTCTCTTTTCATGGAGTGTCTAGGAGGACAATATGTTGAACTTATATTTACGGTATGTGTTTTTATCTTAACACATACTGTTGTAGTTTCTATGTGCTCAGTTGTATATTTTAATTCCTCATAAAACAAAATGTTATCTTTAATTATGATAGCGCCTCCTCTTTTAGCTGCATTATCTGGGTGTACAGCAGAATATACTCTGTACCCTCTAAATTTTATATATGGCTGTTTAGTTAAATGTGGTTTAGAAACGAGACACAGATCAATTTTCTCAAAGTCTAGTAGTGCTTGCAACTCGATCTGATTTCCGCCATTATTCCTTAGCCATTTCTGATTTTTGGAATAGCCCCTTTATTGCCATGCTCTAGTCGGGTAACTCTGATATTGATTTGAGTTATTTTATCATCAATCTTGTTGAGCTTTTCCAATATCATTTTTAATGTAATATCAGATTCTTTTTGTTGTTGCGATGGTGCATGTCTCCTTGCATTCTTTGTTACATCGCTGTAACTTCTATTTTCACTGACCTCTAACGTTTTTAGTTTTTGCTTTCAATAACCCTATGGGACGCTTTTATAACATTGTCCCTGTTTGTTCTCTGGTTTCTTATTGTTTGTAATTTTTTAGCTGCATAATATTCGGGATAGTTTGAGGAATGGATTTCTCTACAATGATCACATTGTGTTTATCTTCCGTTGGTTTTTGGCAATGTTTAGTAAGGTGTTTACCAATATATTTTACACATCTTGGCCCATTTTTACAGTATTTCTACGTGTGTGCGAAAGTCTGGCATCTTTTACATTGCGGGACTAATCTGGAACTCCTTAATGGCTCGATTTCAGCTCTTATACTAAGTATGTCTGTTATTATTCTGTTAAATTCTATTTATATCTTCATCCTGTCTAAATGTTTTCCATTTGAATTTCTTGTCAGCTTTATTGGCTTTATATTGTCGTTTTTGTAGGTCTTTACTCTTTCCTCTGGTGGCCATGTGTTGCTTTTAACAACAACTCTAATTGGCCGCTCTTGCTTATTTTGATAAGTGTGGTACGAAAGGTTACTCTTATTTAATTTCTCTATTAAAGCTCAGTAATGATCGCTATTGGCTGTACCAAGTTAATACCAGCATCAGTCAGAAGCTTGCTCAGGTCAACAGTACTTTGGAAACCTACTACAACCGGAGGTGGTGGTTTTGGTTTTTGATTGGTTTTTCAATTTGTGTTTCTGCTTGATTTTTGCGGAGAGGGAGGAGATTTTTTAGAGAAATTAACATGTTAAATTTTATGGCCGTTATATTAAATCAGTGCAGCATACGTTGTAATTCATCTTCAATTTAAGAGATTAGTATTGTGTCGTTTGTGTATAGCAGATTATGTTAAGTTGATTTTGATAGTTTTGATACTTTTTTTAATATTTCATCCAAGACCATACTAGTTTGAATAATACGCATAGAATCCTTTTGCTTCATCCTTTTGGATAACGTCTTTTAATTTAACCTTGTGAAATGCCTTTTTAATGTCCGCGAAACATAAATATTCCGGTTTGTTGCATTCTAATGATTTCTCTTGTTGAGAATAGAAACAAACTGGATTGCAGCAGCTAGAGATAGAGAGAACTGGAGACGTTTGGAGGAGGCCTATATCCAACAATGGATGTGAAAACGGGGCTGGATGATGATGAATGATTTCTCTTGCACTGGCCTCATTATAAATATACCGTCAGTACATGATCTTCCCGACCTAAAACCTTATCGTTATTCTACCAGTGCTATAATTTCATTTAGTTTATTTGTTATTACTTTGTTTATTAATGTATTAGTTATGTTTATAGAATTAAGTACTCTGTAATTCTTCGGGTTCGATTTGTCTCCCTTTTTGAAGAGAGGTATTGGAATGCTTTATCTCCATTCTTGTAGTATTCATTTTTGTTAAATTATTGTTTGCATAAGCTTTGGTAGTTGTTAGATTAGGTAGGTTAGATCTGGCCCTCCGTGCTTTAGGAGTTTATTCATTCTGTCCTCTCCTGGTGATTTTTACTTTCTAATTTCTTTAATACTTCCTTTACATCTCACTTCTTAATATGTACTTCCTCGTTGGTCGTCACTTCTGGTGTGGGAAGTTCATTATCCTCACCTTTAGCAAATAGGGATCGAAATTAGTCTGCCCATATTTCCTTCTGAGTGTGTTTCGTTTTTATTAGTTCGTTCATCTCTTATCTTTGTCTTCTGATTATTCTTCATATTTCTTTTTGTGTTCCGTAGAAGTGCAGTCTGCAAATAAACACAGAAATAAAAACTTAAACCACGACTATAAAATAATCAACGCCCTTGCCAATGCTTTAGCGAGAATTAGAATATTGAAGAGATAGTGGCCAAAAGATCTGGGTAGATGGATCAAGGTAACCCGGCATGCCAATACCCACAAAGCCAACAAAAGCAACAAAGTCTAATACTCAGAATGTATCTAGTAGATTTTTAAAAAATTCAGTCTTTTGTTACATTTATTGATCAAATGGATATGTGAATTTCGGGATAGTTTTTGTCAGGAATAAGCTCGAGGTATTCTTCTTCTTCAAGTGCCGTCTCCCGATCGGAGGTTGGATATCATCATCACTATCTTTACTCTATCTACTGCTGCCCTAAAGAGTTCTATAGAACTGCATTTAAACCAGTCCCTTAAATTCTTCAACCATGACACTTTTCTTCTTCCTATACTCCTTCCTCCTCTTATCTTTCCTTGTATTATCAGCCTTAGATTGAGAATTATTGATTGATTGATTGAGAGAAGATTGAGAACACTAAAGTGTTGTATGTGGTCTCTATTACTATATGGCTGTGAGACCTGGACAATAAAACAGTATGACGTCAACAAATTAAATTCATTTGAAATATGGATGTACCGCCGAATGCTAAGAATAAGCTGGATCAGCAGAACTACGAATGAAGAAGTACTAAGAGAAATGAACACACGGCGTCATCTGGTCAATACTATCAAAATTAGAAAGACGTCATATCTAGGACACATAATGCGCCATAGGGAATTTGAGAAGCTCCAGGTAATATTAGAAGGCAAGATTGAAGGTAAAAGAAGGTTATGAAACATCAGAGATTGGACCCACACAAAAGGAAATGAATTAATTCATCAAGCCCAGAACAGAGAGAAATTTGCCATATTGATCGCCAACCTCAACAGAGAAGGCACTTAGGAGAAGGATCAGCCTTAGCAGTTCATATCGCTTTCCCCTCATTACGTGTCCCAGATATTGTAACTTTCTTATTTTTATTGTGTTTATTATTTCGCATTCTTTGCCCATTTCTCGCAATACTTCCGTGTTAGTTTTCTTCTGTGTCCACCCTATTCTAAGCATCCTCCTGTAATACCACATTTCAAAGGACTGTAACTTATTTATGTGTTCTTGCTTTAATGTCCAGCTTTCAAGTCCATATTGCAGTATCGAAAACACGTAGCATTTCAGTGCTCTTACTCTCAGTTCTAATGTAAGGTCGTTGTTGCAGAGAATTGTTTTCATTTTTACAAACGCATTTCTTGCTATTTCTATCCTTGCTCTTATTTCGATTGTTTGATCATTATTGTCTAAAATCCAGGTTCCTATGTATTTGTATTTATCAACCCTTTCTATCGGTACATTTTTTAAATGTATGTTTGTTGGTATATTTATTTTCTTTGTTATTGTCATGTATTTGGTCTTTTTTATATTTATTTTTAGTCCATATTTTTTACAGTAACTGTTTGTTTTATTTAGCAGTAATTGAAGTTGTTCAGCATAGCTTGCCATAATCACGGTGTCATCTACATATCTTATGTTGTTAATAGATCTTCCGTTAATTATTATTCCTTCACTTTGAGATAGTAATGCTTCTTCAAAAATGGCTTCACTATATACATTAAATAGTAATGGGGACATAATACATCCCTGACAAAGTCCTCTCCTGATTTCAATTTCTCAACTGGGTTCGTTATCTATTACGATTTGTGCTCTTTGATTCCAGTAGAGGTTTGTTATTATTCGTAAGTCCCTATGGTCTATGTTTTTTGTCTTTAGAATTTGGACTAATTTTTCATGTCTTACTTTGTCAAAGTAACTTACTCTAGGTATTAGACTTGACTTTTTAATGAAAAATCTACGTGATTTAAACGAACTGTATTGATTTTTGGAAGATTATGTCGAGTGAAAATATAAGTAAATAATTTCTCGACTGATAATTTAAAACCCATTATCTACTTATCATGTGCTTATTCTTATATTCACCATATTATCCATTTCCTATCATTTTGTATAATTTTCTGGAGTAATTCTGTAAATTTAAATCTTTTTTATCAAAAATTCCTGTAAAATTAAAAAAATGGTTATTATACACTACAAAGCAAGGTCGAAGGTCAACTATACTATTAAAGTATTACATAAATGTTAAAATGGGAAAATTGCACCACTATACCATTAACAGCGAAGAGGCAAATAGGAAAATTAGCAAATTTATTATAATTTTGGCAAGAACAATGTAACAACGTGTAATTGAACGTAGTTAGTAAAAAAATGTATTCAATCATATATCATAATATCGAGCTAACTGCTTAAATAGCTGCATATTAAATTTTTTAAGTGGAACGATATTTTCCGTTTAAAAATTCGCCCAGCTCCTTTGAGTAGATGCGAATATGTGCTGTAATTCTCTTATAAAAGGACAATAAAAATGGTAATTTGCTTGTTAGGATTCAAGGATAGCGTTTTAGTGGGTCTTTGTTAAAATTATGATTTATTAATTTTGAAATACGCCAAAATTGTTTGGGATAATGTAACCTGCTTTTTGTTAACATTTGTTGATTCGTAAGAATATCTAAATAAATCATTTACGGAGGCTATAACAGTAAAATCACTAGATATTTGGTCAAAAAAGTCATACAAAAACCTAAAAAAATAGATCTGTAGAAGCGCCGAACTCCTGAAAAATAGAATCAAAACATTATTCTACAGGATATCTTACATATTCAACTTGTATATTACTTAGTATCCCGTTCTAAAAGAATGGAAAACTGGCTATATAAAATCGATATATAAAAAAAGCGAGAGAGAACATTAAAAAATTATAAGTACCCGTAACAAAAATAGGTGTATATACACCTATTTTTATAGGTGTAAGTAGATTTTATGGACGAGAACTAAGATTTTATAGTAAAGTAAATTGATTCAGGTCAAAAATAAGAAGACCAATATGGAGTTCGTCATAAAAACGACATTATATTACCTTTAGAATAAATCTTCTTCTTTGCGTGCCGTGCTTGTTTGCAAACGTTGGCTATGGTCGTATTAACAAGCAAATGAAACGTTTCTCTGTCGGCAGCTAGATGAAATAATTCCTCGACCATTCGACCTTTCCATTGTCTATTGCTACGCAGCCAGGACAGTTGCTTTCTTCCAACCCAGCGTTTTACTTCGATTTTTCCCTGAATGATCAACCAAAATAAGCGATATTTAGGTCCTCTTATTATGTGGCCGAAGTATTGGACCTTTCTTATTTTGATGGTGTTGATCAGTTCCCGCTCTTTGCACCTGGTCTTTAGCACACGTTCGTTAGATATGTGTGCTGTCCATGGGATTCTGAGAATTCGACGGTAACACCACAACTCAAACGCTTCTAATTTATTACGATTTTTTATTTTTGTTGTCCAGGTTTTACATCCATAGAACAAAGCGGATCAGACATAGCACTTTAATATTCTAGGACGTGTGGTCAATGACATACTTCTATTGCACAATTGAATAAATCATTGGAGAAAAAAAAACGGTAAACAACAAATAAATGTTTGTGAAATGACATAAAACATGTAATACAATATTAATAATGAAATTCTGGGAGCTCTTAAAAAAATACAAATGTCAATCCCATTACCGCTCTACAAAATCTATAAAATGGGATAAACTCAGGAATAAAAATTGGAGAATATATCGGGAATGAATTTTCAGTGAACAAAAGTTTAAGACAAGTCTGGTGTATATTTCCAATATTGTTTCAAAATATATTACAGCAGTTTTAAAACAGCGGAAAATAATACTGTAACGAATAGGAAAAGAACTCTAAAACAAGACCCTCACTATTTTACAGTTCACACATGACCAAGCAGTTATATCAAATGTACTTCTTATGCATATATATGTATATATATATATATATATATATATATATATACATATATATATATATATATATATATATATATATATATATATATATATATATATATATATATATATATATATATGAGACAAGTGGAGTCATGTGGAGTCGTACGTTGTCATGTACTAATATATATGACTAAATAATGTAAACTAAATTGTAACCTATAACTTTCAACGGGTTTTTACGCAGATATATACATAGTGGCTCAAAACATGTACATCTAGACACTAATGATGGAACATGGTTTCCGAAAACGTTTTGTCTTCATGACATAGCCCGATTGGGTTTTTTAATTTAAATACCTTTTATAAAGGATTTCAACAAATTTTTTGTGATACATGGTATACAGCCAGCTACAGGAACTTAGTTTCCTTGTGGATTCAATATCAATTGCTCTTTAACATTTTCTAACATAATTAAAAATTTTATTCTTCACAGTACTATTGGATAAAGATATACCGTCCAGTTTTTTTAAAGCTTTTTCTCCCAACATAGCAAAAACCATAATTTTAGTGAGGTGTGAGGCTTACCACTTTTTGCAACTAATATGGATACTTGGTAAAACGCCAATACAGCATTTTCGTTATTGGCCCAAGTAGCAGTCTTCATTATTGTTTTTTTATTTCGTTCTAATTCTGAGGCTTTGATTTTGAAAAATGATTGAGATTGCTTATGAAGGTCTTGATGTTTTGTTTCTAAATGGCATCGAAGTTTGGTCGATTTTATCTACTTATTCGACAAAACTTTGTAACATATAACTGCAGCCTTAAGGTCCATTTCGTGTCAGCAATAAACTAGTAGATGTGGTCAAGAGATTAGCTAAACCTATCTATAATTCAGGACGAAATATCACTGCTGATAATTGGTTCACCGATCTTACTCTCGTCAGCGATTTGAAAAGGAAGAGACTATCATATGTAGGGACGGTCAGAAGAATCAAACGTCAACTACCAACTGAATTAGTGAGTACGGCAAACAGACCAATACAATCTAAGTTTTTTGCTTTTAGTAAGGATTATACACTTGTATCGCATGTGGTGAAGCAGGGAAAAACGTAATTCTAGTATCTAGTATGCACTTCGATAGTAAATTTAGATACGCACAAGCCAGAGATAATCAATTATTACAATCAGACGAAATCAGGGGTTGACACTGTACACCAAATGGTTGGTTCATATAATGTAACCAGAAACAGAAAAAGGTGGCCTATGGTAATATTTAACGTCGACTTGAACGTTGCTGGGATCAACGCACAGTCCATTCACATGCTAAATCAGAATTCAAAAATACGACGTAGCCTCTTCATTCGAAACCTTTCAAGGCAGTTATTGATAGAGCAAATAAAACGGCAATCGGATATTACTACAGGTATTCACGACCATTGCAGCTTCAGCTTCAGAAACATAAGGAGGAAAGTTCAACCAGTGGGACAGATCCATATTTTGCTAAAACGAGTAATAAAAGAAGAATGTGTTCTTCTTGCTATGCTAGTTTTACTAATCTTTCCGCTGAAGTTTAGCTAAATCTAATTATGTGTTTGGATTATTTTTGCCTTAGATTAGTAACAATAATAATAATGATTACATGTTTTTATTTTCTCTTGACAATAATTTAATCTATATCTGCTTATTTTTTGATTAGTTATGTTCAAAATAAATGTTTCTTTCAATCACGATCAGTTTTTTTTTTTCAATCTTATTGAAACATTAAACTTAAACGAATGTATCTCTGAGATACACCGCGACCTATAGAGTACACTTTATGATTGCGACCTCCGAAGGGTTAAGAAAAAAAATAGCTTTCATTTGATATAAAAACATGCATATACTTCTAGAGCAGCGTATTTTATGTAAAAAAAAATGAACGAAATAAAATATTTGTCAAAAACTAATTACTATTAATTAAATTAAGACTTTTTGACTGGCAACTTATTATAAATGTATTTTCCTAATTTTAAATGTATGTAAAAATGTGAATTTTATAAACTACATTATGAATATAATGGTCATGCAGTGGCCTCTTGTACAATAGTGGATTTATCTGACCTAAAGTTTAACATTCTTCCGGTTACCATTGACTACTGGTTTTTACATTGTTTACTAGTTTTTATAAAAATACAAGCCAAAAATTATTTATTTCTAGGTTATAGGATATTTATGTGTTGCCTTGGCGTTCCTTCTTCAGCCTGTGATGAGGTATTTATGTGAAAAACTGACTGGTGCTGCGAGATTGCTACTTGCAGATTTTTATACTTTGTTCGCTCTCTTTGGTACCGTCAACGTATGGAGAGGAATTTGGAGTTTGCTAAATGTATATTTTCTACCAGGTAACGAATTAGTAATATAATATTAGCTAAAAACTATTTGCGACAATTTTTTGTCATATATTGACTGTTAAGAATATATTATGGATCAATATAAATAATTATGCATGACAATTTTTCTTTATCTTCGTTTATTAGGTATCTAGTTTTTCCTAGTTCCTAGTTTTCTTTATAATATCAGTTTTTCTGGACTATGATACTATTTTACGTTTTAAAATTTTATAACTATTTGTTTAGTTACATTCCTTTATTCAGATAACGATATTGTTTTGTTGACCATAGTAATTAAGAATTATTGCAATCCCATTTCTAGAGTATATTTATTATAATGCTCTAAAACTAATTTTTTGGTTATTTTTTAGCCTTAATAGCAATATAAATAAATAAGTAGGTAAATAAGTAATATGCTTTATTGTCACTGAAAATTATACAAATTTTATGGACAAAGCTTATAACAATAAGACAAGAAACAAGAAAAAAATTAGAATAAGAATGTACTTTTAAATAAAAAAAACAATAACAATATTCCAAACTTAAACATAAACAATACTACCTAATTAAGAACCTACAAACTTTGTAAAATGTACCTAATAAAAAATAAAAATTAGGAAAGCAGATTAATGAATTAAGGGCTCAAATATTCCACCTCCTTGTGCTAAACAGTAACCAAATCTGTCATACAGATTTCTCCGCATATTTTGGAGTAGGCCTGGTGTAATGCTTGCTGAGAAATGAAGTATGTTTGCTCTTAATTCGACTAGGTTTGTGGCCCTTTCAAACAGATGCCTATAAATGGTTTCTTTGAGAAAGCCGCAAAAAAAGAAATCATTAGGCGCTAAGTCACAGGATCTAGTGGGCCATTTAATTGTACCACGTGTATCAGTCGATCAGGAATTGTTTGATTGAGGAACATCTTAAAACAGTGATACCCATTCCTTTTGAGAACTCGCTGGACAGTTCGAGCATTCACGTTAACTTCCCTAGCAATTTGTACACTATTGCAAAGTTCACTAGCTTTTGACGCTCCTTATCGACTGGTCTAACAATGGTATATTACCTCCATGACACTTTTTACAACTGTTTACACATCCCGAAGTTTGAAAATGTTTAATGGTATTTTTAACTGTTGTAACACTTGGTGGGGGTCTATTTTCGAATGACCCTGAAAGTACCATGTTACAAGTTGCACTTTTTCTTGGACGGTATACATCGTAATAGGCATTTTATTAATTATTTGTTTATTCTTTCAGAACTTCGTTTGAAATTTTTAATGTCAATGTGACAATTACGACAATTCGTACCTACTGTAAAATTAATATAGAGGTGAAAACGTGTAACATGTCACAGCGATTGCCATTGTGTTGTATGGTCAACAAAACAATGTCATGATCTGTTTATTAATAATATGTTCGTATAAATGTCATTCACAGTTATTTATCTTCATAATTACTTTTTAACTTGCTAATATTTTTCCAGAGCTACTTATTTACTACCAGGAATGCAAAAAACGCCACGTACGTAAGGTGAAATTTTGAGGGGACGATGATGCTTTCTACTACATAGATTGTACATATTTGCCGAGAGATCTAGTGATTGGGGTTTTGATTTGATTGCGAATGCAAATTTATAGGATAGTGGTGTAAATCAGCGAGTAAATATCTGCCGGCCTAGGTTGATTTCTGGTGTAGCGTGTATCATTATGTTTTCGTCTTCCTAATTATTGTTGTTGGTTCTTCTCCCATTCCAAGGATGGATACTATTGATGTGTTCCATAAATGTAATTTTTCTTATTCATGCATCCAGATAATACAATTTTTCTATAAGCTATAGTTTGAGATGCAAGCCGCACAAGACAGAGACAGATGGAAAAAGCCGAGGGATACCTTTGTCCAGCAGTGGACACATACAGGTTGATAATGATTGTAGTTTGGGTTTATGCTCTGCTATTTTTATGGTCAGTGTTTTTATATCCTGCATAAAAAAGTTTGCTATTAGGGGTGACAGTGATGTTTACCGGATACTGTTTGAAGAAACGCAGATACTGGATAAAACATCACAGTACTACCCACGGTTGTATCGGGAAGCGGTGGAGATAAATATATAAGCACCCAAATAATTTTAATCGGATAGAAGAAGGACTAAAAATCAACAACACATGGATACCAATATTAAAATCCACAAAAACCCTTTCCGCAAAACACGAAGAAAGAAAAGCGACTACAAACGACGACACGTCCCCTCACGCCGAAACCAGTGGAGGGAAGGCGAGTAGAAAATATAAATATGGCCTCCGCAGTACAACGCGGTGTCTGATTTCTAAAATGCAAAAATGCAACACAGACTTAAAATAGCCGTCTGGTACTCAAATGGCCTAACGCAACATATCCAAATAATCAAATGTTTTCGACGAAAACAAAATTGATGTTATGCTCATATCAGAAGCTTATCTAACAGACAACAATTATATTAAAATTCTAAAATACATAGTTCACTACACAAAACATTCAAATGACAAAGCACACGGTGGCACAACTATCATTATTAAATCAAAGTTAAATAAGTTCAATGGAAAGTACCTACAATCAACTAGCATTGTCATTGAAGACTGGCTAGGCAACCTTACCTTATGTGCAGTCTACTGTATTCCTGGCTAATCCATTACCGACAACAACTTTAACACCTACTTTAGTTTTCTTGGACACAAATTCATAGCCGGAGGAGACTTTAACTGAAAACATCACCTCTGTGGCTCTAGGGTAATTACAGCAAGGAGTAGACAACTCCTGAAACCAATAATGGGAAACAACCTACAAGACATACTCAGAAGTACACCTTCAGTCATAACCAATAACCAAACAAACTGGAACATATTTCTAAGTGTACTTAGAGAACAAAATATCAGTAACTTGCCACTCAAAACAGAAATACAAATTGAAAACGTTGTATAATATCTTACTACTTCTACACAAAAGGTGGTATGTGGTGCTACTCCTAAACAGACAATATGGAAGTAAAGCATAAACTGTTCTCGGAGTGCAAAAAACTTGATTGAAGAGAAAAGAAAACTAAGGAGAAATTAGCAAAACACACACGCATCTAGTGATAAAGCAAACCTAAACAGAATTACCAGAAGACTTAATCTTAAAGAAGAAATAAATAAGAGGATCCAAACTTATCTAGAAAATCTGATGCCGTTTAAAGATACAAAAAATTCTTTATGGAAAGCGACGAGAAAATTAAAAGGGCCACCAGACTTCATACCACCTTTAAAAAAATTCCAAAAGTAAATGGTCAAGAACAGATACGCAGAAATCCGAGATATTCGCAAAATAACTTTTGAAAGTATTTAGTCCATTTACCAGGTAGTGCCTGTAGAACAAGAAGAACCACTTCATTTTTTCTTGACGCTTTATATCAAATGGAACTACCAATCTCCCAATTTAACATTAAAGAAATAAAACAGATAATAGAAAATAAGATAAAAACTCAATAAGGTGCCAGGATACGACCTCGTTACAGATAAGGTTCTTTAAGAACTAACCCATGATTGCTACAGAATAATCACTATGATCTTTAATGCTAAGCAATGCAAAGTTAACTCTGCACTACTTTTCTTTAAAATGAAAAGTTGCACAGATTATACTCATTAAAAAACCTGGTAAAGATCCAAAAGATCGGTCAACTCATACCGACCGATTAGTCTACTTCCAGTTATTTCTAAGGTTTTAGAAAAACTTCTGTTAAGAAAAATCAAACCAATATTAAACTGTCTGGAATACTTAAATAAAACTAGTCTGGAAAACAAGCAATACTGTACTGCAGTCTTTTTAGATGCCTCTCGAGCTTTTGACAGGGTGTGGCATGCGGGACTTTTGTACGAGTTTAAGAAAAACCTACCTTTTACTTCAAACTGCTTAAATCATACATTATAGAAAGAAGATATCTGTAAGGTATAGTGAAGCCTATAAGTGCTTGGGCCGTACATGATATATACGGCTGACTTACCAACAAGCAATAACCTTACGCTTGCAACATTTGCAGATGACACTGCTTTCCTAACATCTCATAGTAATCCAGCAATAGCATCAGAGATACTGAAACTACATCTAAACAAAACTTATAAATAGTTTAAACTCTGGAGAATTAAAGTAATTCCCCCAAAATCTACACATATTACATTTACTCTAAGAAGAGATATATGTCCCACAAGTTAACCTTGATGGACATACTTTACTCCAAAAGGATGACGTAAAATATCTAGGCATTCACCTGGACAAACAATAAATATGGACCAAACATATATGGACGAAAAGACTACAACTAGGAATTTTATACAGAAAACTTTACTGGACGCTGGGAAAAAACTAACACCTATCAATAGACAACAAGCTGCTGATATACAAAGTAATAATGCAACCCGTTTGGTCATATTGTTTGCAGCTCTGGGGATCAGCTAGCAAATCTAATGTTATGAAAATATAAAGATTTCAATCTAAAACTCTAAAAGCAATCGCTATTGCCCCTTGGTATATCCAAAATGAGGCGTTACACAGAGATCTGCAGGTACTAACAGTCTCTGAAGGGTGCAAAAGAATTTCTGAACAATATCAAAACAAGTTGCGCGTGCATCCTAACACCCGGACATACAATCTTCTCCACAACCAATAAGCAAAGAGATTGAAGATGAATGATCCCTTGGACCTACCAAACCGTTCCTAACAGAGCCTACAGTAGAGGAAGTTACGTCTTTAAGAGAGCCCAGCCATTGTGATCTATGCCGCTTTTAGTAATTGTGTTCGCGTATTTATCTGCGCATCCCACCGGTAAACAAGCTAATATTTGTGTTCTGATGCTTTGGTCACTGAACCTTGCATTGTAGAGACTGACATTGTAAAGAAAATCAATTTTAGATATTGTTTTTATTGTGAAACAAATTTTAAAAAGTCTTAGATCTTAAAAAAATAATACAGAACACAACAAAAAATATAACAATCATACAACCACTATAAATAAATTAAAAATGAAACGAATACTTTAGTCAGACAAATAAATAGGAAACACTGGCAGAGTTTCTCAAAACAGATGGAACACGACTTCTACGGAACACAAAAAGAAATATGGAGAATGATAAGAGGACAAACTCATGAAGTACGGAGGACTAAATCTGACCTAAGAATTATTAAAGCTAATTCAAAAAATATTAGAACAAAACAGAATACCACAAGAATGCAAATCAAGAATTCTAATACCTCTTTTCAAAAAGGGAGACATATCGGACCCAGAGAATTATAAACGAATTAATTTATTAAATACAACTCTAAAATTAACAAACAAAGTGATAACAAATAAAATAAATAAAATTATGACACTAGAAAAAGAACAACAAAGTTTTAGATCGGAAAGATCAAATACCGACACTATATTTATAATAAGGCTGGCAATTGAAGCTGGCAATACGATATAAAAGAAGGATTCCCTGAGTCATCTACTGTTTAACTTGATTATCGATGAAATAATAAAAAAAAATAATAACTAAAAAAGGATACCAAATGGGAGGAAAATAACTCAAAATAATTTGCTATGCGGACGACTCAATACTAATCTCCCAAAGTTTTAGTTTTTTTTCCAACTCATGTTGCTTTACTACAGCCCTGCATAAAATTCTTCTGCTACTTAAACTTTAATATATTAGACATTTTTATTTTTGATTTCCTGGTAGAAAACAAAATAGTACCCAATTATTTGTGAAAATGGATTTGTACATTATTTTTTCTAAAATCAACTACGATTTTTCTAGCATTATTTTTATTAAACTCAAACTTCTTTCCAGATAATCTAGAGTTAAGCTGCTGGATAACCCATTGGGTAAGCCTCATCATACTGATTCTGCTCCGGTGTTCAAACTCACTCCTGGTGAGAGGAGTATACATAGACGCTGAAGAACCAGGAGGCGAATGTGCCATCTTCCCTTGTTACTACTTGAGAATTATTTTGAGGAAGGAGAAATTAAAGAAACTGAACTTAAACGCGTTTACCTTAAACGATACTATTAAGGTAAACCAAAAAGAAGGAGACGGGCAAAATAACCATGTAATAAACATCAACACTATTAGTAGTACTGTCGAAGGAAATAATGGTCTTAAAGTACCAACATAAAAGCTTAAAATGAGTTAATTTGTTATTTCTTTGTTGATTAACAGAGGTAGCGACGAATAAAAAAGCATACTTGTATTACCAATTTTTCTTGGATTCTCCATATTAAAATAATTTGAGATATTCTAATTTCGCCCTTTTTAAGTTTTAAACTAAACCAGGAGTTTCCATACTTTGCAGCTCATTCTTTATGAAGCTCATATAATGTAAAAAATGACAACAGGCAAAATATAAATTTTATAGTCCATTAGCTTACCAGTGTATGCTCCCAGTTCCCACTTCTGGACAAGGTGATGAATGAATTGGCTTGTTTTAAATATAAATGAATGTTTTTATAAAACCACTTGTCATTTCTGATAAATTTATCAAAAATACAGCTCCCAGTGCTTCTTATCCTGGTATTCCCCATTTCGTCTTCAGCTTGTTTTTTTTACCAACTACAGCTCTAAGATTGCAACTATGTCAATTTTGTTGTATGGGAGGAATTGTTAGAGGCGCTCTAACCAGAAAATCTTAACTAGTACATATTTTCACGTTTATTTTTTTCTAGTTAATCTTGCTATGATAATGACGAATATGAAGTTCCCATCTGTATCTGTAGCTGTAGATTAGGGAGGGTGAGTTAAGTAGTTTCACAGCACTTAGGCCACAATTGACCCATTATGCATCCTCCCATGGAGCTGTCATCCTTAGCTCATTGTCCATCCTGCCATTTCTAGGAAGGTGGACAAGTCACCAGGAGACATCTCTCATATGTGGGCAGGTGTGGGCCAGGACTCGCCGAACGCGTACTCTTTTATTAACGATAACTCCGGGCATTCACATAGGACATGCTCTACAGTTTCGTCTTTTCGTTCACACTTCCTACATAGAGGTGTGTCTGCTAGCCCCAGTGTGTGAAGGTGTTTGCTTAGTTGACAATGACCAGTTAAAAAACTAACTATCAAACGTAGGTTTTTCCTGGTCATTCCCAAGTACTTCTTTGATGCTGACTCCTCAAGGTTAATTAGTGACCCTGGCAAGTTTAAATCCTTGTCCTTCTTCTCATTTTTTTACGGTTTGCGTATGGGGGTGACATTTGACAATTTCCGCGATTGTTGTAGTTGACCAACAAAAAGATGCCCAGGTCCTAAAAGTCTTAGGCCTACCGCCTTTCTAGATAATTGGTCACCAATGCGGTTGCCTTTATTCCTATTGTGTCCTTTAACCCACCTCAGGATAATGGTATTACCATCCGAAGCTTGAGTTAGTGACTCGTGACATTCCATTACTAACCCTGATACGTGGTCTATTCAAGGTTAGTAGCGCTTGTCTGCTATCTGTACAGATCATTATAGTTTTCGCTGCTATACCCTTTTGGGTTATCTCTTTAGCTGCTATGGAGATACCAGTCAGTTCTGTCTGAACTACGCTGGCATTTTTTCCCATACCCCACTTTATTCTTACGTTCAGTGATCTGCAGTATATCCCGCATTTTAAGCCTTCTTTCATTTTGGAGCCATCCGTGTATATGCAATAGGCATTTGCCACGTTTGTCTCCCAATACTGTCTTGTTTCGATTTTGTAGGGTTTTTTAAAGACAAACTTTGGTTCAATTGAGTCGCAACCTGCCTGTAGCAGTGGTAGCGCATCCAGCTCTCCAGAAACGAGTTCTCAATTGTCCCATTCCTACATCAAGGGTTGCACCAGCTGAGCGCAGTCACATCATTGTCACTAGCGCCATCTCTTTGACATATATATCTAGAGGTGTGATGCCAATGATCAACTCCATTGCAGCAGTTGGTGTTGTTTTCATGGCACCTGTTATATTTATGCAAGCCATCCATGAAGTTCCCATAAAGATTTCTCTATTGACTGATTTGCCGGGTAAAAAAAAGTAAGACATTCTCAAGGACCATATAACTTCTTCTTCTCAGAGTGCCGTCTCCCTACGTCTCCCTGGCAATCATAATGGCTATTTTTATTTTTGACCTTGCTGCTCCAAACAAATCAATCGATCTGCATTGATACCAATCACGTAGATTTTTTAACCATGAATTCTGCCTTCGGCCAACAGATCTTCTTCCTTGAATCTTTCCCTATATTATAAGTCTCAAAATTTCATATTTTGGTCCCCTCATCACGTGGCCTAGGTATTCCAGTTTTCTGGTTTGTATAGTGGTGATTAGTTCTGTTTCTTTTCCAACCCTCTTCAGTACTTCTTTATTTGTAATTCTATCAGTCCATGATATTTTTAATACTCTGTGGTATAACCAGAATTCGAGAGCCTCGATTCTTTTTAAATTGCGTTTTTTAATGTCCAAGTCTCAGCTCCATATAATAATATTGAAAATATATAACAGCGAGTGGTACGTAGTCTGATCTCCAAATTTAGATTTTTGCACATTAGGAGTGGCTTCATTCGTATAAATGGCAATCTGGCAATCTCAATTCGCCTGTTTGTTTCTGCAGTATGATCATTGGTTTCATTGATCAAAGTTCCCAAGTACTGATACTTTTCTACTTGTTCCATTACGTTATCATTGATTGTCAATAGGTAATGTATATTGTGGTATTTTTGTAATTAGCATGTACTTCGTTTTTTAAGCGTTTATAGTAATTCCCATCTCAGCACTATTCATACTTAAGCTTTCGATAAGAGGTTGTAGATCTTCTATACTCGTTGCTATGATCACAGTGTCGTCTGCATATCGTAAGTTGTTGATTAATTTTCCATTAACAATAACTTCCACTTTGATATTATTGAGCTTGTTTTGGAAAACTTCTTCAAAGTTAAACAAAAGTGGCGATAAAACACATCCCTGTCTAACTCCTCTACAGATCTTCATTTCTTCTGAGTGTTGCCCATCAATTTAAATTATGGCACTTTGGTTCCAATATAATGTTTACACTATATTTATAATTTTACTGTCAATACGCTTGTTCATAAGTATTGATATTAGTTTTTCATGTGTTACTTTATCGAAAGCTTTTTCGTAGTCAACAAGCAGACGTGTAGATCAACGTTTACATTCCGACATCGCTGAATCAATATGTTGATGGCAAATAGTCCTTCTCGAGTACCCATTCCATTTTGCGTCTCGCTAATATCCTCCTCTAGACTTTCGTATATTCTCTTATGTATTACTTTCAGCAGTACTTTTAAAGTATAACTCATGAGGCTCAGTGTTCGATAATCAGAGCACGCTTTTGCTGCTTATTTTTGCTGCTTAGTTTTAACAGTTCTACTGGTATTTCGTCTAATCCAGCTGTCTTATTGTCTTTAAACCTTTGGATGGCATATTTGATTTCATCTATCGTGATCTTCTGTCCTCTAAAGGATTTAATTCTTGTATTTTCTGCATTTCACCTCTTTTATCTTGGAAAAGTTCTCTAACGTACTCCTCTCATCGTCTTAATTTCTCTAGTAAATCTATTAGTAGTGTTCCTTTTTTGTCTTTTATCTGTCCTTGCCGTCTATTTCGACCCATTCCAGTCACTTCTCTTATTTTTTGTGCATATTTCTCACATCATATTTTGTTTCTAGTTCTTCTATCTCTGTACATTGTTTCATCAAATAGATTTCCTTAGCTGTTTTGATTTTTTCCTTAATTATTCGTTGTATTTCTTCATACTTCTGTAGATCTTTTCTTTTATATTTCCTTCTTTCTTCCATCTGTTTCATTTAACGACGATATAACAGTTTAAGTTAAATAAAACAAAGAATATTTCGATAAATGTTTTTTTATTGGAACAAAATAGCAGACGAGGAAAGTACATTATTTATATTAATAATCGTAGAAACAATTTTTTGAGCTAGAGCAACACTAATGTTGGTCGCACTTTTGGCAAACACATTGGGTTATTGAGTCTTTGCAATATTTACCTTTCTTTCTTTCTCATGATTCATTTAGCCATATTGGAAGATGGTCGTAGTTATCGTATCCGACATCGGCGATAGGATGTTTAGCATTCTGACCAATATTACTAGTATCAATATATCCGGACTGAGAAGATGGTCAACCAACAGCACATTGGTCATATGCATTTGTTGCGACCATGTCTATTAGATGATAAAATGTCCTAATCATTGGATTCCTAGTCTTGAGTCTGGTGTGATAATGACCCATCAGTCTATCCATCAAGTCTATGCCATTTATGTGACTGTTATACTCTCGTATTATTTGTGGACATCCTACTTTAATGTACTTTTCTTCTTTATGACCATTATGGTCATATTTTTTTTTAAGTCTCTACTGGACTGTTCCTAGCAAATGGTTCAATCCCAACGTTGAAGCTAGTATTACGTTTTTGTTATCTTTCCATTGTACCGTATTCACATCGATACCATATGCAGTGGAAACATATAGCATGGAATCTCCTCTTTCTGCTTCTTTTATTTCTTTATCAGTTGGCAGTTTACAATTTGGGATCCTATTGATTCTTATGTACCAAGTGCATAAATACCTCTTGCACAAAGATATATATACAAATAAAGATAATGAGGTGTAAAAATTGTTAAACTATATTATATGATGGACGAAATTAGGTACTATTTGAGACAATCGTACAACTACATTACATAGCTGTAGCACTAAAGTCTGAAGTACAAGGTAAAGTGATATTGTCACCTTCACCATTGTATATTGCAAATCGGTGATTGCAACCATGTGAATCGCCTAATATAAAGTGCTTTACTCCCAATTTATATAGTTTATTCAGAAAGTATTGTTTCAAATGATGCTTGATCTTGGTACTACATATTTGCTCGTCTACGCATAAACGAGCTGTTTTTGGAATGGAATCAAATTTTTCATTTATTGTATCAGCCAGCCTTCAGATACGAAAAAAGCTTGTCATATTCAGGTTCACCTTTTCTAGCACGTCGACTCTTATCTTCAAAATATAAATATCTTTTGATCAATTCAAATTTCCGTAGCTTTATAGTGAACTGGATTGGTTGAAATGCATTTTTTCCCAATAACTTTTCAGGTCGAGATACTTATAGATTGATATGTTCAGCAAAATACCGATATAATGTCCTAAAAATTTGTTGCGAAATTTGAGTTGGCAATAAAAGCAGCTTGATTTGTTTCTTAAAAATGAAAGTCATAACTTCTTCGTTGAAGTAATAATTGAAATACTTCATTGATGATGACAGTTGTGTCACATTGTCAGGCAAATTGTTCTTGCCTTTGAAGGCTTTTTTTATTTAAATGCAATTTCATGTTGTCTTTTCCCTATCGTTTATTCAGAAACTTAGTTGAATCCTTCTTTATTGCATCTAAACCTATAAAAAGGAGAAAATAAAATGAGATATCTACATAATTTTTTAATATTTTTCGACAGTACCTGAACAAATAAATCCATCTGCAGATTACTGCATTATTACTGAAATTTAGAGCTTCCATAAAAGTATTATTGGACTCAGCCGTATTCATTTCTTCGATGCATTCGGAAATACACTGCTTATCTTTCAGAGTTATATCAATTGAAACATAATTTTGATCTGCAATGTCATGATCGTCGTCGAAATCACCATCGTCTTCTCTCTCAGAACTTTCAATATAGTTCATTAACTCCTGTTGTTCTTCTTCAGATATATCTATAAATATTCCTTTTATTCGTTTGTGGTAGGTGTCTGTAGGTAACATATTTTCTTGAAAAGTTCTTCTATTTTAAACGTTTTGGTAATAATAAAGAACTAAACAAGTATGCTTTAATCGGAAGATTATGCTGTCACTCAATATAAAAAAAATTATATCCAATACACCACAAAAATTATTAGAGTAATTTTTTTAAAGCTCGATTATTTTCTTGGATAGTACTTAAACCCGTACAGTTAGAACGTTTAGGTATGCACAATTGTTTGCATGTTATTGCTTTTAATGAATGAGACTTGTACATATTGTATTTTATTAATTAACTATAGTTGTATATAGCCAAAATATAAAATATGAAACTACAGTTTTTTTAATTTAGGGAAATACTGAAGGTACCAGTATTTTCGTAGAAGACTAGATGGGCGGGCCCATGGACATATAAATAAAGATTTATACGTCCATGACCACTGCTTACCTGCAGTGCCAGCTTTATAACAGTTATTTGTACTCGTATCAGTCCATTACAAAAGAATAATAATTGTAACACTTCTATAGTTAACTTTATAATAGCTTCATACAATGCCAAACACATATTATGAGAATGTAGATTAATTAGAAGGAGAGGAATAGTTATCTTCAATGACTTAAATGTAAATAAACTGAATTTTGCATTCGTCGGCGAATTATGTAGAAATACCCTCCATCACTCGCACCGTTAGAAAAAATCTAACATTTTTAAAAAGTTCGCCATAATTTTCGAAATATTGCTTCTTTTGGGTTCTGCAACCAAGAATACTCCTATAAAGACTCGTATAAGACTATGTTAAATAATGGTGGAAGTACGTATTACCTTATACCCGACAGCAGTTCGGCTGTCCCATTGCAAAACCTAGTACCGTCATTTTTGCCAAAATCGAGTTTTTTTATAAATTTGAAGTTGCTGCGTTTTGCACTACCGTCTGATAGTTTTAAAACTAACATCGCACCATAAATAAGGAAAATACGGCATACGCAAAACACAGTAACTGACAGTCGACCGAGGCTTCTCCCAGTGCAAAACACAGTAACTAACAAAACCCATATCAAAACCAAGTAACTGTTAAGTAGTTGCTGGGTTTTGTAATGGTTTTTGTAGTTACTGTGTTTTGATTTGAGAAATCGTCTTTAATTGTATGTAAACTGTAACTGTAAACACAGCGTGTTTTTCAAGCAGTTCTAATCTACTCATAAAAGTGATATGATGCTGCCCCGTGAAACGATGCTAGCGTGTAATATTGTAAGCGAACTAAAAATATAGTTTCTTCAGCACGTTCGTGTTTAAAGAAGGTAACTTAAAATGTTTCTATAACATCATATATTATAATTATTATTGTATCGAAAATAAATCTTTATGTTTTTAGAATATCGATGAGCTTTTGCTTTTTCCAAAAGTAAATTTTGAAACATCTTCATGTTTTTGTCCAATTATGAAAGTGAAAATTTAAAAAAAAGGGCCTGCGTAGCGCAAGCGGTAGGATGCTTGCCTCGCACGCCGGTGGTCCGGAGTTCGAATCCTACCGCCGGCAAGAACAACTAGACATTTTTAAAAATGTCTATAGGCCCCAGGTCGACTCAGCCTGAATAAAATGAGTACCTTGGGTAAAACCAGGGATAATAATAGGCGGTTGAAGCGTAGCACTGGCCATGTTACCTTCCTTGTATACCGTAGGCCCTAGATATATCAGACTACCCTGCTATACTCCCAAAGCCGCGAGGTGGTATAAAACGGGAGACTATTATTATTATTATGAAAGTGAAAATCAAAAGGTTGCAAAATTAAATAGGTTGCAAATTTTTTGCTCTTCAGACGATTTGGCACGGGAAATGAAATATTTGAAATTTAATCGCATAGTAAGCCTAGTCGATGACAGTGATCAAGATAAGGATTATTACTGCCCCATACCACAATCATATTCTAGCGATAACGAAAATTATGACAAAATTAAAATTAAGGCAAAGAAAAAAAAATAGAATAGAAAGAAAAGCCAGTTCAGGAGTCATGTCAGGTAATAGATAATCCACATTACTCAAAGGGTACGTTTGCTACTTTAAGTAAACAATCTAAAAGTAACAGCTTCTGTGTACTCTGGCACGAAGCTTTAGTTGGACGTAAGTCTGAGTCGATTGTTGACGCTTTACTAGAAGTAATAAGAAAAGAAAGAGATGTCTCTCATTTTGCATTTTGGACAGATAACTGTACACCCCAGAATAAAAATTGAGCTCTATATACTACCTTGATAACTGAAGTCAATCGTTTTTAAGGAACTTGTGAATAACTCTAGAAAAAATGTTGAGGTACTTGAGTTAAAAGAGTTTCACTTGTGTCAAAATAAAAAAGGACAACAACTAAGAAACTAGAGGATCCTTTAAAGGGTTTTCTATTACAAAATCTGGTAGAAGTTCTTTTTACACGAGGAAGTAATTGTATAAAATATAAAACATATTTTGAGGACGATTATCAGGAATTAGATTTTTTACAAAAAAAAAAAACACTGTCCAAGCACGTTTACGCCCAAAACTTTAAATATTCGTAGAATCTCAAGCGACAAAAAGGCACTCATTTTGAAAAAACTAGTATCATTAATGTCGAAAAACCGAAAGTCTTTTTGGCAAAACCTACCAGACTCAGAAACATCTCTAGACTTGGTGGAGCATGAACAAATGGATGTCATAAATTCCAATATTTAAATAAAAAATATCGGTTCCTTTGCTTATTTCGTTTCTATTGTTTAGTTTTCTGCTAATACCAAACCGATGTATTTGTCTAATTAGTTCCTTTTGACATTTTAGTAATATTATTGTTGTTTTTGTTTTAAGTACGAATTGTTTTTTTAGTTTCTAATTTTTAATCACAGTTTTTACATTGGTAGAATGTAGTAAATGTAAATGTGATCTTCATAATAGTTCATTGCACTTCGACAGAAATCATTCCAATAGTCAGTCGTCCACAGAAAAGACTAATAGTTCAGGGAAATAGGGAATTAAATAAAATTATCCTGAAATATCACATTGTGCCGCTAGTTTTGTAAGAAAGAAAAATGAAACTAAGAAGGAGATCTTGCTCGGTACCGTTTTGGTTCCTGCAATTGATAGTAAGGGGTGTAAAAAGCTCTTGAAATGTCTTCTAGATTTAGGTTGTATGAGTTTTTTCATTAGTCGAAAAGCTGTCAGTAGATTAAGCTGGCTTAAAACTCCTTGTTCATTTGAAGTTAACGGACTTAAGTCGTCAAGAAACTAGTAGTCCAAGGAAAACCAGAAGAAAGAAGAAGTCTATGACGATCACCAACCCTATACACTGATAAAGTCGAGAAGTTATTAAATACGTACTTTGTTAATGCGGCACGTATCGCCCAAAATAGGTATAGATGAAAAAATAGCGTAAAAAGAGCAATACGAGACCATAACATTGGTCGAGACCATAATAAAATTATATTAAATTCCATTTAAATGCCCTTCGCACAAATTTGAAGATGTTTTGACTAAGGAAATATCAGTGGATTATTAACCCATATTCTGACATTGCATAAATGGTTGTCGTAACACAGGAAGAACTGATAGCAATTCGCACTAACAAAGAACTTAAGGTGGAGTTCAAAAAGTTCTGGCTCATAAAGCTATGACCAGCTCATAAAACCAGAACATCAATATTGGTGGGCAAGAAGTAGAACTCGTGGATAAATATAAATACCTAGGATATGAAATTATGATTGGCAGGGATAATCAGACCAATAAACTGAAAAGAAGAATTGGTCTTGGTTGGGCAGCATATAGAAAACAGAGATACTTTTAAAAGTGGCTGCTCAGATGCCTGAAGAGAGAAGTATTTGATCAATGCGTTCTCCGAGTGTTGACATATGGAGCAGAAACATTTTCTTTGACAAAAGCCTTGGCTACCAAATTAAGAATCACACAGAGAAGAATGGAGCAATCCATGTTAGGAATAACTCTGCGAGACAAAAAACGATAAAAAATAAAAAATAAAGAGGTCAAGAGAATGTAGCCGTTACCACGCTGCTCCCTTAAAAATCTCCTCAGATACGCCCATGGCCCAAATTAAAATGTAATAGATCGCTGTGGTGTGAAGCTAAATCTTTAACAATATACTGTGGTTTGATCGTCAGTTTGGGGTCAAGACTCGATTAGTGCATAGCAGCTTTCATATCTGGGTGACGAATTTGGGACAAATTTGAGAAGTTAGCCTTTTTTTTACATATGTCGAAATTCTAGTTAATAGTATATTTAAGCAACTCAAATTAGACAAGAGACCTAAATAATAATAAAATATATTTATCAAACCGCTCTATAACTACAGACTCCGTCTCAGATTCGTATCATATCTCATTGTTTTTATATCTCCCAGTTGTGTAATGTGGCAACTTTTGAGGTAAATCATGTATTAGCTCCTGAACAGGATTATGAATTGCAAGTCCGTTATTTAACGGACCCATCTTTAACAACGGTTGATGCGAAAAAGGTAGTGTTGAAAGATGCTTTGAAACAAGCTTCAGCAAATCGGAGTTATGCTATTGTATCAGCTTCGCATCTCAAGTTTAGTGATGAGATTCCCGAAGTAGAAGCAACTATTGCAGATCTTAAGATCAAAATAAGTTCTTTTGTTGACTCCTATAGTGATGCTGGCTATGGTCGCTTGACTTCTCGTTTACGTCAGGTCTCAGGTAGAGTCCAACTGTTAGAATCCACAACAGAGGAAGAAGATGCAGTAAAAAATCTTAATTCAAAATTCTTAATTTGGAAGATGAACTTCAGTTCAAAGTAACTCCACAGGCTCATTGTACCCCTAATAATTCTAATGTTTCACCAAATTCATTTCCTTTTGTTAAATCTGCTACTACTCATAAATGGGGTGTATATATTTCAGGTAAATCAACTGAGAATGTCGTTAGTTTTTTGGAAAAGGTAACGTAAAAAAAAATACATTTTTTTTTGGAGCTTTTATGGCGCTCTATACAGTTATTCCCACGGGCCTATGTTGCGTTTTCGGTATAGGCTTATACACCTTCCTAATGCAACGGTCCTCTAAAGACATGCTGATGAAGGTGAGATCAGGGTTGTAACCTTTCTTCCATATTTTGCTCTGGAACGAATAGGGCAGTTTTGGGTCATGCAGAAGTGCCAGGTTGTTTTGTTCAGCCCACGATTCCACAAGATCTCCATTTTCATCAGTTGTAGCGTAGCCCCAATGAACATTATGACTATTAAAATCACCGAGAAGGGATCTGGTTTTTTGAGTAGCGAAGTTTTTTGGAGGGGAGAAAATAAAGTCTCTCCAGGGTGGTTTATACACAGATGTCACTGTGCAGGCTCCTATTTCGACGGTCAGAATTTCAATATCGTTGTAGCATGTTTTTTCAGCTGATGTTACATCAATATCTCTTCTCACGAAGATGGCGCTTCCATGTTTTGCACTTGGATGTTCAATGATCAGCTGCATTTCCTCAACGCTAGGTCTATGTGCTGATATGTCACGGTGAGTCTCTTGTATACATAATATATCACACTTGTGGATTTTACACAGTTCAAAAAAAAATTTTTACAAGTAATATCCCAAACGTTTATGGCCATCATTGTCAGTGTAGGCTCTGAGAAGAGCCGTTGATTCGTTACTTTGTTCGAATCTAGTGACGGAAGGATTGGCCGCCCGTAGGGCATTTCCAGGGAGCGCCAGTGACATTTTGTTCTTATAATCACTTGCGTGGAGGCTCCTTCCGTGCTCTCCCATATATCCATAATATTTATGGATATATGGGGGAATAATATTATATATATATATATTATATATATATATATATATATATATATATATATATATATATTATATATATATATATATATATATATATATATTATATATATATATATATATATATATATATTATATATATATATATATATATATATATATTTATATATGGGAACAAACTAAGAGGTTTATAACTATCAAATACGCCATTGGCAGACCTATTAGGGCTTCCTCTCATATTAATCTAATTTAGTGCATAATTAACAGGATGTAATTACGCGGAGAATCTAATTTTTCATTTTGTCCCGTTCCGTTTCTACCTACAGCGAAAATTACTATTTCCTCTAAGGTTTGCAATGCCGATATGTTGTATATTTATTGAACTCTGCAAAATATAGTACCTATGTATAATACTTTAATAAGTATCTATGTAGTTATGTTACATTATGAATTTTATTATGTCTTTTAAAATATTTCTAGCTGAGAAAAAATATCTAGTTTTTAAAAATATCTATGACTTTTAGCAAGCGAATTAAAAAATTGCAATAAGAGTCATGAGAGTTTCTAGGTGGCAATTATATGAGAAAAAAGAAGACAATTTTGAAAACTTTTTTATTTTGTCAGTCTACTGCACGAACGGTATATTTTATTGCAATCTTGTCTTTTTTAGACAAACTTTATTCTAATCTAATGGCCGTATGACACTATACCTTTTCTTGTACAATTTTTTGTATCGATTCTTATACAAGAAAAAAATGCATAGTGTCATAAACACGTACATGTTCTCATACACGAAACCATGCAACAATTTGGGTTCTATGTATACATTTCCTGTGCATAATTTTGCGCACAACGCGTTTTATGTAATTTTGTAAAAATGACAGCGACAATCAAATCAGCTGTTTTGCATTTTATGTATTTTGATATTTTAATTAAATTTTTGTGAGACACATTTATAAAGTGATAGTAAAAATGGATATGGGTGATGATTTTGTTGTAATAGCAGTTACTGAGATCATAGTTCTGAAACTTTATCAACAATTGACATCTTTACTGAATTGGTTAAAGAGGTATTAGGTTCTTTAAAGGCGACTGCGTCTGTTTTGGAAAATATTTTAACATTATTATATCATAATTGTACAGACATTTTTTTTGAAAAAAGCCTCCAAGGTCATCAGTAAGCAAAACCTCTGTGAACAAATTAATTCATCCAATTGTACAGACAGTTTAGCGGCTCCGATAGCATCTTTACTGGCTAAATCTTTGCAACAATTCCAACGTATTGAAAATCTGGTATAGTAACTCCGATATATAAAAGTGGAAATATACTACTTTCGGCTAATTATCAACTGGTAACAGTTCCACCAACATCAGTTAAAACACTAGACATATGAGTAACTAATAAACTAGTATCCGTTTCGTTAGAGCACAGAGTTATTCCAGTCTCTCAACACGGATTTCTGCCGAATCGTTCTGTAACTAGGAATCTCCTTCTCGCACTTAATGAATGGACTTTATCTTTGGACCGATATGAGCTGATTGATATTATCTTTATACGGCCTTGACTCAGTGCCGCATGAATGGCTTGTAGATATATTAACGATATATAAAGTCAATGATAATATAGTGACCTTTTTAAGACACATAATGACAGATTCGAAGACTAAAATTCGCCTCCAAATACTTAGTGAGAACAATATCGGACCAGAAAATATCGGACCAACGAGAGACTCGTTGAGTGCATTGTGGTTCTGCGATGAACCCACTATTTCAGCTATTGAACTCCACCAACCCAGGTTTCAGCATTAAAAACAACAATGCTGTAGTGGCGAAGTTTAATCATCTGTTGTATATAGATTATTTAAAACTAATGGCTTCTACTCCAAACGGTTTAGATCAGATGCTAAAAACTGTAGTCAGAGGAAAATTTCAGTCCAGAGTATTGATGCAAAATTGCCAAAACATCGAGGCTATGGGTGAAAATGACATGTACAAATATCTGGAGTAAAGCAAACGCCGAAAATTGATTATAAACTAATGAAAATTTAATTAACTTTAGAGTTAATTAGATATTAAGGAAAATAGGTGTTCCGTTCATATCGTAATAGTAAAAATTTGTTTAAGGCAATAAACACCTACACATTTTCCGCGCTTAGCTAGTGATTTGGTATTATTAGTAGACTAAAATGGGTACAGAAACTCTTCAGCGAAAAGTACAAACACACCTCACAATGGCACAAAAACACCATTCTCGAAGTGCAGTAGAAAGAACGACATTACCGCGGTATTTAGGAGGACCAGCAATTATGGATATAAGATGATATAAGTATATAATTATAAAACAGATTATTAATTTAAGACCTTATTTTCAGATGCACGTTGAGACATAAACTATAAATCGCTCGATTTGCGCAGTAGATGACACAACACCGATTAAACTGAGGGAACCAGAGATGTGGATAAACCATCTAACTAAGAACGAAAAAATGCGCATCTGGATGGGTAAACCTCTGCACGGCGACATCCCAATAAAGTCAGTCAAGACTATGTTGACAACATATCATCGAACTATTGGTTGACATCAGGAAAGATGTTCCCTGAAACAGAAAGTTTATTACTTGCCATTCAGGATCAGGTTATACCAACCAAAAGTTACCTGAAATATATTGTCAAAGACCCTCAGGTCCAAAACGACAAGTATTAATATAGATGTCAAGCTTAAGAAACCATCCAACATCTTACCGGAGGCTTCCAGGCATTTGCTGCAACTGAATATATAAAACAACATGACTTAGTAGGGAAGATCCTTTATCAAGAGATAGCTTTCAAACTGGGACTTCTCCAAACATTATCTCTCATATTACCAATACGTTCCTCAGAGTATGCTTGAGAATGAAAACTAAAAGCTATACTGGGATCGCACTGTGCTCATAGACCAAACAGTAGCACATAATAGACCAGATCTAGTTAATAAACTAATGAGACAAACAAAACTAATCAATGTGCCGAACAAGAATACACTGCGTGTTAAATACAACAAAAAGATCGCCAAATACAGAGATCTGGAAATACAAATAAGGAAACAATGGAGAATGGAAAGTACCCAGAAGATTCCTATTATCCTGTCCACGACTGAAGTTATTTCGAAGAACCTCCTAGAAAATATAAAAACGCTGGGTATAATGAACATCTCTATAAGACCATGAGAAAGCTGTGCTGCTCTCGACGTCCAGATGCGTACAAAATTTTTTGGAGATACACCGACGAATCAATAAACCTAGGACTCGATAACATGGAGAGAGTCCCTTCTTCTTCTTCTTCCCATAGTGCTGTGCACCTATAGTGTGCTGGTGAATTATCTTAAGGTCAGACATATATATATATATATATATATATATATATATATACGAAATATTTTCAGGAAAGAGTCCCACCAGAGCTCAATCGTTTTGATACTGTAAGTATTTGTTTCTAATTTGTATTTGTTTTGGTAACATCATATTTTGTAACAATTATGTCAAAATAAAAATGACGACAATTTGAATTTTTTATGTTCTTCCTAATGCGCTGTCTCCTTTCGAAGAACGTTAGTGATCCAAATGGCAATTGTAACATTGAAAAGTGCTGCACCACGAAATATTTCTGCAGATGAGAACTTTTTTGTGTTCATGGATTGTGTTTCAGGGACCATTGTCCAACTTTCACAGTTATAGAGCAAGACAAAAAAAAATGTAACATCTCATCATATATATATATATAAGCGGGGATCCTACAGCTTCTGCCGCTTCCCGCATTTCGATCGCCATCTTTTTCTATCTCTCCAGGTGTCTTCATCAATGGCTCTATCTCTCATGGTTTCCATAACACCTTGTATCCAAGACTTGGCTGGTCTTCCTCGTTTCCTTCTATTACTTGGATTGTATTCCATAGCTCTTTTTGGCCATCTGTTGTCGTCCATCCTCTGTACGTGTCCATACCATATTAACTGTCTAGTTTCTATTCTTTCAGAAGTTGTATGTACTCTATCTGTTTTTCTTCTAATTTCAGAATTAGGTATACGTTCTACTCTTGATATACGGCAAGCTCTTCTTAGGTAGTCCATTTCAACCGTGTCAACTTTTTTCTTTCCTTTTACTGTCATTTGCCAACATTCTGCTCCATATGTGAGAATGGGCTCTACAATTACTTTGTAGATAGTCATTTTAGTTCTCATAGTAGCTTTGTTGGACCAAAGTATCGAATTCAGAATTTGAACACTCTTTCTGCCTTGTTGCACTCTATAGTCTATATCTCGTTCCGTTGTTCCTTTACTGCAGATAATACTTCCCAAATATTTGTATTCGTAGCACCTTTTCATTTGTCTAATTTCCAAATCCGGGTCTTCGTCTTCATTGCCTATTCGCATATATTCTGTTTTAGACATATTCATACTCATCCCCCATTTTTCGTATTCATCTTTGAGCTTTCTAAGCATATAATCTGCATCTTCTTCACAGCTTGCAATTAGTACTTGATCATCTGCAAAGAACAGCGTTGTCAGATAATGGTTGTTAAGCTTCAACCCCATTCCCGCACATTTTTGTCTCCACTGGTGCAGTGCTTCTTGGATATATATTTTGAATAGGGTGGGGGAAAGACAACATCCTTGTCTTAAGCATTCTCATCAGCAACATCTCATCATTCGGATTATAAAATCCAGACTAAGGTCTAATCGTGTAAAAAAAGGTTTTCATATTCATGAGTGTTTTCCTCACATGTTTGATTCTTGATAGAATTTTCTACCTTGTGAAACACGAGGTCCATCGTCGAAAAGTATTTAAATTTATTCTTTCGATCTCGCCAGTTTGTCTTCTGTGCATGTAATTTTTTCGTTATTATTATTTCTTAATATTATATCTTGTCACATTCTCTGTCTAGATGTCATTTCTTTCACTTTCTTATGGGCATTAAAGGTGAAGTATCTGTCTTAAAGTTGTTCAGTTTCTTGGCATTTCGTTGACATCTAGTTTTATTTGGCTTCTCTGTACTTTTTCTAATGATTTTTTTGACTCTTTTGTATTCTTTTGAGTTTGTTTTATATTTCGTCTTACGGTTTTGATCTCCATGATCTCTTTGTGACCTATTCTTGCTTTCTGTTAGTTTGCGTTAATCCGATGTCTTCTTCTTAAATCTTAATTATTTTCGTTTTTATCATAGTCCTTGTTAATTCAACGTATATTTTTCAAGTTCTGTATCGTTTTTATTTCTCCCTCAACCTGACACTTTTTTTTTCTTTTCAGGATTCATCAGGTATGCGATGTTTATGTTTCTTGTCACTTTTTCTTAGTTTAAGAAATTTAGTTGGTCTAACATCTATTATAACTGTATACGCTATGAATGTCTGCTCCAGGGTATGTTTTAGTAGATTTTATATACTTCTAAAAGTTGTGGTCTAGAAAAATTTCAATTTGATTGATAATATCTACCCTCTCTGTCTGCTGGTGATTTCGAAGTATATAGCCTTCGGGAATGTTATAGAAATAGCCAAACACATAAAAAAGAAAGGAATAACACCAGCTTTCAGAACAAATAACAACCTAGGCAAATATATTAAAAACAACAAGATCCAAAATAAAAAACACTTACACAGTGGTGTGTACAAACTTAAATGTGGCGATTGCCTAAAAACTTACATCGGTCAAACTGGTAGAAATTTTAATAAACGAATAGCAGAACATTAAAGGGCTTTCACTAATAGAAAAACAGATTCTACATACGACATACGCACTTCACCTTCTAGATCAAAATCATTCTTTTAATGATGAATTTAAAATTCGTCATATTCAAAATAAAGGCCTTAAGCTATCTTTGTTAGAATCTATGAAAATCAAAAAATTAAAAAACACAGATATAATTCTGAATGACCAACTTGTGACAAACAGTTCTACCCTCCTCAACCTATTTCATTAGAGACTATAAAGTGTAAACGCATGCCAAAAATATATCACCTGAGAAAGGCAATTAGCCGAAACAGCTGTAGTGATAAGAGTTTAAAATAAATTTTGTGGAAGTTTCGAAAACAAAGTTTTCAGTGTTTTATTGTTACATAAAATGAATTTCCATCAAGTAACGGTCGAATCCATCAATTATTCTGGAATGTTGTTTGAACATGTTGGCTATTGTACAAGTTTATCTCCCTTGTTGTTTTTGGTACCAAGACGTATGCTCCTATGTTATCTTCTTTGTCCTCTGTTGATTTTATTTATAGAAATTAGTAAATTACACACATTTTTTAATAAAAATATGTTCAAATGCCGTATATTTTCATATGTAATAGATTTTTTTTGTATTTTTGTTTTCCTATTATTTTGTCTACTCATTAGTGATAAAATTTTTGACACGATCCCCGTATTTTATCAATCAATACAAAAATCTCTATAAACTGAAATTTATAACCAAAATTAACACATAATAAATCATGATTTATATGATTTTAATTAATTACCATTTACTTTGAGTTATATTCGTTAATATTTACATAAATCTATTATATTATTCTGCTAATAAATCTTAATATGTATGTCAAAGAACCTACACGAGAACTAGGTAATATTTAAATTAAATAGTATAGCATCATTTATTTTACATAAATAAATAAATGGCTTTTTAAAAAACGATAAACTAATTAGATATTGAAAAAAGAATAAAGAAATGACAAACCTGTTCCGATGGGAAATGTTAATAACTTATGCTGTATACTGAAGATATTTTTGGTTATACATTGGCATACCTAATATTTTTGTAAAGTGTTTGAGAAAGTATTTAGTATTTCTTTACATATTTTACATTTAATATTTTTTTTACTGATTTATATGATCTTGTGTAATGATATATTCTTACTACTGATTTACTTTAAAAGATTACAGTATATTATTTATCTTCTATTCAGTAAATTCTCATTGTTAAACTGGCTATCACATGGTTATCTTTTTTAATTTCAAAGAAATTAACTTGTTTTCAAGTTATTTGTTAACTGCCTAAAAAGCACAGAAAACGCTACAAAATATTAAATTTCTGTGAACCAGTTATTTAAATTATGGTCTTTCAAAAGCGCAATACAATAGAGTTGATTTATATGGGTGTGTGCCTTTCTCATACCAAGGGAACAGAGATTGAAACGGGACAAAGGACTGTAAGCATCTCCAGTTTATCAGAGACGCGTCCTATCCGTTTGCGCTGCCGCGCAGACGTCCATTTTCTACTCACCAGGGAACTCAGCCACTATTTTACTCCGCTATCTGCATTTAATACATCATATTCAAACGGTAAGTGATTTTTCTTTGTACAGATAACACTAATGAGTTACGCCAGGTGTTTTCGTGATTTTTAAATTAATTGATAATTTATTCACAATCTAAATATTGCATTTTGATATTCTTCTATTCATTTAACAAGCGATCTCAGTAAGTTTTACACAAAACACTGAAGATATTGTTGGTTAACCATTGGAATACCTAATACCGATATTTGTTACAGGTAATACACAGTTATCAATATTTAATCAATTTCATAGATATTTTTTTGACGCTACCTTAAAATTTAGATTTTAAGACTAAAAATTTGTTAAGACACTAAATACTTCTGCTACTAAAATCTATTATATCTGTATCAATCTTATGCCGAATTTACTCATATCAGATAAAGTTACTAAATTAAGTACCTACTTAAAAAATGTATTTGCTTATATGGTGTAAACAACTTGATTTAGTACTTGCGCAAGCACATAATTTAGTAAACTGTTTAGTCAACTGAATATAAACAATTTTTATGTACATTATGCCCAGTCGTCAGGCCATTGCTTGGAATGCCATATTTTGTTACAGAGTAATTAAAGCAATTACATTCCGGTTTCTTGTGTACCTTTGAGCATATTATCAGCTGTTATCATATCTGGACCTGGTGCTTTGTTATATTTGAGTTTACTGATCGCCAGTCTTATTTCATTCTCAAATGTTAGGTTTTTCTTCGATTTCTTCGGGAGTTTGGTGCACATGTCACTTAGGTTGATTGTCTTTATATAGATCCCGGCAATATAATCTCCATGTCTCTTCTCTATCTTCTCTGTTGGTTCTCAGGATTTCTGTGTGGTATTCAACGGCCCAAATTTTGGTTTTAAAGTCTCTTGTTACTTATCGCTTTTCTTTCTCAATAGTTTTTCTATAAAAATTTTTTTCTAAAAAAGCATCACTTTGTATAGCTGTGAGGTGTAGCCACTGAAAGAAAAAACACTGGCAACACTGAAGGCGACGGAAATGGATTTTTGGAGAAGAGCTGCAGGAAGATCTAGAAGAGAAAGGATTACCAACGAACGCAGTAGAGAAATAATGGGAATCAAACGAAAAATCACAGATGACCTAACAACAAAACAACTTATCTTGTTAGGACACATACAAAGAATGGATGAACAACGAATACCAAAAGAAATAGGTATAGCTTCTTAGCTTAGCTGATTGTTCTGATCGTGGCTTTCAATTTCTTTGCATATATTATGATTCAGAAGGAAACATGGGTAAACTACTATCGATCCCTATTTACTAAAGTTAACGATAATAAACCAAAATTACCAGAGGTGACGGCAAATGAAGAAATAAATATTTCCACAAGGAAACAAAGTTCCTGTATTTGGCTGTATACCATATATTAAAAATTTTTTGAATAAAATCCTTTATAAAAAGGTATATAAAAAAATCCGTTGGGCTATGTTGAATTGACAAAACATTTTCGGAATAAATATTCCATCATCAGTGTCCTAAAATAGTATTTAACCACTTAATTAAAAAGAACATGAAATAATTTAAGTTTTGACTAAGGTTAATGTAAAATTGTGGTTAATACTTACTAGTTAATACATGGATGTAGCCACTAAATATGTGAGTAAAAACCCTTTAAAAATTATTAAATAAAATTTGGTTTACATTATGTCTAATTTACAGTTAAGATGTTAAAGTTACCGTTGGATTGGTAACATGGCGACATATGATTCTACATTAGTTGCGAGTCCTGAGACGGTATGTCTACGAGGACTTTGTCAAAGCAACTGATTGAAATGACAATCTTGGCAGGTTATGACGGAAGTTATGACAGAGCAGTCAGTGTAACTGTATATGTCTATTTAAGACAGAAGCCAACGTTGTTTAAAATTGTGAAAGTTGAAATAAAATAAAATTATAACAGTATCAACCATCAATGTTATTGTTTTAAAATATGTATGTGAAATGAAATTGTGGTGAGAAAATTATGTGATTATAGTTAGGCAACCAACTATACAGTGTCAAGTGGTGCGATGAAAAGATTCTGATATAAGGCCCTTTATGTTTTAATAACATTTGGTACCTGGAAAATGGAAACTAGACACTGGTGGAAATTTGGTTCTTGAAAAAGTATAGGAATTGATATATTTAATATGTGAGGATGTTGTTCGATGAATGAAATAAAACTATTATGATATAAAGTTCATGTAAAAATTAACTTATAACTCAATTATATTAGGCCCTGTATGTCAAAAAACAACATTTGGTACCTGGAAAATGTAAAACTTCTTGAGTTGCAAGTTCATGAATATGAATATCTGATTGGATGTTGACAAACTGAGTGAAGTAGTTATATTTTGTGTGTTGACAAGTATGAAATGGACAAAATTTGATGGTTGAAAGTGGTTTTGTAATATATTGGTCGTAAAGTACTTAACTTATAACTTGAGAAAAGGCCCTATCTGTTATAAAGCAACACTAGGTACATAGGAAGATAAAAGATTAAGTTATAAGTTGGTAAGTTGAATGAACTATTGGTCTATATTGACTATAATAGTAAAATGAAATTGTTGTATGTGGCTCTGTTAAATTTGAGTAAAGAGAATGAAAATTTAGAACTAAATATACTCAGACAAATAGCAGTCAACAACGGATATGATCACAACATCATCAACAAACTCATCCACAAAAAACGCCTTAAGACCCTACGGGAGGCTGCGTTCCCCAGAGACCTTACCACCAAACCCAACTATGTTTCACTCCCTTTCTATCATGAAAGTCTTTCTGGAGATATTCGAAATCTCATCCAACGTTCGGTTGAAAACACCCATGTTTCTTTCAAAGTACCCAACAACTTGGGACAACACATTTCTAATTCCAAAGACCCTATCAACTATATGAACCGGAGTGGAGTATATAGACTTAAATGTTCAGATTGCAATGCCACCTACATAGGTAGAACATGCAGATCTCTTTATTCACGCTCTCTAGAGCACATAAAAAGAGAAAATACTTCCACTTTCTCTCAACATCTCAAAGAACACAACCACACCCTCATTATCCAGAAGACGTTTCACTTATCCACAATATCTCCCAAAAAAATTTCCTCAAATTAGATTTATACGAAGATCTTGAAATTCTTAAAGAAAAACAAAAAAGCCCAAATTGCGTTAATCGTCATGTTTCATTCAATCGGGATTTTCTCCCTCTCCATCGCCAACTATTCTCCTAACCCACATCCCCATTTACTTCTACAATTAAAATCCATATTAATTATTAGTTCACCTAATACTCATCTCCCTTAGTTCACTCTAAAAACCTTTCTTCCAATACATCTTACTTTCCATATATCCCACTCTTTTCTTTTCAACCCAAACTTCATGTCTTAATCACTATAACCAATACTTTCCATGCTTCTATTTCGACACTCCCAAATTCAGATCAGATCATCCATCATCCACCACCCATTCCATATTATTAAATTCTTATTTTACTTCTCTACACAATTCCCTCAGGGTTTGGCTTCGGTTCTCTGGGGACCTCAGCCTTTCGTAGTCTATCCGTTTATCACAATTTTCTCAAAAACACCTTAATTTTCATTCTCTTTACTCAAATTTAACAGAGCCACATAAAACAATTTCATTTTACTATTATAGTCAATATAGACCAATAGTTCATTCAACTTACCAACTTATAACTTAATCTTTTATCTTCCTATGTACCTAGTGTTGCTTTATAACAGATAGGGCCTTTTCTCAAGTTATAAGTTAAGTACTTTACAACCAATATATTACAAAACCACTTTTCAACCATCAAATTTTGTCCATTTCATACTTGTCAACACACAAAATATAACTACTTCACTCAGTTTGTCAACATCCAATCAGATATTCATATTCATGAACTTGCAACTCAAGAAGTTTTACATTTTCCAGGTACCAAATGTTGTTTTTTGACATACAGGGCCTAATATAATTGAGTTATAAGTTAATTTTTACATGAACTTTATATCATAATAGTTTTATTTCATTTATGGAACAACATCACATATTAAATATATCAATTCCTATACTTTTTCAAGAACCCAACTTTCCACCAGTGTCTAGTTTCCATTTTCCAGGTACCAAATGTTATTAAAACATAAAGGGCCTTATATCAGAATCTTTTCATCGCACCACTTGACACTGCATAGTTGATTGCCTAACTATAATCACATAATTTTCTCACCACAATTTCATTTCACATACATAATTTAAAACAATAACATTGATGGTTGATACTGTTATAATTTTATTTTATTTCAACTTTCACAATTTTAAACAACGTTGGCTTCTGTCTTAAATAGACATATACAGTTACGCTGACTGCTCTGTCATAACTTCCGTCATAACCTGCCAAGATTGTCATTTCAATCAGTTGCTTTGACAAAGTCCTCGTAGACATACCGTCTCAGGACTCGCAACTAATGTAGAGTCATATGTCGCCATGTTACCAATCCAACGGTAACTTTAACATCTTAACTGTAAATTAGACATAATGTAAACCAAATTTTATTTAATAATTTTTAAAGGGTTTTTACCCACATATTTAGTGGCTACATCCATATATTAACTAGTAAGTATTAACCACAATTTTACATTAACCTTAGTCAAAACTTAAATTATTTAATGTTCTTTTTAATTAAGTGGTTAAATACTACTTTAGGACACTGATGATGGAATATTTATTCCAAAAACGTTTTGTCAATTCAACATAGCCCAACGGAGTTTTTTATATACCTTTTTATAAAGGATTTTATTCAAAAAATTTTTAAATAAATATTTAGTAGCAAGAGGTAAAGGAAGCATTAAGGAAAATTATTAAAGAAATTATTATATAATATATATTGTTTGAAGACATTGTTTTACAATCTTTACTTAAATTGCCTACTCTTGAAGAAAGGCGAAAATTGCTAGATGTAGCATTTATATATAAATTAATAAGAGGAGGCACATAAACTTGTAGGATATTGAGTTTACGTGGTTTGCCTTTTAGTTTAACGAGAACTGTCCTATCGCTTACAGTTTTAAATTCGACGACATACTTTTGTAATCTTTGTGGGACTATAATAGCAACACCTATATAGTTCTGGGTCTCACTGCCAGAAAAATAAACATAATTGCTATTATGTGAATTGAGCCAGAAACTTGAGGACGGCTATAGTGGAAACGGACTTCGTCAGGGCTCTTCACATTCCGAAAGCTCTGAATGGATAAGCAATCCACCACCCTACTGGTCGTGGAGAGATTTTATCAAGACAATCCAACTGCGAGGAAATCTTCTACCAACAAAAGGCATCCCTTCAAATCCACCACATGAACGGAGGTGCCGAAAGGGATACTTATCTTCGTGAAGCAGTGGAAAAGAAAGGGTGGATTTGCGAGGTAGAGCCGCGATTAAGATGCACCGACGGGAATCTTAAGACACCTGACCTTGTCGCGCAACAGGAAGAGCGGGTAATTGTCGTGTTGCCGTCAGTTGGGAGGGTCCTGAACCCCAAGTACAGCCGCCGCCAATAAAATGGCGCTGTACACTGAGCCTTGATTCCTTCAGACCATGCGTGATGCGCTACGTGATGATGATGAATATAAGGGCTTATGAGAATTTTACTTCCAGTATATATACCGGCTTCTTTCCTATCGTGGGGTCTACGTTCGTCTAGGTTAGGGTTTTACCGATTGACTTCGTAGATGTTTGTGCTGTCTTTACATGTTTTGTGAATGTCCCATTTACTTTTTCCAGATTTACTATTCTTAAACTTTTTCATATATTTACTATTTCATAACTTTCTTATAGTTATTATGGTGGATTCTCGTTATCGATTAGTCTGGCCAAACATCGGATCATAAAGGGTCATACGCTACTAGTCTGTTACTTTCCGGATCGGAATGGGGAGGAACAGACCAGCAGGATTGGGTCGGTTTTTGGATGACGGGGGTTTGGTTGCGTGATGATCGTAGCCACCAAGCCGTCATCGCCCGGTCTACAAACTAAAAGAAGATATGGCTCCACTCTGATAGCGCCGGTCGTCAACAGGACTACGTGACGACATACGAGGCATTCTTCTAGACGTCACGCATAACTTTCTTGGGGATTATAATGCAATGTATTCCCCTGCCCTATTGCATCGCAGTATCTGTTGATGCAGCTCCGCTTGTGAAAATCCAATGATAAGCCGGTCCAGGATTATTTCCTATGTGCCTTGTCTTGGTACTGCCGGTCGCTGTTGCCCTCCCTCAGAAATAATTAGCGACCTTCCGATCGAGGTGTGAAAAGCGAAGGAAGATGGGTACATGATTAGAACCTGTTTTCTCCTAAGGGGAGATTAGGAGTGAAACAGTAGCTGGCGTAGGGTTATGGTTGCCAAACTGTGAAGTAGTCTTTACTTGGAACTGTAAAAGAGTTACCTCACAGGCAATTTATGTGAAATATTCTCAAAAAAAATCTGCATTATAGTATTTGATTGATGTTGACTGAAACTCCACTAAACCAACTTTAACAAATTCTTCACATCATCTAATTAATCACACTAGTACACTTTAAAGGGGTAAACGTTGACGACATTTTTCGACACTGTTGACGACACAAAACAAATAAAATTATTTATTTAAATTTAAATTTTGGTAGAATATAATATTTATGGAAAACGTGATTATCAAAACTCCGAAAATTTCAATTGCATTAATAAAATAATTAAATGTTTAAACTCGAGATACATATTACATTTTTGTGACTTACATATCAAATCGAATGTTGCTTTAACGTGCTGTCAACTATTAAGAAATAGAGTATAGGTTATTCCACGAATATACGACTGCTTTGGATTATTTTGACAACGAATATTTTACTGTGCAAGTAGAAGTATGAAAGTAAATTGATCTAATTATTATTCCAATAAAAACGATCTACTGTTAGTATGACATATAAACTAAAATTATTTCAGTTAATAGATGTTCAGATAAACACAAAATTTATTGTGAAATTTAATCCGAAAATAACAAAAATTGTTACGCAAACGCTCCTACAAATAAATACAATGACGTCTATGAGGCCAAATGTGTTCATCAGACATTTGGGTTGGTTTTCGGTGAAATGTAAACACCAAAGAGGCGTGCCGGGTTTCTTTGATATTACACTATTTTATTACTTTATTAGGTACTACAACTGTAATAAAAAGAAATATACTATTTTTAATATCAATGAAAAGAAATTGGCAGAACGATGGTTTAGAAACCAGAAAAAGAATCCAATATTTCACTTTGTTAGTTTTAAATATTTCTTTGCTTTGAGTGGATGTACTCTTAAAAGTTCCGAAAGTAACGGGTATAACATATCGGCTATTGATAGTTAAAGTACCGAGTCGTTACAGATATTAAAAAGTAACGCAAATTTACATACAGTTTCATATATCGCCGACTGATTTTAGTTTTAAAAACCGTCCGTATAGAGGGGTCCGGTGAAGAGAGGTGTTCTTTTGCAAAAAGCAAAAAAAAGTGGACAAAGTGAATAAAATGTCGCACAATATAAAACTCGCCCAAAGACTATAGATCTTCCCAAAGGTTGCAAATTTGAAATCCGTGAGACAGTATATAAAATGCGCGAAAAGAAAGAAAATTAGAGAATAAGAGAATAAGTAAGTTTTTTGGTGTTTTTAACCCTTAAATGCCCAATCGGGGTCACTATGGGACCCCAGACATACATTTTTGGCTATAATATCTTTATTTGAAATATTTGGCAACCGCGCAATCAGGTATTTGTGTGGACGTGTCTCCTACGTTTTCTGTTAGTATACCACGAACATTCGTGAGGTGCAGTGGTCTGTAAGAGAGATTTAGATAAGTGGGGTCTCGCTGTGACCCCGATTGGGCATTTAGAGGCACCAGAATATTTTTATTATTTTTAACATTTTTCGTCAGTTTACATTGAAAAATGGACCGTAAGAGAATGAAAATGACAATAAGCGACCAAGAACATGAAAAAATTATCCGAAATATAGAAGAAGGGATATCAGACTCCGATTTCGACTATGAGATTACCGACGAATCAGATAGCGAAGAGCAAGATGTTTTTGAGCAAATTTTTCGGAAACTGAGGACAATTTAGAAGTCAACAGTGACGAGGAATCAGATGCAGAACCTACCGAAGTGGACGATAATATTAGTGAGGTTAGTGGTCCAACATATACATCCAAATCTGGAATGCAGTGGAATTGCCTACCTTTCGTGAGATCCAAGAGGCAACAAAAAAATATTATAAATGTACATCCAGGCTTAACAAACTATAGTAAAAATTCCAACACGTTTTTAGACTATTTCAATTTATTTTTGACCGAAGGGATGAAGAATGTCATATGCCTTCATACTAATGAAGAAGCTGTTAGGCGTTATCAAGAGTGGAACGAAAAACATCCGAATAACAAAAAAGAGTGGACGGTACTTACCAACAATGAACTGGATAGATTTTTAGGAGCACTTATCAAAGCTGGTGCTTTAAGGTGTGGGAAAGAATCGACACGAGAGATATGGTCTACAGACACCTCAATACGCCGGTCATTTTTTACAGCCGCATTCGCTAGGAACCGATTTGAAGAATTATCGAGTTTCTTGAGGTTTGATGACAAAGTGACCAGGGTGGAGCGGAAGGAACAGGATAAGTTAGCGGCGATACGAGTAATTTGGGACATGTTCTTCTCTAACTGTGACAAAGCCTTTGAACCATACGAACATATAACCGTTGACGAACAGTTAGTGAGTTTTAGAGGAAAGTGTCCTTTTAGACAATATATAAAATCAAAACCTTGCCGCTATGGGATAAAAATTTGGGCTGCCGCGGATGTTAAAACATCTTATTTATCAAAACTTCAGGTGTACCTTGGAAAACTACCAGGTGGTAGAATAGAGAAAAATCAGGGATTTCGTGTTGTGAAAGATCTGGTGGAACCATATCATGGCAGTTGGAGAGGAATTACAACTGACAACTTTTTTACCAGTGTTCCTCTTGCTCAATATCTTTTATCTAAAAACCTTACTTTACTTGGGACCGTCGCAAAAATAAACCTGATACACCACCACAACTAAGTTTGACAAAAAGACCTGCGGAGTCGTCAATATTTGCTTTTACTAAAGAATTAGCTATGGTTTCGTACATACCTAAAATACACAGGATGGTACATCTTCTTTCAAGTCAACACGATAGTGATATAATTTGTCAAGACTCTCAAAACAAACCCTTGATGATTTTAGACTATAATAATACCAAGGGTGGTGTTGATAATGCCGACAAACTGATTAGGGAATATTCCTGTAAAAGAAGAACTGCTCGTTGGCCATTCAGGCTCTTTATGAATATTATCGACATATGTGCACTAAATGCCTATATTTTATACATTGAAAAAAATCCTGATTGGAAGAAAAATAATTTTTCACGAAGACGTATTTTCCTGTTACAATTAGGGGCTGAGCTTGCTCGAAACAACATGGAAAAAAGAGCGAAATATATAAAACATAAAGCCTATGTAAAATCTGCTCTAAAAGATTGTGGCATACCAATGGTAAACCCAACTACCGAAGTTGCAACTCAATCCGTCCATTCAGCTAAGAAACGTGCTCGTTGTTACCAGTGTCCGCGAAACTGTGACAGAAAAGTGAATACCGTTTGCTCTTTTTGCAAAAAATTTATATGCCAGGTGCACAGAAAAGAAGAAAAAACTATTGTATGTAAAAATTGCAACTAAAAGTTATATGCTTATATTATTATTTAATTTTAATTTTGTTCGAATTGAAAATAATTTGTTTCTAGAAAAGCCGTTAATTTTGTATGAAAAATAAATAAAAATTATTCAAATATGCTTAAAATTATTTTTAACCGTGTTTTCCTTTTAGTCAGTGCTAAATGACGTTACTAAATTGAAAATTTTAGTGGGGTCCCTAGGAGACCCCACATGGGCATTTATGGTTATTTTCATATCACGGGCATTGAAGGGTTAATACTAATTGAATATTCGACTAAATAAATTACACTATTTAATCACTTAAGTATTGTTACACTTCGTTTAAATCACTTAATTCAAAAACCAACTTATTTACAATACTAAACTCAATGATAGTAATTATATACTTCAAAATCTGAATTACAACTACTGTTCTATGAACTATCAACTCTATATTTATATCATGACTTCATATTTAAATCTAAGGTTTATATCTGTCATAACAGTATTTTTAAAATTTTTTAAAATGGGAAGAATTTACTATTGTACAATTCAGCACATTGGACCAGTAAAACCGAATTTAAAACAGTCGTATATTCGTGGAAAGGAGTATACCTATAATTGCCACGGTCAATCGTCAAAAATATGAAGTGTTTAGCTTGAATCAATAAGAGTACCGAAAGGTACCCACCGATTTTATTCGATATTGTAAATATTCTAAAATGAAATGTATGTAATTTACCAACTTATCACATACGTTTAATTCTCAAGAATCCGGATTTGAAAAACAATGTACCAAAAGTTTCTATTCACCCATTTACAAAAGAAACATAAAACCACAAAGACATCATTATACTGTTTCCTGGGTACTCTAATGAATTTGGGAAACCCTGTACAGACTTATCTTATTCCGTCCAGTAGCGTTAAAAGAACCGAACGTGTTTTGATCGTATTTGAATATAATCTCGCAAACAAGTTCAACAAATCCGTTGGCCTGATCTCAAGTCGTTTGCTTTTTCAGTATCAGGTTTGGCCGTTTTGCTACGAAGTTTCTTTGTGAATACACTGTGCTAGATAAAAATGGTAAGTATCAAGCTTTCTTATTATTGTTTTCCTTCAAATTTTAAGGTTTGCGAACAAATATTAGAAATAAAACAATAATAAGACATTCTTAATAAAAATTTTATGCAGGTAATTCCACACAATGTGGTTTTTCTTTATAAATTTTTAGCACATGACCTTGTCATGTTATAAGTAATTAGGAAAATTTATTAGAAATCGATGCGTATACAATATATTAATTTATTTACTCCTATATCCATACTGTTGATGTTACTATACTTAGTTTATTATTCATACAATACAAAATGTAGCATTAAAAACTCCTACAAAAGAATAAATAACATAAAAACTGCTTATGCTTCTTATGGTTTCTTCTCCTATCATAGTTTGGCTAATCTTGCATCTTTTATTATTTTATTGGTCCCGGCTCTGAAAAGATCCCATGAAGTCCAAGTTTACTATTTTTAGAGGTATCTCAAACAGAAAATGTTTTCCTTTTTTCTACATTTCTTCTTCATCTTCTTCACTACAGGGATAGACTTTGCCTGTTCCGTATTCTTAACACTATGATGACTATCCTTTCGAGATCTTCCTACATCTATCTTGTTTTTTGGATATAATTAAGTATTTTTTTTGAGTAGTCTGGTAATACTAACGTTTTTTTTTGGCTTTGTGAAATGTCTTGGGTCATTGTCATTCATTATTCTAATAATCTTTATTCGGTTTCCAAGGTAATTTCCTTGCATTTCTCAATTAGTTGTTTGATTATAAATGTATTATCGCTCCATGAGCACCTTTTTCGGAATATATTTTGTTCTTCTTGTATTAAGTACTTCAGATATAATCTTTTCAAAGTCCATTGTTCAGGATCTTTGAATAATTTTATACGCAGTCTTTAGTAAATGCCTGTATATACTGCTTCTGTTTTCTTTTCTGAAAAAAGAGATCATCATCATCATCATTGGCTCCACAACCCATGGCCACAACCCATGGTGGATCTTTGCCTGCTCAAGGATAAGTCTCCATTCTCTCCTATTCTTCGCCTTGGCTTTCTAGTTTCGTACTCCCAACATTCTCAAGTCTTCCTCCACCTGATCCTTAAATCGTGCTCTGGGTCTGCCTCTCCTTCTCACTCCATCTATTCTTTGGTTATAAATATGTTTTGGTGGCTCCATCTCATTCATTCTCTCTATGTGACCTAACCACTGCAGCCGGTTTATTTTGATGGACCTAATAATGTCATCTTTGTCATACAGGCAGTAAAGTTCGAATATATAGCGTCTACGCCATAATCCGCCCTCCTGTACTCCTCCATAGATAGGCCGGAGGATTTTACGTTCAAAGCATCTTAAACGTTCTTCATCGCTCTTTGTCATCGTGCATGTTTCCGACACGTAGGTGAGGATGGGCTTGATAAGAGTTCTGTATATAACTATGCATAACTCTGTATGTAACTCTGTTCTGTATATAACTCTGTATAACTCTGCGAATAAATATAAGAAGTATACATGGTACTAAACAAATAAGGGTACTTATTGACACTGGATCGCAGAGAACATATATTTTATAGAGTACCGCCAAGGAAATGGGGTTTTTCTGCTAAGTATGTGCATTATTTGGCGGTAGAAGCACTTCTGAACAACGACATAAATTGTACGAGATAACTGCGGGCAAAGGAACCTACGCTTGTATATTTGATGTCTTATATCAACCAAAAATTTCTGCAGATGTCTCTTCTATTTATGACGGCCCATGGATTGAGGAACTCAGTGACATAAATATTTCATTTAACGATGTCGGGCAGACAGCACCAATATTGAGATTTTGGATTTTGGAGGTGATATTGTAGTCAAATTGGGAGGAATTATCAGTTGTCTTGTGGCAGTTGAAACTTTGTGAGGTTGGACTCTTATGGGCAAGGTGCCGGAAGTTGCTTCTAATTTTAGTACAAGTATGATTACATCCATCAATTTGAGATAATTTAGTTGTCACTAGGAGAAGGTTAGATCAGGTCAACTTTAAATAAACTGAAAATGTCTAATTTATTTGAATCGTATAACTTTATATTGGTTACGAGGGTGTGATTAAAATAATGAATAATCATGAAGAGAATATTTGCGTGCGTTATTTACTTCACAGGCCCGTTATTAAAAATAAAAGTGAAACCACAAAAACTAGGCCAGTCTTTGATGCATTATCTCATGAACAGGGTCGTCCTTCTTTAAACCAGTGTTTGGAGGTAGGACCTAATCTTATTGTACTTATTCCTTCTGTTCTATTACGATTCAGACAACAAAATATAGGCGTTGTGTCGAATATTCGAAAGGCTTTTCTTAAAATTTTTGTACATTCAAAGAACAGAGATTTTTTGAGGTTCCTATGGGCGAACGATGAAGAAAAGGAATTTGTATTTCTTGTGTCCATTTCGTCTGGGTGCTACTATATAGTTTCATTAAACAAATGCGTTAGAGAAATGTTTTAATGAATACCCGTACTCTAAATACTAAATTAAATAGCTTATGACTTGGTTCTATTTGAATAATTATGTGACCAGTGTTACTGATGAAAATGAGTTGAGGGTGTTTGTATGAAAAGCAACCGGCCTTACGGAGTTCTTGGAGTTCCCTGTTCTTGGTCTTCTCTTGGACTCAGAGACTAAGAGACTCTGAAAATCAATAGTGAAACTTTTCAAAGAATGGAATGGAAAGGACCCATAACTAAAAGACTGATACTTACTTAATATATTTACTTTAAAAATTCTCTAATCAGTGCATCGTCTCTCCAGCCGAGGACTGGTGTGAGGCAATCAATGAAAAGTATCAAAATATTAATATAGTATTTTTCATATAAAAATGCGTGCACGTCACAATTTATATAAAGTGACGTCACCTTAGAGGTAAAATTTTCAGAACGTCAACCTTAGAGTTCAAATTTTCCTAACACAGCTAATAATACGAAACCCATACGAAACTGCTCGATCTTTCACAGGCGTCAACATGGTATAATAATCAGAAAAATGTAATCATCATTATATTGGGAATTTTAGAATTATATTGATTAAATAACCAAAAACATTTGTTATTATTAATAATATAAATTTTACGAAATAACTAATAATAAGTCTAATATTCCACAAAATAATAATTTTAATTAAATATATTAGACAATTGTACGCAACTGATACGGAAATACTTCAAATTTTTTGACAGTTCAGCGTGTGGCAAAATTGTTTAAAGTGTTGCCGCTTTTTAGAGTAAGAATTTTGTTTATTTAAATTTAGATTGCTAGCTTTAAAAACTAATTATTGTTGTGTATTGTGATTGTGCTAAGCCAAAACAACTAAATAGTCTGTAGAAAGCTGATAAGCTTTCATATAAGATAGATTATATTGAACAAGAAATAATGGCGGGACGTTCTTACTATTAATCCTATAAAAGAGGTAAGTTTAAAATTTAGAATATATAATTTTGTATTAAAATGTTTTCTTATATATTTTAGTGTGTTGCGGTAATCTTAACACTAAGTGTATTTACTGTTAATATAGTAATTTGACAAATAGTTGACATTTTAAAAATTCCTCATTTACTAACTATTCTGATGTTTTGGCAACGCTGTGGGGTTCTGACGTCGTGAATCTTGAATGACGTGCACGCATTTCTATATAAAAAATACTATATTAGGATCGCGTAGATATAGTCAGTCGAATTTGTAGCACCAAAGCAAACTGTATTGAAATAAAACTTTAAAACGACACATTAATCCAATTTTTTTAATTTCATTAGCATTTATTTAGCAATGGTTAAGTCTGTCACAAAATTTGTTTAACTTATGTTTGCCAGCGAATCAAAAGTTGTTAAATATTTTGCCCTTTAATGTCTATCGTTTTTATACCATTTGATTCTTGAAATCTTATGAAAACACCTTCATTCTACTTTGCAATATTTTGTAAATTTACTAGACAATGTCTAGTTCTATTGTTTTTTATTTATAATATATTTTTTATTACAAACATTTGTAAACTTATTTTTTTTGTATTTTATAAAGTGTTTAATTTACAAGGGCGGCCATAGGGGGGGGCAAGAGGGGGCAGTTGCCCCCCCCTATCATTAGTAATATTATTTAAAAAATCAGTATGTATGTAAGTATATTTGAAAAAAATACATTATTTACGCATATTGTGGCGAGAAACTTGCAACAATACCTCAAAACAGCAAACAACCGGAAACTAATCTAGCGAAATACCGAGAAATGCGGTAGGTACTTCCTTAACAATGCCTCGAATGTAGCTACCTACCATAATATATATATACCAAAAAATATACTTCACATAGAGTTCAAAATGAGCTAATAACTATATGTGGCTTAGTTGTTCGACGGCAAATTATCGAAAAAATAAACCATCCAAACACAATCGCATTTTCCTTGCTTGCCGATGAGACTGCAGATAAATCTGGAGTCGAACAACTATCTATTGGGATGAGATATGTTGAAAAACAAACAGTTAACGGAAATATAATTCATGAAGATTTTTTGGGTTTCGTACCATTAAATGAATTAAATGCTAAATCAATAGCACTTGAAATTTTAACATTTCTTTCAAAAATTGATTTAAATGTGGAAAAATTGGTGGGGTTGGAATTTGATGGATGCCCGACTATGGCTGGTCAAGAGGGTGGTGTTCAAAAAATAATTAGAGAAAAACATCCCAAAGCATTATTTTTTCAAATTAAATCTGGTTGTTAATGATTTAAATACTGTTAGAGAAATTCAGAATTGTGTGGGAATTATTAAAGATGTCATCAAATTTTTACGTGATAGTACTTTGAGACGGCGATTAGCACCAAACATGTCTTTGTTATCCGAAACTCGCTGGTCATCAAAATACAAATCTATTCGAATATTTTCAGAAAATTTTATTGAAATCAAAAATGTTTTAGAAACAATAATAGCAGATAACAAATTTAATTGCTCAACAAGATCAAGAGCACAGCAGCTTTCATGTGCCACATCTGATTCCACTTTTATAATTTCCCTAAATTTGATTTCCAAATATTCTTCTTTCTGAGAACCCATAGTAAACATTTTACAAACTAAATCAATAGATATGCTGGCAGTTAAAAATCATATACAGTTATTTCTTGATATGATAACAAAGCCCAGACAAGAAGCGGAAACAACTTTTAAAATAATTTTTGAAAAGAGTACAAATGATGCCGAATCTCTAAGTATTACCCTTGAGAAACCACGAATCGCTCCTAGAAAGCAAACACAACGGTCAAACCATGCGGTTAATTCCGCTGAAGACTTTTTTAGAGTGTCATTATTTATTCCGTACCTAGATTCTTTAATTAGTTCTCTTGGTGTCAGATTTTCAGAAAACAATAATCCTGGTATGTTATTGTATAACTAACTATAACTTGCATCCCAAAAACATAATAAAATTAACTGAAGAAATCATAAATAATTCATACAAAATTACTAATCTAAAAGAACAGGCATCATTGTGGCTCTATTATTGGAAAAATCAAACCAATTTAGATGTAGAACATATTTCAATGATAGAGCTACTAGACCATTGCCTATTTTACCCAGCTATAGCCCAAGCTATAGAAATTTCTCTGTGCCTTCCTCCCACTACATGCACGATTGAAAGATCAACTCTTCGAAGGGTTAAAACCTGGATTAGGTCCACTATAAGTGAACAAAGATTAGATGGACTATGTATGACGAGCGTTCATAGAAATAAAATAGAAAACAATCGAAATAATTTTATTAAAAAAGTAATAGATGAGTTTGGACAAAAGCCCAGAAACCTTCAGTTTTTATTTTCACAAGATACAGAGCACTAGCCTTCAATATCAAGTTTACTTTTTACGTTTTGTTGGGTTTAACATTTTACCATTTTAGATTCTATTGGGAAATTATTCGTTTCAATAAATTATAATACATACAATACTAACTAAAAAAAAATGTTAATTTTTTATAATAAATTATAACAAATAAATTTTTAATTAAATTTCTTCAATTGTTTACAACATAGTACAAATTTTTAATGTCAAATATAAATAAGTTGGCACCCAGCAAAGTATTTGAAGATTGCACACATTTGACTATTTATGCAATTTCGGCTAAGCATGGTAGTAGAAGGGTGTACACCCTACCCTAACCCTTTCAACGTAGTATAGTTTTGAATATTTGTTTTAATTTCCTAGTAAAAGAAATTTTTCAATTCGATATTATGTTACTTACATATTATTTAAACTACACTATTGCTTGTATTGTACCTGCTTTTTTTATTACTATTTTTCAACATCCTTGCTTAAAACTGATTTTTTTATTCCTACATAAAAAATTTTGTATAATAAAATTTGTATGTATAAAGTCATACCATAAAATATGTTGTTAATAATTTTTTGTTTAAGATTACTTTTACTTTTCTGGTATTTCTTTACTGTTTGTAAATCATGTTTATATTTTTGCATTTTTACAATCGGCTATTTTAGTTTTTATTAAGTTGTATGGATCAAAATAAAAATTTGATTTGACTTGCCCCCCCCCCTGGATTTTGATATATGGGCGCCCATGTTCTTGTATATTCAATATTGTCCAAATTCGATAAGATAACCTTTTTAGGGTCACTAGATATTTATTATTGAATAACAGAAAATAAAACAATTCAAACAATATGTGTCACGCATTTTTGTTTGAATTTGTTTTAAATCCAATGTAATTGAGATATGGTTTTTTTCATACATCGTTATTATTCATGATTTTGAACTTTTGGGAGCTTATACAGTCCATTTTCTCTCTGACTATGCCATTTAATTTGTCGTGGTCTAAGAGACCCATTTCATTCGCATAGCTCAAGAAATGATTCAGCTCCGTTGCTGAATTTAATTATCAAACCATTTCTTCAGCAAGTGTTCTATCCACCTTCAGTTTGTTTCGATTTCTTTCAACCGAATCATCCTTGTGATCGTAGGAAGTTGTATCGAATACTTCCTCTATATCGGGAAATGCACCCAGCATCACCTCTTAGTTTTCCAGATCAAACTCCACCGTATTATGTACATTTTGATAAAGTGTCGCTTGCATGTATCAAACTTTCAGTTATTACACCATGCCTTATATTTCGATGGAGCAGTTTGTCAGAAGTTTTCAGTACCTTACTGTTCAGTTAATAAATGTTATGCGGCAATGAATTAAAGGCTTTCTTGTAGTTAATAAAAGCAGTAAAAAAATCTTTTTTTTTAGTATACGCGTGGTTAGAAATTACTGAGCCGATGTTTTTTGCAGCCCATGGAACCCTTATCACATCCTTTCTATTGACGCTCTTTGATATTGCTAGAACACAGTGTTGGTAGATACTTTGGGCTACACAGGATGTTCCTATTTATACAAAGTCGGAAGACAAATAATTGATTGGTGTAATTTTAATTCTTGGTAATTAATTTAGTGAGTTAGAAATGATGATATTTTCTGCTCATTAGAAATAACAATATTAATTAATGTTGATAAGAACTCACGAACACTTCAAAATTTCTTCTGCCAAAAAATTTGAACTTTGTCTGGTCCAGGAGATTTTCACTTATGAGGCTCTTTGAGACTTCTTCAGTAGTGAAAGGTTCGTAGGGAATACCATTATAGTATTGACAGATATACGTCGTACCTTTGATACATCTATCATTACCGTTAAGCAGCTGGCAGCTATGGTGAAAAGTTGGTTTGCCCAAAACTCATGAATTTCTTTTTGGCTTGAGTATAATTTATTGGCACTTATTACAGTAGAATTGAATAACCGATAGAACCTCTTTTCAGCATGCTCAAAAAGTGTACTTTCGTATTTCCGGTTGTTACTAACTTTGTACCTTCTTAGTTAGCCAGAATAAACGAAGAATTTTTGTTTTAATGTACCCAGGCACTGTTAGACTGTGTTGCTTTCTTCTCTTGCACTGATTCACTTTATTTCTTCAGCTCTTCTGATTTCTTTTCTACTTTGTTGTTTCTCGAATATATTCCGTGATTTGACCAATATCCCTACGTAATGAATCAATCTTCCTTATCAGCTTAATGTGTGAGTTTCTACGTCATAATTGGGTAGGGCTTCAGTGTTCATAATTTGTATCAGCGCAACCAATCTCTTAGAATAGTTTATTTTGGTAGATGTGGTCTACTAGGTGGGTTTGTTCCAATAAACTGTTGTATGGCACGTGCCATTGCGCACCATTGCGTGCCATTGCAACTCGTTGTTTTCCTACTGTGTATTATCAGATCAGGTTGAGTTTCTTGTATGGCAAGATCAGGAATCTTTTCATTTGTTTCATTAGGAACTTGATCCAAAACTACCTATTATTACATAAATACTATTATAATATTATATATTATTATTATTATCAATATTTTTTGTATTAATTTTTATCTTGTTGATGTTACTTTTTAGGTATTTAAAGGGAGATTAATTATTCAGATTTTTCTGATTTTATCTATAAGTATATGCACACTTTGTCAGATATTATTTCCGGAGCTACCTACGCAAAGACTGGATAGCGATCGAACAGAGGTAAATTATATTATTTAGTATATTATGGGTGATAGAACAATATAAGGTGGTATATTATAGACAAAAAATGATTCTAAGAATAATCGTGTTAAATGCTTACTTCAAAATTCAACAAGGCATTAGGTAAGTAGATCGAATCGCTTGTAGTAGAGGTAGATAAAAAATGTACTAAATATACTGAAATAGTTTAATAAATGTATTTACTTTTAGGGAAGGGTACCCCTTTATGCACCAAATAAATGTCCAGAAAATCAACTGTATTATCCTGGAAACCAAAAACATGACTGGATTTGCGATTGTGGGCCAAGTAAGTACAATTCTGTCAGCATTTTAAATTACCTAATATTTTTGATGGTGAAATTTCAATAAGCAAGAAGTCTACCGATGAGTATATGAAGATTCTGAAAAATGTGTGTAATGGGAGAATAATTAGTGTAACAGGGAAAGTACTGGGTGCCATTCCCTGAACGGGATTCTGGGCTGGACCAGTGGAGACAAATGTTTAAAGAAAAATGATTAACACTTAGTAGAATAAAAAGAGAGTACCCATAGTATTGGTTAAAGATAGATTTACTACATGTTATAAGTCAGGTATAAAGGCAAAAATTTCTTTTGATAGGGCATGTATTAGAGTTAAATCGGATTGGATGAAATGGTAGCAGAAAAGTAGTACGTTGTGTGATAAAAAGATTCCAATGAAACTAAAAGAAAAATTCTATAAAACTTCCTTCTTGGAAGTTAAATGTTGGGCAAATAAAATCAGAAGAACAACAAATATATGGCAAAAAGTAGAATGATTAGATGAATAAGTGCAGTGATAAACAAGAATAAAATTAATGGATGCCAAAATAAACAGATAACATAGGTTACGATGGTTACAGCATATTCAAGATAATAATCTCGCAATATGAAGAACTGCGAAATTGAAAGTTCCTGAAAGCGATAGGAGAATAAGATAATGAAGCTTTGGTGAGCTATGCTTTTTGGAAGGACATATCCCTGAAGGATAATGATATCGGTATGACTTAAAATAAAAACTTGGGAAAAAATGTAATTAGGGAAGCCAACCCCGCAGAAACTAAATCAAACAAAATTAAATATATCAGAAATATTGATATAGTACCTACTGTATAGTTGTTAATAAATTATTTATGTAATTTTAGCTTACATCTATTACCCTCCAAAAGATTTCTGTTATCCTGCGTACCGGCAAGGACCTTGTAAAGATGGCGAACATTTAGTTGTGCGACGAGGAGATGTCATACCAAGCTGTAACAAAAATCCATGTGAAGAAGGATTTGCCAGGTAATAATAAAATGTTTTTGTACAGCTATATCTTATTCACATATAGGTAACCTTGTTTCTGTTCTTGTTATTACCTTCCTAACAAATAATTCTTCTGTATATGTTACAAGTTACAACCTAATCAAAAAGCTTTTAACGTATTTTAGATTATTCTATTTACTTTTTAAAGAAAATTTCTTGCGTGGGAGTAGCTAAATTTCCAACCAACCAAAGGAAAGCTTAATGAATGGCCTGTTCTAAGCCCTATTTTAAAACCGCAATGAAATTAAAGGTGAAATAAAAAAGCAAAACCTATATGATAAAGTTTTAACCAACATAAAATTGTATATAATCCAACAAAAACAATAGGAGAATAGCTGAGCAGTAATACTGACTGAGCAGTAATACTGATGTAAATCACTCACAACAGGATAAAGTTGTCTGCCAATGCAATACAAGAAGATTAATATCGCATCATTATAATAAAGTGACAACCGTTCGTGGAACGCCATAAGACAAGATTGGTATTCTTGTCGTATAAACTCGTGACATCTCTGGGGGTTCTCGTCTTCATGTTAGTAGGATCGGAAATATATGTATAAATCGGTTCTTATTTCATTTATTGTTACATCTCACTATTAACACATTCACGGTTATTGATTAACAATATACTTAGCTGAGGATGATACGCAGTTAACTTTGAATTCGGCTGGGGTGACTATTTACTAAGAGTAACTAGAATTACTTATGTCTAATTTTAATTAACGATTGACTAATGATCTATTATTATTGACCTCAATTCCTTGTCTAGCTATTTTTATATTATATCAATATCTGACGAATTGTCCCGTTACTGGGGCAATTGTTGTTGATATTATTATGCTTAGCTTGGAAGGTACCGCTTTGCTGCAACAAATGTGTTTTGTAACAGACAAGCATATGTTATACAATGTGTGCTCTAGATTTCCAATTGCCCTAATAAAATTTAGTAAGCAACTATTTAATGTATTAAAGTATTCTTAAATCATTGTATTGATCTCAATATTCCTAGGATATATATATATATATATATATATATATATATATATATATATATATAAGCGGGGATCCTACAGCTTCTGCCGCTTCCCGCATTTCGATCGCCATCTTTTTCTATCTCTCCAGGTGTCTTCATCAATGGCTCTATCTTTCATGGTTTCCATAACACCTTGTATCCAAGACTTAGCTGGTCTTCCTCGTTTCCTTCTATTACTTGGATTGTATTCCATAGCTCTTTTTGGCCATCTGTTGTCGTCCATCCTCTGTACGTGTCCATACCATATTAACTGTCTAGTTTCTATTCTTTCAGAAGTTGTATGTACTCTATCTGTTTTTCTTCTAATTTTAGAATTAGGTATACGTTCTACTCTTGATATACGGCAAGCTCTTCTTAGGTAGTCCATTTCAACCGTGTCAACTTTTTTCTTTCCTTTTACTGTCATTTGCCAACATTCTGCTCCATATGTAAGAATGGGCTCTACAATTACTTTGTAGATAGTCATTTTAGTTCTCATAGTAGCTATGTTGGACCAAAGTATCGAATTCAGAATTTGAACACTCTTCCTGCCTTGTTGCACTCTATAGTCTATATCTCGTTCCGTTGTTCCTTTACTGCAGATAATACTTCCCAAATATTTGTATTCGTAGCACCTTTTCATTTGTCTAATTTCCAAATCCGGGTCTTCGTCTTCACTGCCTATTCGCATATATTCTGTTTTAGACATATTCATACTCATCCCCCATTTTTCGTATTCATCTTTGAGCTTTCTAAGCATATAATCTGCATCTTCTTCACAGCTTGCAATTAGTACTTGATCATCTGCAAAGAACAGCGTTGTCAGATAATGGTTGTTAAGCTTCAACCCCATTCCCGCACATTTTTGTCTCCAGTGGTGCAGTGCTTCTTGGATATATATTTTGAATAGGGTGGGGGAAAGACAACATCCTTGTCTCAAGCCTTTCGTTACTGTAAATACCCTTGAGAAAGTATTTCCTGTTTTTACAGTGCTTTGAGGACATTTATGGATGTTCAGTATTGCTTTTAGATATGTTTTACTAAGGTCCGTTTTCGTCAAGACACTAAATAAGAGTTTTAAAGGAACTGTATCATAAGCCTTCTCCAGATCTATAAATACCAAATGCGTAGGGAGGTTTCGAGCTGTTCGTTTTTCAATTACTTGTTGAAGGGTAAATGTGTTGTCCACGCACGATCTTCCTGCTCTGAAGCCGCTTTGTTCTTCAATTTCTTTATACTCCTCTTCTATTCTTCTTTTCAATATACGACCATATAACCTTCCCAGCGAGCTAGTTACGCTAATGCCTCTATAATTTCCGCATTCTTTTCTGTCTCCCTTTTTATAAATGGGGCTAATGTGGGCCAAATTCCAATCGTCTGGAATCGTTTGGCCTTCAATTAAGCATTTATTAAAAATATTCACTATGCTTTCCAAAAGAGCATCCGGTCCATGTTTCACCAACTCGATGGGAATGTCTCCAGGCCCGGGTGCTTTTCCATTTTTCATTTGTTTCAATTCTTTTTTCAGTTCTTCTTTGTTTATCTTATGCACCTCTGAGTTTTCTGTCATTGAAATATGGTCAGGTCTTTCCATAAATTCGTGCCTACTTTCTGTTAATAGCGTTTCGTAATATTTTTCCCACTTTTTATTTTGAATCAGGTTTATATTTCCCTCATCTTTTCTTTCTTTTCTAATACTTTTTATGAATTTCCAAGCTTGTGTCACTTTGGTTCCTCCTAAGCATCGGTCCATCTCTTCACATTTCTCTTCCCACATTTCGTTTTTTCTTTTAGTGACTTCCTTCTTTGCTTCCCTGTTGAGTCTGCTGTAAATTCTGCGGTCTTCTGAGTCTTTCGTGGATAGCCATGTTTGATAAGCTTTTTTTTTGTCTTTAATTAATTTTCCTACTTCTTCGTTCCACCACTCAGGATTTTTTCTTTTGTCAGCTTCTTCGTACCCCAATGCCTCTTTGGCCGCCTGATGAATGCAATTTTTTATATCTTGATATTCTTTTTCGGCTGTTTCTCTTCGAGTTAAGTGAGTTAGTTTTGAGGCTAGTCTAAGTTTGTAGAGGAATTGTACTGATTCTTGTTTGAGGCTATCAATATTATATCTTATCTTTATGGAAGCTGCTACCTTCTCCTGTTCAATTTTATTCTTGTTTACTTTCCTGTAGTGTATGGTTATTTTTGCGACCACCATATAGTGGTCAGATCCGCATTCGGCACCACGATACACCCTTACGTCATTTGTTTGGAGCCTTTTGTTTTCTGGTTGGATGAGATAGTCGATTATAGATTTTATCTTTTTCTTTGGTTGTTCCCAGGTAAATTTATGTATATCTTTGTGCTGATAAAATCCATTCATTATTTTAAGCTGTAATGTTTCACAAAGATCAATGAGTCGCTCTCCGTTGTTGTTTATTTTGTCTTCACCATATCTTCCTACCACATTGTCTTGTAATTTTTTGCCTACCCGAGCATTGAAATCTCCTAATAGGCATATTTCTTTGGATCGGTTTACATGGGTCAACACGTCAAGCAATTTGTCATAGAATTCATCCTTAACTTTTGTATCAGAATCGTCACTAGGAGCATATACTCCTATTATAACTATCGTCTCCCCATGTTTCTCAAGATCCATCATAATGATCTGCTCGTCTATCTCTTCCCAACTCTTGATATTGTTTTTGAGTTTTGTATGCACGGCTATAGACACACCTCTTTTTGCTCTTAATGATTTTTCAACTCCACTGTATAAATGAATATAGTCGTTCTTGATTTCATTTCCCTTTCCTTTCTTTTTTGTTTCTGTAAGAACGCATATGTCTATTTGTTGTCGTTCTAATTCTTGAAAAACTTCAGTTTCCTTGGTTCTTAGACCTTGTACATTCCATGTGGCCAATCTCATAGTTCTTTTTCGTAGCAGTCGTCGTCTTTTGGTTCCGTCCTTATTCCGAGGCTCTTGATCGAAATTTTTAGCAAATAACTTTTTTCTAGAAGAAGGGGTACTGGCCCATCGTTCAAACCCCCAGACTTGGAGGACCAGGATTTGTGAAGAGTATGTAGTAGGAGTAAATGTAGTGACCCGTCTGCCCTCGGAAACCTAATAGCCATTCGGGGTCGGAAAAAAAACGAGAGTTAGCCAAGAGAGGCTGATAGGAAAGATTAAAGACATTTTACTCAAGACAAGTTGAAACAGAGTAAAATGTGAAGGCCCTTATGATCCGCCAGGTGCGTTTCATAAGCGTATGAGTATTGATACAATTTGTGTTCCCGCTCACACCTCGGGGTGTTGACTACAGACTGTATGGCTCGTCCAGCATGCCATAGCATGGAGGATAGGGTATACGTCATTTATACAATGTAGATACCCCAGCTCCATGGCCTGACCCACTCCTAGGATATATATTTTATATAATATAAGGAGGCGATAAGCTTCACTAAGGACAGAAAAAGTGTCTATATAGTACTCAAGTTCTGTTCAAATAATTATGTTTTTGCTTTTTATTTTAAGGAAGTACTCTAATTTGCTTATTTATTGTAGATACAAAGGAAACTGCTACGAAATGGGAAAACCTAACGGACCATGCCTTCCAATCCAACAAGGAGGTGGTATTTTTGACGTGAACGCTACAACACTCGTCGTCGAATGTCTTAAAGGCACTGACACGCTGTCATTACTAACTTTGCCCAAATTTTGCATGCCTGGAAGTAAAAGAGACAGTAACGGCAATTGTAGAGTTATTTACAATTAATAGAAACAGATGTTTTTAGGTCTGTCAGAGTATTTTTAGTTGTGTTGATAGATCCACAGAATTGTTCAGTTAGGTCTCCCTTTCAAAGTTAACTGTAATAATAATCTGTTTAATAAGTTTTGCGGTTCGATAAGAGAAACACAATTTTATGGTTTCAAATATACATTATTATTTAGTATAGTCTCCCTGAACATCAATACATTTGTTCCAACGAGATTCTAATTTATGAATTCGATCCCTGAAGTGAGAATCTGAAAGGGCTGCAAAATACACTTTCACGGCTGTTATGACCTCACCATTTGATTAAAAACGCTTTACACGCATAATTTTTGTAGATATTGAAACATGTAGAGGTCGCTAGGGGCCAAATCTGATTAATTCGGTGGATGCTCCAACAATTCAAATTTTAATTCCAAGATATTAGCCATTGTCAAAATGCTTATATAACACATTGTATTGTTCTAATGAAAAGGGATTTTTTTTTCTGCAAACAGGGTCTTTTTCACGAATTTTTCTCAGCTGTTTTAAGAGTTTACAATAATATTCAGAATTTATTGTTTTACCAGTTTGCAAGCAATCTACATTTCTTTCGTATCCAAAAAAACTAATGCTAACACCTTCTTGGTCTATTTCTAGACATGAACTCGTTTCGGAGTCGAAGAACCAGGTTCACACTATTCTTTAGCGTCTTGTTTTGATTTAAGATCATGCTGATAGACACCATGATCTTAAATCAATCTCATCAATAGTGATAAATCGATGGACAAAATCACTCTATCGTTTTAAAATGCTCTAAATGTTGCTGAGAAAGTCGCATTCGAGTGTGTTTTTGTTCCATTGTCAGCGAATGTAGCAACCATGGTAAACACAACTTTCTGAAACCCAATATATTAGTCAAAATATTGCTTAAGATAGCTTTACATCTAGGCCATGCAATTCTCATGCTATGCAAGTCCGTCTTGCATCGCATATCTCTTGCCTAGCCTGATCTGTTTACATCAGAGCTACTTCTGTGTAATTTTGAGAATTTGAGATACCACTTTCATTGTTGCCATGTTGCCAACAGAAAAAAACATATCAAAACAATAACTATATATGAAATACATATATGGAAATTTCATTTCAAAATTAAATATATTCAAATATAAATAACAAATTATTACATCAAATAAATAACATTTACATTATCACAATAAGGTTAAGTTTTATTTTAAATAATAAATTTTGTTATATTTGCAATATGAATTTTGACGATAAATTGAATCAAAATAGCATGAAAAATAGAACACGTTCTAATTTTTCGTCTAGCACAGATATTGCTTGGACATATTTCGTGGGCATGCGCAGTTGCATAATCTGTCTTGCACATCTCTTGTCTAGCATGAAAATTGCATAATGTAAAGTCGACTTTATACTGTCCAATGAGGTGCCTAGGGCTTCTACTAAATCTCTTTCAGTCACTTGACAATTTGTCAATACAATATCCTCTATTTTTTCTACGATTTCTGGTGTTGTTGGCTAATTTTGGACGACTATCACGTGGATCGTCTTCAAAGCTTGTACGACCATGTTTAAATTCGGCAATCTATCTTTCTACTGTGCTAATAAGTGAAGGCGTAAGGTCCTTATACACTTTCAACATTCGTTCATAAATTGAATCTGCTTTTAAACCTTCCAAAAATAAAAATTTAATCACTGCACGATCCTTGATTTTTTCCATTGTAAAAAAATATTATGACATGTCGATCATAAATGGCTTTTAAACAAAGAATGAATTAACAGATTGAAATGATACTACACACACATTCATACAAAGAGTGTACCAACATAATAAAAAAAAATTAGGCTGATAGCAGTGCCCTCTCTTATCGAACCGTAAAACTTATCAAACAGTCATTTAAACTACGTAGTTACATAAGATATTTTACAAAGATATTTTCTTTTTTGTATAGTGGTATGATAATTCTGGTTCTCTACTGGTCTGGTACATGCTTGATATTTAAACTTTCCTGAAAAAGTATTTTTATGTTTTAGACTATAATTAGATAAGGTTTGTCTATTTTTTAAACGAAAATTATTCATTATTACTTAAAGTATTAAAACTATTTAAATTTTGCTTAAACGTTTCCAAACGTGCTTAAAATTTGCCATTTTCAATAAGCCACAAAAGTGCTTATTGAAAATGGCAAAGGTGAAATTTTTAAATTAAGTATAATTTTCTTCAAGACAATTAATTCATAGAATAGCCAAGGTAATTGATTGGATTACATTAAAATAAATGCTCAAAATGGTCTCCACCTTGTTGTTGGCAATAACACAGTCTCCTATAAAACTCGTCCCGAACTTTGTTTAAAGTTTGAGGTGAAATATTTCGTATTTCTGTCGTTATCCTTTCTTTGAAGTCTTCAATGCTAGTTGGTTATGTTGCATATACTTTGTTCTTGAGATAACCCCACAGAAAAAAATCCAAAGGCGTAAGATCTGGCGACCTAGCTGGCCACTCAATAGTACCCCTTCGTCCAATCCATTTATTGAAGAAGATTTCATTCAAGTAATATCTCACCATTAAAGCATAATGGGGTGTTGCACCGTCCTGCTGGAACCAGACAGTTTCATGCGGTAGGGTCGGATCTATTGGATTGGGATATAAGTTAGCCAACTGAGGAAGAACATCGTCTCTTAGCATGCTTAAATATTTTTCCGCTGACAAATTACCATCTACAAATATAGGACCAATAATATGATCTCCTATAATACCTGCCCAAACATTCAACTTTTGGGGATACTGAGTGTGTGTCTCACGCATCCAATGAGGATTCTCCGCTGACCAATATCCACAGTTTTGTCGGTTTATCTCTCCATTCAATGTAAATGTTAATTCATCAGAAAAAAGAATTGTGCCAAGAGCTATTTCATTTGTGTTAACTTTATCCATCATTCTTTCGCAGAAATCCATTCGACGATCTGGATCGTCTTCTGTTAGCTTCTGCACAAAAGTCAATTTATATGGATGAAGTTTTTCTTCATGGAGACACCTTACATTATTTTGACGTGCAATTTGACGTGAACTTGACGTTGGATTCTCTGCGACACTTAACAAAATATCCACTTTCACCTCATTTTCAATAAAATTCGGTTTTCTTTTTAATGGTTTGACATGTCCAAGTTCTCTGAATTGTGCATAAATTTTAGACACAGTACCTTGTGCAATATTAGGCAACTGAGGATACCTCTGATTAAATAAGTTTGCTACTTCAACTTGACTTCTACAATTCTCCCCGTAACCGATCATCATTAAAATCTCAATTCGGTGGGTCTCAGTTAAATATTTCATTTTTATTTCTGCAAGAAATTAGCTTTTAATTAGGAATTTATTATTTTAATGTAAAATGTCAACACACCAACAACTGATTGATAACAATCCGCTTTCTTTACCGATTTAGTTTAATTAGCAGACTATCTAGACAGTTTTTACCTATTCATGACAAAAAATGTTAACACGGTTACTAAACAGAAATTTTCCCCAATACACTGACACTTACAGTAGAAGTGTATTCTCTGTATTTATCTAATTAAAAATAATACCATAACACATGATAAATTATTAATTTCAAAATTTCACCTTGTATTATTCATTATAGACCCTACATGATATAGTTCGTTGAAATCAGGTTGTTAAGAATCTTTTCAAAACATAAAAATATACAGGGTGTTTGATTAAAAATAAGGATTATAGATTATGCCAGACTGGCGTGGATCACCCTGACATTTAAATTTATGTTTAAAAAGCGCACATTTAAATTTAAAAGTTAACATGTCGCAGAGTTGTTTATTATTTTCTATAATAAGGCCACAAACAATTTTATTTCGGTTTCCACACTATATATATATATATATATATATATATATATATATATATATATATATATATATATATATATATATATATATACGTACTAAATAAGCTGGAGGGTGTTTTTTTATACAGCTATGTTTTGGATGACCAGGAAGAGGAGCATTCATCAAAACAACATATATCTGCCTAAAAACAGATAGTAATTATTGTAGTATTTATTTATACATGTGGAAGACAATGATGCTAGATTCGAAATAGGTATTGTATCTCGTGTAAAGACACACAATGCTTAGTTTAAAATAAAGTTAACTAAAAATTGACGGTTTAACATATCAAAGAATTCCAACAAAGTGGAGTGGAATTCAGAACGAATATTAAATTGTAAGGTATACAAGTATTCTCTCTTTATAGGAAGTATGTAAGAAATGATAATTTTTTTATATTTCAAAATCTGTAAATATTTATTTTTATACAATAAAAAATTAATATTCATTGGTGTTCGCTTATTATTTTGGTGTCTTCTCAGCCCTGGATATAGCGCGGCCAAGCCAGGCGACTATCCGGGGGCCAAATTTTAAGGGGCGCCGATATAACAATAAAATATTTTTTTACATTCATTATTTTTTAGATTTTGTAAATTAAAATAGATCATTTTTCATGAGACACTGATTGAATAATGGTATTATTATTTATAAGAAAACTATAGTCAGAATTCATAAAAACTCAAAAAAAGATTAATATACAAAAATACTCGCTCTTTCGTCGCTCGAACTTCAAATGCGTTCGTTAGGCTATTCTATATCATACATCGCTTGTAAGTAAGTAATATTGGATTATTTTGCAAATAAATAGAATTTTATACAGTTCGTTATCTTTTAAATTATATCCATTAGACCCGAGTATTATACTTTTTTGAAATCAGCTCATTTTTATCGATCTAAAAATATCCTAAAATACAGTCATCACTGTAATGTGTATCACCTTGTATAATGAAATTTTATTGTAAAATGCAGAACATTAAATTTAAAAATCGACGTGTTTTAAATTTTTTTAAAAGGGCTTTTCATTTCGGAAATATCGAATTTATTCCATACTTTACGGACACACTGTATACGGCGCAATAATACAATTCGTCAAACATTCCGTGTATCATTAGGATGTTATAACATTATTTCAGCATAACCCCTGCTTCAACAGTTTGAGCTTGTGTAGTAAGTTGTAGTAAGAGTTGTGTAAGCGTTGGTATAAGGCAAAGAGTGAAAAGCAGACTCCACGCTGTGCAGTGTAGTATCCACAAACCAGTAAGCCTTATAGGTTAAAGCAAACTGAGATAGACTACAGTACATTCCCATTGTTATTAAAAAAATCTTTCAGTATCTATACTTTGGCAACTTGTGCCTTTTTTTAATATATCTTTTGTTGATTTCAATAATTTTCCTTATATTTCTGTTTCGTATTTCTTCCCGATTTTCTTTCTCTCGGCAAGTAAAACTACCAGAAGAGTAGAGCGTAGGTATAATCGCACCTATTCACAAGAAAGAAGATCAAACAATTTATTATAACTACAGAGGAATTACCCTCCTAAACATGACCGACATATTGTGAGAACATAATAGGCAAATACCAGTGTGAGTTTCGCAAAGAAAAATCTTCTATCCATCAAATATTTCTTCTAAGACAAGCTTTGGAAAACATGAGTATGGAATTTATACTCAACATTTGTTTGTGGATTTTAAATGTGCCTATGACAGTGTAGAAAGAAACGCACTGTACAAAGTCATGGTAGAATTCAATATCTCAATACACTTTGTGAAATTGGTGAAAACAACTATCTTAACAATCAAGTTTTTAGAGTGCCGAATGAGTATCAAGAATTTTCCAGAATCTGGAATAACAACAAGAGAAACCATTCGTAAGAGGAGTGTACAAATCCTAGTGTAAGCGGATGAAATCCATACCATAGTAAGAAGAAAGGCTGAAAAGCTATGAAGAACGTGATTTATAAGGACGTGCCGGATAACGGATTATGGCGTGGGGGCTATAGTTTTAAGCTTTACCGCGTTTATAGTGAATCTAATGTTGGTATGACCATCAAAATAAACAGGCTGCGGTGGCTAGGACCCTTCCAGAGATGGAGCCGTCGAAACACATTTATGACCAAAGACCGGATGGAGTAATTAGAAGAGACAGGTTCAGAGCACGATTTAAGCACCAGATGGAAGACGACTTACAAGTGTTAAGAGTACGTAATTGGAAAACCAAGGCTAATGATAGGGAATAGAAGCTAATCGTAGAACATGCACTCTGGATTGTAGAGCCAATGATGATTTCTCCGCGATCCTGATATTGGTTTCCCTTTTGTGGCAAAAGCTCTTTATAATATTTTTCCAGTGCGGCTTCGTTTTCCATTTCACGACTAGATATTTTTTTGTCTTAGAGTGGCTTCAGAAAAACGAAATTTTATTTCTAATTCAAAACAATCATGAATAAAAAAATTGCTTTCTTACAATTTTTTAACAGATACAGTCTACTAATTTACTTTAAGTTGATTTAGTGAATCCGATCCTGAAAATCCAAGCTTCTAATCGCAATGAATCTCATAATGGCATTAGACAAAAATTAATTAGTTGCACAACATCCAACAAGTATTGTTTTCGAAGTTATAAATAGTACATAGCGTTGATTGCTCCCTGAATATATTCAGTATCTTTTTAAGACGCCTACAGTAAGTAATTGATTGGAAATTTCGCTCATTTACTGTTCGGTGACGACTAAAGCTCCTGCACCAAAGAAGAAAATATGAATATCGCTGATCCGTTTGTGTCTGTGGAGTTTGAAGTTTTTGGAAAAGTTCAAGGTAAGTTGGTAGTAATCTTTTAAAATTATCAAAGTGTTCTTTTAAAAACCAAACAAAACAAAATACTATAAAAAGTGGTAAATTTTAATATATAGAGGATTCACAAATATAGTGCCGTCATTATCCTAACGGCTTCTTAAGAATGAAAGAATAAAAATAATCCCCACTTATAAATCTTCTATTTTTGAAATTTTGTAAGATATCAGGACCGACTTAAATCCTAAGTAAATTCTTCTTCTTGATGTGCCTATCCGTTACGAATGATGGCGATCATCATGGCAATCTTTATCTTATATGCAGCAGCGCGAGAAAAGCTGCACAGATGTTGTATTGAACCAGATTCTGAGGTTCTTTAACCAAGATGTTCTTCTTCTTCCTGGACCTCGTTTTCCAAACATTTTTCCTTGCAGGATGGCTTGAAGGAGAGCATATCTGGATTCATTTCGCATAATATATCCGAAGAACTGTAACTTTCGAGATTTGATGGTGGTCAGTACCTCTCGGTTCTTATTCATTCTTCTGAGGACCTCCTCATTTGTGACCCGGTCAGTCTACGGGATCTTAAGCATTCTCCGAAATAGCCACATCTTAAATGCTTCCAGTTTTCTGCACATATCTTCGTTCAAGGTCCACGAGTCAACACCATAAAAAAGGACAGAGAAGACGTAGCATCACAGCATTCTTACTTTTGTATCAAGAGAGAGGTTGTGACTCTTGAAGAAGGCCACCATCCGATTAAAGGTGGATCTAGCTTTTCCCATGCGTGCTCTAATCTCCTGGTTGTTGGTCCATTCTTCATTTTTTATGGTGCGGAGGTAACTGTAGTGCATCACTCTTTCTACAGGGGATTGGTTGACGTAGAGTTGACCTTCTGTTATCCTTTTCTTGCTAATTATCATAAGTTTTGTCTTCTTAACGTTTATATTGAGTCCATATTCTTGACTGTAATACGTGATTTTCTTCACAAGAACTTTTAGGTCTTCTAAGTTGTCCGCAAATACTATGGTGTCGTGTGCATATCTGATGTTGTTTAGCCGGTAACCATTTAGTAGAATACGTTTTTCAGTTTCGTGCAAAGCTTCGAAAAATATTCTTTTAGAGTACAAATTGAAGATTAGAGGAGACAAGTGTGTGTTCACCTTCAACTCTGAGATTTGCTCTCTGATTCCAGTAAAGATTTGTAATTATTTTCAGATCTTTGTTGGTAATTCCTGTTTCTTTTAGTATTTGCATCATCTTGGCGTGCTGTACTCGATCAAATTATTTCTCGTAATCAAGCTGACATGCGTATACATCGCAGCTGACGTCTCTGCCTCTCTGGAATAAGACTTGTACTGAAAACAAAGCCTCTCTAGTACCAACAGCATTTGTGAATCCGAACTGGTTGGGGAAAATTTGACTTTCACACAACTTGTAGATTCTCTTATGAATTATCTTTAGGAACAATTTTTTGGAAGTGTAATAAACTCAGATTTCAGCCATTGTGTTGGTATTTCTCCAGAGTTGTATATGTTGTTAAATATCTTTGCGATTATTGCTATTGATTCGTTGTCTATTGGAGTAGTTCTGCTTGTATATTATCAGGGCCTGTCGCTTTGCCATCCTTTAACTGTGTTATTGCGGAATAAACTTCCTGATGTCATATTCTTGGTCCATCATTTACCTCTGCTTCTAGCTCAAAAGTGTTATCTCTTTGGTCTTCAAATAGTTGTTCTAGATATTCTTTCCACGTTCTTATTTTACTCTGTTTGTTCAAGATGATATTTCCGTCAGAATCAGTTATAGTTCCTTTCTTCCTTCTTCTTAGTCCCCCTGTGAGTTCTTTAACTTTCCTATGTACATTGTGACTATCGTACTTTGACTGCAGAGTCTCAATTTCTTCGCTTTGCCTTGCTTCTTTTTCTTTCGCTTCTCTGACTTTCGTTCTTATTAATATATTTATGGTTTGATATTTGTCTGGATCATTTTTGGCTTCGCTTCTCTCGTCCATTAGTTTCAGGATCTCATCTGTCATTCATAATTTTTTCTTCATTAATCTATCTGTCTTTAAGTGTTTATCCTTTACATTTTGTACTATTTCTGTAATATGTTTGATCGTTTGTTCTTCATTCGATTCGTCTCTAATTGCAGTCACTTGCTCGTTTAACGTGACTTGGACTCTCGTCCTCGTATCAAGGTCTTTCAGCATACGTAGGTCGTATGATTGTGCTTTCCTGTTCTGCACTGTTTTGAGTTTGACTCGAAATACTCCCAACAGTGGAACGTGGTGTGTCTCCAAGTCTGCTCCAGGATAAGTCTTGACAGATGTAAAGCTGTTTCGTAATCTTTTATTTACTAAAATGTGGTCTATTTCATTCCTAATAATTCTCTCGGATCTATCTTGAGGGGATTTCCATGTGTACAGCTTGTGAGATGGTTATTGGAAGAATGTGTTCTGCGAATTTTTCTAGGTCTCTATCTCGTTTCTGACTCCAAGTCTATGTGCTCCAATGTACTGTGTCTTATCTCCAGCTCCAATCTTGACATTAAAATCTCCCATAATGATGAGAACTTCCTGTCGAGGAATTTTCTGTAGGATACTGTTAATGTTCTGATAGAACTCAATTACTTCTTCCTCCCCTTTGTCTGCAGTGGGAGCATAGACTTGGATGATGTTTATATTAATAGGGTTGGCTTCTACTTGTAGTAACATCACTCTCTCTGATATTGGTGTAAAGTTAGTAACTCATTTGGCAACCTTGGGTGATACGATTATTCCGACTCCATATTCATGCAATCCATCATTTTTTCCCCGAATAATATACCTTGTGATCTTTTATTTGTATTTCTCCAGAATCTGGCCATCTCATTTCTGCTATTCCCATGATTTCAATATGCATTCTCTTCATCTCCTGTATTGCATTGTGGATTTTTCCTGCTGTTGTATAAAGTTTTGACATGTGCAGATCTTGATATTCTTTCTGCACTTCAATTTATTATCTTTTGGTAAACTCAAAACTGTCATCTCCGAAGACTTGATCGGAGGACTTACTCCGGAATTTATTTTAGTATTGAGCATTGCCATGATTGATTGACTAGGGTGTATCGCTGTGGATCTTTAATGGAGTGTTTGCCCTACTTGTGCTTCCCCATCCTTATGCCGTTGATCAAATCTTTGGTTCATTCGCCTTCGGGGCCGATTTCACAACCTCAGGACAAAAGAGTGCCCTACCACTTACCAACTAATCTGCCCGAAGCCGTTGGTCAGTAAGTGGGGGATTGCTTATACCGGCAATCGCTCGGTGAATGACTCGTCACACTGAATGACTCGCCACACTGAAGAGTATGAGGTGGAAGGAAATATAGTGACCCGTCTGCCCTCGGAAACCTAATAGCCATTCGGGGTCGGAAGAAACAAGAGTTAGCCAAGAGAGGTTGATAGGAAAGATTAAAGACATATCACTCAAGACAAGGTAAAAAAGAGTAATTTGTAAAGGCCCTTATGATGCGCCAGGTGTGTTTCATAAGTATATGAGTATTTATGCACCTTGTGTTCCCGCTCATACTTCGGGCAGTTGACTACAGTCTGTATGGCTTGTCCAGCATACCATAGCATAGAGGATAGCGTGCGCATCGTTTTTACAATGGAGACACCCCAACTCCATGGCCTGACGACAAGTAAATAATCCTGCAATATGTTAAGGTTCTAAATTTTAAGAATTTGATGAATTTGAATCTTCACTATATCGTACAAGAAAACCAACCAATTGTAAAATAGTCTGTGAGTGAATAATTTGTTAGAACATAGAAGAAGCTCCTGTTGTACACGCCACCGTTGAAAATTGTCATTTAGAAGCGTATGCTCCCATTCAAGGGCAAAAATCAGAAAGACTTCAAAGAACCCTTCTGTCATTTAAGGCGAAAAAAATACAATACGGTTTTTTAACTTTAACGATAGGTATATGAGTGAAACTGCAGCTATAGAAGAAACTGCCACTCTGACTCGGACACTAATTTCAACCGTTTGAAAAATTATTAACAATCTAATACTTCCAAAATTAAAACAAATGGCAGTGGTGTTTCTAGGAAGTTTAATACTGCAAATGAAGACATAATTTGTGTATAAAGTGTAAAAAGTGTACACAATGTATAAAGAACAATTGGTGCCGACATTAGACAATCTTCTTAACATTTTCAAGTCAGATGACCCTGGAAGTAAGTGCGGCAGAACAAGTTTGTGAAAATGTTTGTGGCTCATAGGATTTAAGTTTAAGAACATAAAAAAATGTCGTACGGCCGTAACGTCCTCCTGGTTTTTAGAAGTTTCTGCACGTTCTACGAAAGCCGCTCTCGAAGAGGATCTCAAGTTTCGAGAGTCCATCTTTGTTTCGTGGAGTTAATTGGGATTCCGGCCTCTACGTGTAAGAAGCTTCGCCGAGCCTCTGTGGTAGGTGAGGGGACTCGAGCTTTCTTACAGACAGTATTCTTACAATGACTTAATATTTGTGTTAGAATTTTGATTCTAAATTCCACAAAGATGCCGGCCTTCTCACTTCGTGTAGCCGCGTTCCCTCTCCTCAATAGAGGCACAAGAATGCCGGCCGTGTCGACTCTTCTTACTGCCCGTCGCTTCGTGTTGTTACCTTTCGCTCACAGTATTTTTCTATAGTTACTATTTGTATATATATATATATATATATATATATATATATATATATATATATATATAGTATAAGGTTTATGGGGACGAAGCGCTATCGCAGCTCGACCCTGGAAAAGCAAATAAAAGTCCCCGTCGGGGCTATTATTCGCTCTTTACCGTGACAGGCCCAAAGAACGCTGTGGTCAGTTCGACACAATTTGAAATAGTTCTATCTCAAAAAGTTGTGTTCTACTGGTTCAGGGAGCGTTCGTAGTCGACACACCGGTTCTCGTGCTCTTGATAATTTAACTTCTAAATTGCATGAAGTCTTCTTGATTTCAACGTCTTCGACGATAATGGGTTATTGGTTAAATAATAAAACTCAAAGTAGCGTGGTAGCACACCAGGCCAACAAGGTCTAGCGGGGATGGTAGCATATGACTGTGTGCTGCTCTTTTATACACATCGTATACACACACACGCACACACACACACACACA